>NC_057944.1:28193599-28519849 GCF_018555375.3 Anguilla rostrata
AGATCATTTCTGACGGTGTGCTTACGTTCGATTCATAAAAGATACTGAGCATAAAAAACCTTGCTTACATAGGTTCTAAGAAGCCCATTTGTAACTTATGCACCTGTGAACTATAAATCTCAAATTAACTTAAAACTGATGGCACCTGAACGTGCCTTGCAATCAGCGATTTCCCTTTATATAATGCTAGCACAAATGAGGGTTTAGTCAGGAATAACCATGGACCAAAAGTGAAAAGCAAACTTTTTGGAAGATCATCATGCACAAAAAAAGTCATTCTGGTCTCTGAAAACTCTCTCCCTTCTGAAAGCACAGTTTTCAATGTCTTCCAATAATGCAAAAACAGCCATGGTTACTTTTTCCTAATTTGACACACTATTTATAGAACATCGCATCCTGTTTTTAATTCAAAACATTTTGCGCCTGGCAGTTAATTCCTCACACCTTTAATTGATTATTCCTATCAAATTGTTCATAAAGCTAATGCAAAGTTCACCACAGGCTTGGACGCATATGCGTCCCAAACTGCAATACCCCTATATAACCAGTAGGAAAATCACTTGCGTCAAATCTAGACTTTGCATAGAGATAAGATCATTTCCACGTCAAAATAAGGTTTTATAAATAACTACTTAGACGTGGTTTTCTGGGTAAGTCATACTTAAAATAAAAATTGATCGTAAGTCCGTTCTATAAATGAGGCCCCTGAAGTACCACAGTTGAACCCTCAAAATTCATTCTTTATTCTTTTTTCAGATACTCATTACCTGCTACCAAGGGATCAGCTACTCCTCCTGGGGTCCAACAACTTAAAACAACTCAAAGCATGCCAGACAGTAGTATCAAGCCCAAAGCAATCAGAGAAACATACAGTAAATCTTTATGTAAGTATATGTAACATAAGTGGTATATGTAAGTCAAGTAAACTGACAAAAGTTAAGGTTATTCTTTGTGTGCCTTCTCAGTAATTTTTCAATCTTGCATTACTGGGTGCTTGACTAATTACAGTTGATAAACTGTTCAATAATAGAGTGGAGATGGGGGACCAGGGAAAAGGTGAGATGCACTGGAGGGAAAACATTGAGGGATAGTTTGTCCGTAATTCAGCTCAATTCATTTTTATCGTATGACACTTTTTACAGGGAGGATGTCACAATGTCTCTGTAAAAAGACACTGAAAAACAGGCAATGAGCTAAATTAGGCAAGACAGAATTGAACCCCCAAAAATCCACCAAGCACCAAGTAAATCCATCAAAAACTACCCAGTGAGAAGAAATCTTGGGAGGAGCCCAAATATAGAGGGAGAGGGAGCCCAACCTCTGCTCACCAGCCTGAGGTCAGTATTTAAAGATAATAGTAATAGACAGCTAATGGGGAAACTAACTTAGCAAATAAACAAAATGGTTGGGCAGGTTATTGCCTGAGATATTAAATGAAAGTTTTAAAAATAGAACATCATACCAAAGAAATGTATATTAGTATGCATATCAGGGTGGGTGAGGTCATGCATCTAGGCCTCCAGGTTGCATCATGGCATGGGCTCGAACCAGGAGAGGGTTGGGGCTGGATCACTCTGTGAACTAGAAAGGGGCAGGGTAGAGAACAAAAATACAAGTTGATTAAGAACTAGATCAGGAGTGCACAACTTTGGTCCTGGAGGGCCAGTGTTCGTGCTGGTTTTTGTTCCAACCAGTTACCTCAGATTTAGTTTTCAGACAACTCTATATACCACGCTAGTTCACTCCTGTACTTCAGCACAGTAAAATCTTAAGGATACATTTCCATTCTGTAGCTGCAGCTGGTGCTTATACAAATGTCGAATCAAGATATGATTGAGCTAATTAAATAATTAAGAGCGGAAGTTGGCATGATATCGTGAAACGAATCGGCCCTTGTTGTGCACCCCTGAACTAGATAATTACAATGTTAAGTATCGCACATGTAGAGGTATGAGTTTAACGTGGAAAAGCCCCCGGGTGCTATGCTAGTGCAGCTCATCTAAATGAAAGGGGGCGTACAAACCCATGTGACTGATGCTGAACTGACAGTACTCTAAAAACAGCACAGGACAGCAAACCGGAGCTTTTTACGTTAGTAGGGAGGCAGGAATGGTGGTGGTGGAAGTGGGGCAAGTGAGGTGGAGGTATGGGGTGGGGGTGGTCTCGCTCACTGTGATTTCCTGTGCCTGTCAGAATGCGTCTGCTCTCCCCTGCACTCCAGTGGCCCGGAATGTTCTCCCTTCATTATCGGCCTGCCCCGGCCCAGCAGGGGGCCCCCTCCGAGCGCGGCTCCCTCTCCGAGTACCACGAAAAAATAAAGAGGAAGGCCTCCTGTCCCAATTAAGGTTAATTGACCCAGTTTGCGCCTCGGCACACTTTAGAATTTCGGGTGTTTCCCTGTGGGTTGGGCAGAGTGAGCTCGCTGGTGGTGCCCGGTATGTGTGGGACAGGAACAGAGGGCCTGGCACAAGTCAAATTCAGGCACCTCAGTTAGGGCAGAACTGGAAGTTTGGATTCTTCCCTCCTCCCTCCTCCTTTGTGCTGTTTGTTCCACTTTGTTCACCTCCAAACCTTCTGAAAGGTGTACATCTTTATATAGCCAGTAGGTGGTCGAAATCTTACCTCCCAAAAAACCACCATGATCTTTTCTGCTCCTTCAGCCACACTCCATTCATAACACAGTTCAAACTTCTCTCCTGCTTTAAAACTTTATTTGTTTATCTGGATGTTTAATATATATATATATATTTTTTTTTTTTTGCAAAGTGAAACCATCCTTGAAACTATATTGCCACAAACCACTAAACGGTCACATATTGCTACAAGAATTTTAAATCTGTTTTCTTCTATTGTTTCCTGTAAAGAGAGGAAGAGTTAATTGTGTGGTGCCTGTGCACTGTACGTAAGTGCAATCAGTCTATTTTTTTATACAGGATTGTTGAAACTTGAACTTTATACAGGAAAAAGAAAGACAGCTGATCTTTGGATTTGGTGGCTGCTGTTTACTGTTCTTTTATGGGCAGGGTCAAAGTACGAACTGGCAGGAAAAACTCACTCTTCTCTGCTGGCTCCGTGCCTGATACTGACTCTCAGATGGACTTTCGTTTTCACTGGTTATGAAACAAGGGACAAAACAGGGCTGTAAAAACATGTTCATTACCGCAAATGAGAAGCAAGGATATATATGGAAAGGGAGGAGCTGGGTGTTAATTTATTCAGTTACGCATCAACAGAGACATCATTTAAATGAAATCCATTTGCAGTTTCCATATGTGTCTATCTGAGACTCATCCAGTTGGGTTTGTATTTACCTGTGGAGAAAAACAAACAGATGTTTGTCAAGCTCTGCACAGATTTATTGGTTTTCAACTACTAAGTGTAACGTCACAAGCATGTTCAACGTGGTATCAGTATGCTTTCTGGGATTGTTGTGGGGCTGATTTTAAAAGGTGTGGCTTATTGGAAACACCAGTTCAGACAAAGAGAGAAGACAAAAGCAGTTGTCTAAGCAAGGGTTCAGGGGATCTGTAGAATCACAAGTTATGTAATTATGAAACAATTCAGTATAAGAAATTCTCAAACATATTTGGTGTCAGAAAAATCAGTTATACATGATATATTATTACAATTAGAATTAATGTATTTGTTGAGCATTTAAATGTGCCCATTGTACCAATAAAAATGTAAGTGCACTCCATGTGTTTCAATAAATCTTGTGTTAAATTGTCAAATCATCCTGTTTGACAGATCAAAATGTTTGATTCTGTCCAAAAAAGCATGATGTTGAATGATTCAATTTGCAAATAATTATTAATAAAAATTCAGTTTGAATGAATCTGCCATTTTGTCTACGAGCGATGTGATCCATAAAGGCAGGCTAATTTAGTACCCTGGTGTTTAGTCACCTTTGATATCTAGTCTGAGACCATTCATATTATTTACACGTCCTCTCATGGGTAGTATACCATGTCAGAATGCCAAAAGCTTGGTCAGCACTGTTAAGTTGTTAGGGGCTGCACGTTTTAACTATTTTACCCATTATAATACCAATAATAATTTTTTGCACTTATATATATCTCTTATCATGCTCAAGTGCCTTAGATTGATAAGGAGGGAAACTCACCTCAGCCACCACCAATGTGTAGCACCTACTTGGTGATGTACAACAGCCATTTTATGCCAGAACACTCAACACACATCAGCTGAGGTGGAGAGGGAGAGAACAATTTTAGCCAGTTAAACAGGGGGATGGTTAAGTGGCAGGTTGAGAGAACCAAGTTGTGATGGTAGCCAGGGCAATATATGCAAAAGTTTACAGCTGGAAGTGCAAACATTGGATTATGAAGATAGACCATAAAAAGTTTTGAATTATGTCTCCCAATGGAGGCACTTATATGTGTCTGTACATTCTCCTAATTTGGCTTTATGACCTAGGTGAACAGGGCCCTGACTGCCTGGCTAAAATGGCTGTTTTTCTTTCTTGATGTTGAGCGCATTTTGGTGGAGGCACCAGGGTCCACCTTTCCCAAGAAATTTGATGTTATTCACTGCCACTGCAGACAAATGTTGCCCCTTTTATATCTTGCCAGGGAATGGTTTGTCAGTATCGTAAAAGAGTTAGGGAACCAGGCTTGTAACCAGGCCGGTTCAGTTACCAGGTGTGGCACAGCCATTGAACCTTTTGGCAAAGAACTTGATTGGAAGTGCTTCAGAAGAAATGTGTATGTTGAACGACTCAAAAAAAAGAAAGCAAAAAGCTGTATAAATCACAATGGTAAAGAGTGTGTCCTACATGAATTGTCTTTTTTTTCAGATTTGATGAGCGTGATAAATCAGTTCCAACTGATTACAATTGTATACTCGAATTAGTATAAACACATTTACTACACATTTAAGATGGCCCTTGTACCATTGTAAGTGAGTTGTATACGTAAAAACAGTCTCAATATAATTTGTTGTATCGCTTAATCCTCCACAGAAATTACAGTGTAACTTAAACAAGTCATCTTGTCACTAGATTGAATGTGGACAGCAAACTCTCAGCAATGCTTTAAGGACATAAATGCATCAACCACTGCAATTATTTCATGGAAATAAATCTGTACATCTACATTAGCAAGAAACCTAACATTTTGACTACAAATAAACTGGAAAATTATGCAATGCATGAATAATCACAGAAAGGTGCAAACCTGGAAGGTTTATACAGTATGTTTGTCCCTGGCCAATGTGTGGAATAGCTTTCCTGGACATGTAGTGGAGGCAGAAACACTGGGGGTATTCAAGGCCTGGCTTGATACTATCTAGCTTTTAGGTAAACTAAGCATTAAGTACAGTTTAGTGGTAGGAATAGACAAGCAGTGTTGGGCTGAATGACCTGTTCTTGTCTTACGTCATGTTATGTTATGTTATGTTATGTTATGTTATGTTATGTTATGTTATGTTATGTTATGTTATGTTATGTTATGTTATGTTTGGAAAACTTGATGTTTGATGTTATCTGGAACAGCTTGATTGCAAAATGGTTGGTTTTAGCCTAAACAGCACCAGCTTTTGTATGTGTTGTTGTTCCATATTTCTGAAAGAAATCTACTCACACAGTAAACGATGCCATTAAAACTGCCTAGGACTTGCCAAGTGTTGAGAGCTTGTTAATTTGAACTGTCCTTTGGAACTTGTATATATATGACATCACGCTTAGTAAATTATTGAGTAAATTATTTCCTAAAAGACTGATAAATACACTCATAAATACTGAATATGACTAATGACAAAGGTGTGTCCAGGTAAACACAGATAAAATTCAAATTAAGTGTATATTGTAAACCCTGTTTGAGAGACACATTACTTCGATATTTGAAAAGTAATTTGGCGCCATCTTGTGACTCTTAAACATAACGAAGCAACAATATTTTTGGTGAAACAAAAGTGAAGCTTTGTTAGGCAGGCTGTAGGGAGAAAAAAAAGCAAAGATAGTGGAGTATTACAAGAATTTTTATTTTATTCCCATCTCTTGGTTTTGAAGGACCAGCCTCGCACAGCTTGAATGTAATAACTGAATATAATTTATTGCATAAAATACAACAGTTTGTAAAATTCGAGATTTAAAAATAAAATGTCCGGTTTGGAGCAAAAGGTTTTTGCTTGTTTTTTATTTTTTATTGTTTTACTGTAGAACTACTACAGTTAGGCTGCTTACATTTCGATTTAATGTTCCATTTGCTACGAGGCTGGTAAAATGAATTCAATCTTCCCTTACTTGTTTGTTCATTTTGAAAGCGACTGATCTCTTGCTGACTAGTCTTCAGTTGATGTAGAAATTGTTGGAACAAACAGGTAGCAATAGAAAATTTACACAAAAGCGAATTTACATATTCAACAATGGAACTAGACCGCTAAACTTCAGTCAATACCGATCAATTCAGTAGCTACATTTAAAAATAAAACGGTCGTTCGTAGTCTACTTTGCCCCAGTTATGGGTTTGTAACTCAAAGGTTCGATTTATCCCCTGGGGCGCTGTGATTGTAAGGCGATAGTGTACTTAATATGAATTATTTCAATAATATATCCCACGCTGTATATATACGCTGTGTGTGTGAATGCATACATTTTTGTTTGCTAAAATCTAGAAATGCATTGTAAAGATACAAAATAGCTCAAAACGTAAGAATTAATTTAAAAGAAACTAAAAAGTAATTTAAAAAAAGAAATCTCAATTTATAAAATAACTGTTCAAGTTTTTAAATAATGTATATTCATTTGATGCATGATACAATATTATATTCATTTGATTTATGCTACAATATTATATTCATTTGAAGCACGATACAACATTGTAACAAGGAAGCCTGAACTGTCGGTATTGTATCGTAACCATATTCCCATTGGCCATTTCAGACATCCTTATTTCGACAGTGATTGGACAGAACCAGTGTCCATCGCGAAATACTGAACTTCAATCCCAAATAACAGTAATCGGACTGTAAAGTTTATTTTTCACTCATGTGAGTTATTTTTTCCAATTCGAAAGAAAAACTCCTTTCAAAATCGAGGTTCAAAAAGACATTTATATTATTATTTTTTTTAAATAAAACGATAAATAATCTGTGCTGAGTATGGGCTCAAACAACTCCACCCTATCAAAAATACCAAACGTGGGTGACTTGATGCAAGAAACAGGCTGTAAGTTGATGTTTTTGCTATTTCTCTAAATGGTCGATACGTTTGTTCATACATCTCTTATAATATCGTGCGTGCCTCGATGAGCAGCGTATGTGTGCATATGTGGCTGATTATCGCTTCGCTGCCTTGGACATTGATTTTTTTTAGCAGCTGGGTGCTTTTTAATGGCTGTTCATGCTCTATAATGCTACGTAGCTGGTTAGTGTGAACTAGCTGGCAAACCAGCTTGCATGATAAGAAACCGTTTATTTTGTTAACGGGCTGATGATATCGTCCATATTGTTCCAAATTGAGATTATGTTTTAATGTCACTATCGTTTTAAGGCTTGGCACATTAGCATGCAACTTGCCAGAGAAGGTGCCAGCCCCGCACTGTCACTGAAACCACTGACCGAACGATGTCCCGCTCACAATAAAATAGAACAGTTCAACATTTTATCTTTTTTTTAAATTTTACAGCATGCACCGACCCGTCACTGCGACGACGAAATTAGATTATAATTAGGATATTGGTGATGTCCACTGTGTTATTTGTTTTTGCAGTTACCCCTGCACATATCGTACGTCTGTACGATCGCTTCGAGACTCTGGACAGAGATAAGAAAGGTTACCTGAGGTAAGACAGACACATAAAGTTAACATAAAGGTGTCTGTGGTGGCAAGGTACTGGTCTTTTTTTTATTCAATTAGGCCTACCGTTGTGGAACGGTGTTTAACAATAGATATGACTTCTGGTGCTTAAAAAAAGATCTGTTTCACCCCACCTTTCTGTTATTTCCCTAGTCTTAAAGTTTTTTGCATCCATTAAGGAGCTTCTGTTTCACTCAACTTTTCTGTTATTTCCCTAGTCTTAAAGATTTTGGATCTATTAAGGAGCTGGCATTGAACCCAATAGGAGATCGCATAATTGGAGCATTCTTCACTCCAGGGTAGGTCGACCACTTGGTATTCCTGTTTGGTGTTTGGTACAGATGCCTGCATTAGGCTCAATCTTTCTTTCCCTTTCTTCTTGAGAAGAAGATTGAACATTGGTCTTCTTGACAAGAAGATCTACTGAACATTTCATGGCCGGATGCTGCCGCCACCATGCCTGAAGGTCGGGCTGGTTTTTACATGGCTGCGGTTGGTGCAAAAGATAGTGCTTTATTTTCAGTGCAATCATCTTCCAGAAGGTTCACCTGACTTCTGGCCTGACTTAATATGGGACATTCTCAGAAGTGGCTTCCATCTAGCCACTCTCCCAAAGGGGCCAAATATGTGCAGTCCTGAAGAGATTGTTGATATCAGGATGGTTTCTCCCCTCTCAGCCAAATGGCTCTGCACCCGTGTCATTGTTCTAGCTGGCTTTTAGCCTTCTTGTCTGGCCTTTGCATCTGATTACTTAGTTGGCCATATTTCTCAATTTTTTTTAACTTAATGGTGCTACTAGGGAGGTTCAAAGCTTTGCACTCATGCTGTGGACAGGTTGAGGCAGGGTGGAAGCAAGGGCACATAGATGCATGGCGACATGCTACAGGATGTGATATCTCTGGCAGACAGGAAACTGTGGACTTCCACTCCTTCGTGAGGATTCTAGCTCACTTCCGACCCGTGGACAAGAACCAGCCCAGGGACCCGAACACTCTAGAGGCCATCAACAGCCGGACAAGCAAGCTCAGATGTAAGTAGGGGTGACGGAACGTGGTGGGACACCATAGAGTTATGGGAGTGTGTTCTCTCTGTCAACCCCACTGGCTCACATTAAGTCCAGGAAGTGAGTAGCCGCCGCAGAGCCGCCTAGCCCTCTGTCGGTATTAGACTTTTCATCTGTTTTCCTCAAAACCTTAAACACGTTTAATTTTTAGGGTGAAAAATTTATGGAAATGAACTGACAATATGTTAAAAATAAAAGAAATAAAATATATTATCAAGATATTACAGTTAGCAATATGTGGGGGCATATATAAATCATTTCTTTAACCCTTTGAAGACTTTAAAAAAGTGTTATTTTAAGTCAGTACTAGAACTCCATCGCTTTCAGTTGCCAGTAGGGATTGTTTCATCAGCTTTAGAATGTTCAGTTAAGAACATTCTACTTATATATCCCTCATCTTACACCTTAAAGGGTTCAAAATGTTTGTGGCATGTTTGTCATTCTGTTTCAATAATGTATATTTACAATATATTGAAGTCGAGCTGGTTTAAATTTCCACAGTATAAGTGCAATACTATGGAAATCCCAGCCACTGTGAGTTCAGTTACATCGGCATTTGTTTTCTCAGAACACTTTGTCCCTCATAAATTGGTTACTGTATAACGACGGACCATTAAATGGGAGTGAAATAGGTCTTAGAAGGCTGGAGTTGTTCAAGCTATCAAAATCAAAAGGAGAGATATTTGGAAACCTTGTGATAAACTGACATGTATTTGCTTTTACACATACAGAATATGATGACAAAAACCCGTTAGCTTGAGTCAAAATAAACTAAAAGTAGTAATCCAGTGCCAGATAAAACGAGACGTAGAGCTTATGTTAGATAGCAGACTATGACTGGCAGCCCAGTAGGGCGACCAGGATGTTGCTTGACGGAGGAAGGGTTTCGGTCTGCCAGTATGACAGCATCTCCTTGTGCCCGCTGTCCCCCCGTTTGTGGACCGCAGAGTGATATGAAGCTGTGCAAACATTAGGTGCTTTGGAGGAGAGCGCATGCTTCTGCACCTTCGACCGCAATGGAGACAGGAGAGTTGAGCGCCGATGAACACGATGGAGCATTCCTAACGCTGAGAACAAGAGAAACTTAAAAACAAATTTCCTGTATTCTTTCTTGTATTTTTTTTAAAGTTAGCTAGCTAGCTAGAATTTTTTTTTTTTTTACAAATGTCCAATGTAACATTATTAATTTAGAAAGAAGGTCATTGTAAAGTCTTAGAATTTTGCATCAGAAATGATGTAGGAGTCCTGTCTACTCTCCAGTTGCCTTTCAGTTGTATGACCAAGACAAGGATGGCAAGATCTCCCGGGGTGAGCTTTTACAGGTGAGCACTAACCCTGTCCTCTTACAGTAGAAAGGCTGTTAGCTAGCTAACAGCTACAAGAAATATTTGGAGGCTTTGATTTCTGCCCAAGTAGGTGCTAATAAAGTACTGTGCCCAATGTTTTGTACACATGCCACATTTGCTGTTCTATTATTTCATATATGCTCAATTATGCAAATAGAAATTTGTTGTGCATCAAAATTTCCAGAAATATGTCATGCTTAAATTGGTTTTGTTTTTTTCACCTTGCAATTCATTCAACAAAATGTTCGGTTTGACCAGGAGTGCCCAAACATTTGCATTCACATTACCACTCTATAATGTTAATCAGGACTTTGTAGCATGTAAAAAGGTTGGGGATGCAAGTTTGGCTTGATTTCTTTGGCCAGTTCAAGGGATACTTATGAGTTAATGGAGGTAGAGCTGGGGTGTGATTGACAGGTGCTGCGCATGATGATGGAGATGCAGGTCACAGAGGAACAGCTGGAGAGCATCGTTGACCGAACCATCATGGAGGCTGATCTGGATGGGGATGACGCTATCTCCTTCGATGAGTTTCGGAAGGTATCCTCGCTTGATTATCTTAGCCCCATTTATGCCATTCATGCTATTTCCAGTAACATATCAGCATTTTTTTTACACAATTCAGTTGGGTGGGAATGGGCCACACAATGTGAAATCCTGGCTACCATTTTGGCACCTAGTTAAAGAGTTAAAATTCTGTCATTAAGGAGGTCTTTCTGTGGTTTCTCTACTACCTTTGCTGCACTGGTATGTCCCATGGTCTGGAATTGAGTTCTGACTGCAGTAGTGGTGATTACAGCTGACAAATTTAGATTAAAAATTGGATTCTTTAAATGGAGGGGGGGGGGAATCTAAAGAAAATCTGAAGTATTCCATGTTTTAAAATGTTACCGCTTTCTAAAAGGCCCTGTTCTTTTTCACTAGTACACAGACAGTCAGATTTTGAATTGAAAAAACAAAAAAAGTTGAATGTTCTGCAGCAAGAGATGATGTTTGAAAAGAAAGCACCACTACCAGTTCAGCAGAATCCTCTGGTGTGCTGGATAACCTGAGACTGAGGGAGGTTCCGCTCTGAACAGCTTACACTGAAATTCCTGAGCATTCTGGGCACCTCGGCTGAAGTGGAGTGTGTTTAATTGCCAGCAGGGAGCTTTGTATCATCTTGTGTTTTTGGCAGATAATCTGACAAGATGGTGCTAATACAGGTCGCTAAACTGAAGCAGAACTATTTTCCATTACTTCTTCATGAGAACGTAGCCTATTTTGTTCCCCAGGTCATTCTTTCAGAATGAGAATGTGGCCATTAGTGTAAAATAAGGGTTTAATTGTTGGGATAACATACTGTACGTTATCTAAACTGTAGATACATGATCTAGGCTAGTTTTTATATTATGATGTGATAGTTTTATATCATTCTGTTTTGCTTACTTCTGGTCATTGTTTCAAATGATAATGATTCAATTGATTGACCTGTAGTAAATACTGATTTAAAAATATTAAATATTTGAATGTACTTTAAAGTGGTATTTTTGTAATATTTTTGTAATTTTTTTGGGCATTTCACAGCCCTAGCGTTGGCTGTGGCCAGCTGCCCTGTGGAGCGGCATTAAACTGGCTGAAGTGTTGACCAGGGAGGGGAGGTTGGCAGTGTTTTTTTCCCCACTTCATTGCAGACGAGGGCTCCTATGGTTGCACAGGTGACAGTCAGCCTGCTCCAGCTGTGTAAGATTGAAGAGCGAATGAGTTTGTGACTGGCAGTTTGTCCAGCTTTGGTCACCGAGTGTAAATCGAGTTTGTGTCTCACTGTGCCAGTGTTTCAGCTCCAGGATTTCTGTGAACTTTGCCTCTGATTGTAGGGGGGAAACTAAACTCTTACAGCTGTATTTGTAATCCATTCGTACATAGATACAAGAAATTCCTAGTATGATTAGCAGTTTAAACATTGCCAGCCATCCAGTAACATTGCCAGCTATAGCAGTTGTGTGCTTTTTATGGACCTGTATTTACAAGCACTGTTGCTAATCCATTGGCTAGGAAAGTATGATGAATGCGCTTTTCCGGACTCTGTGGGAGGAAGACGTTTTGTGTTTTTGCGTCAACTACAGCAAATGCAGTTCAGTTAGGTGTAACATAAACACAGCTGGTTTAAGAAGTGCCTGAGATCTTACAAGCTGAAGGCTCGCTTGAATTTTCAACAAATCCCTTTTCACTGGAAACGTCCATTATTGCGTATTGTTCTTCCTGTGAGTCCCATGGTCCTGTGATTGTAAATCATGTGAGTCAGTTGAATAATGGGTGTTTTGGAAGTGTCACACATCATACACAGTTGTATATTAGCACTTACACATACACATAAATATAAATATATACAGTAAAAGATATATAAAATCAATGTAGGTGTTCAAATCACTACAAGAACTTTAGCACATTTTTTAAAAATGGTTTTCAGCTCAAGTTGTTGTTCCTCGAAAGGTCACTTAATGTCATTTGCCATGAAATACACGTCTGATGTAATATGTGTAATGTCCTATGTATATGAACTAACAGCTGCACCCTCTCTCTCTGTGTCCCGACAGTCCTTGGAGAAAGTGAACATTGACCATAAGATGAGCATTCGCTTCATGCGCTAGAGCAGCGACTCACAGGATCCTGAGAGGCTAACTGGCCTTCATTTTCCAGAGAGCTGAAGGAACTACAGTACCGCCATTCTAAAAAAGGGATATTTTTCAACTGGAATCTTTATCTGCAGTAAGCTCAAAGTGCCTGACACGTACATGCTGCTTTACTGAATATATAATATTATGTTTACCATGTTTACTACAGTTACTGTTTTCTAAATATGTAATTGAATATTTAAGTATATTCGTGCAGTATTGAATGAAGAATGTCAGAGGACTAAATTTGGCACTTTAAGTGTCACTTATTTTGTGAAAACAGTGAAATTTTAAAAGTAGCTGTAAGTTTCTAGAAATCCTTGTGAAGGAATAAACACTACTGAGTCCATATTTATTCAGGTGATCCCCCATAACGCCTGTCACTGAGTTTCCATTACTGGGAATTTATGCAACTAGAACATTGATTCCAAATAACCTGTGGGTGTTCCAAATGAAAGGACTTAACTGATGAAAAACAGCTACACTTAAAGTGTCAATCCTAAATTTTTTCATATTAAAAAAATACCATATTTGATACTTCTACACAATGTCATTTTTGTAGCAATATCGATTCAACGTGTTATGTTGTATAATTGCTCCTCTATATATTTTCTGTATAATCCCGCCAAATATTCAAAGGTGACGCACGCAGAAGAACGTGCTTGCCGAATGAGAGTGGAAGCGCCTAAAATCCAAAAAGTCTTTAAAATTAGGTTTGATATGTTGCTCTATATTACCGTGTCGGAGGACACTGTTGGCAGCCTTTAGGGAGTGTTCTTTTTCTAAAATACCAAATCCCAGCTGCAGCCTTGCGGTCTGTCTGTACAATGGATCCTTTATAAAGTTTCTGTCTGTGAACTTTAGTTTGTAGAATGCATATTTTGCTATGACTCGAAAAAAAGAAACATCGCTACTATAATTGTAACAATTGCACAAATGTACACATCCTATCCTAATGAAAGGGTTTTGTAAAATTTAGCATTTAATGCTTTGCGTTGATCAATTTTCATACCACGTTTCATACAAGTATGTGAATTGTGTTATATTTCCTAAAATCTGTAACAGTGCACTGTATGTGAAATAATGTGTGTGTGTGGAATGACAGTAGTCGTTTTTTGACTCATTAAATATTTGTGCTCTACCAAAGTAAGAAGTTTTTTATTTTAATAAAAAATAAGCTGCAAGTACCCTATTCTCACAAAGACCAGTTATATGTCACCCCTGTGCTACAGAAATATACAGTACAGAAAATGAACAGCAGTATGGTTTAATTGAGAATTAAAATATGTTGTCATCCTTGGATGTCACCCATCATTCAGTTATTTTACAGTTTTAATTTATTAGGGTAGTGAATTGAAAGAGTGTAACCCCAACACTACACTTCCTTTACTTTGATATTCTCTGTGTGGTAAGAATTATTGAGTTTGACTTAATATGCAGTTGCAGACCTCTGTAAGTTACTGGACTGTTAAAAAACGATGTCTTTGGCAGAAATAAATGTCCTAAATTTGATTAAAAATGGTATCCTGGAGCAATTAAGTATTATTGTAAATATAGCAAGCTCATGCTCCAGATCAGTGGGATCAAAGTAATGTTCAATCACATCTTTAGAACAATGTTCACCATTACACGCAACCACCATCTCTGAAGTCTGAGGTAACATCTCAATTTGACCACTAGGGGGGAGGGAAGGTCCTAAAATGCATTTTGTGAAAACAATGGGATGTCTGTGTGAGCAGGCTGTGTGGAATCTAATGGCAGCTGAAATGTTTCACGTGACTGCATTGCATTGCATCTCAGTTCTTCCATGACTGGAAGTGTCATGTTTCAGCCATGCTACACTAAAGGACGACTCCCACCACACACAAACAATAGCACGCTTCTCTGCACTTTGCTTTTGATTAATCGAAGAAAAAACAAGCAGGTTGGGAAGATCGACCTGGATATCAGGAAGGAGGAGTTTGAGTAGGAGTTCATTTTAACATGTTTTATTTCACCAATACAAACAGTGAAAATTACACAGAGAGGCCACACAGTGGTTTGTGTTATGAAGTCAGGCAGGTTTTTCTTTTTTCTTTTTGCCTACTTATGCTTGGGGAGGCAGGCAGTAAGAAGAGAGTACAAGGAGTATGCTGTTCCTAAAAGCAATAAATACACATACAAAAAAACAAGTCATCATATGAGTGTATGAGCATATGAGTTCTGAGCTCTTAAATGAAATACAGTGTAGTTACGGCGGTGATCCCCACCTGCAATGGTGATCGTCATGGTGAAGCGGTAAAGAAGGACATCAACAGTCCCTCCCTTGACGTGAACAGGCAGGCCGTTGTCCGCCTGAAACCATAGAAAGAAGGACGCACAGTTATTAACCCTTAACCGCACAGCCCAACGTTGCTCTAATGGCTCAGGCCCAAAACCTGCGGCCTGTCGAACCTTCATCCATGCTGAAGGCGCTGAACAGTGCAAGATAGTTTTTCGACATGTTTCTCATTTACACACCTGAGGTGCCACAGAACAGAAGATTATGTATTTTAATTTGACACACTATAAGTGTCTGGGATGTCATGAACATGTTGCAGTGACGTTGCACAAGCACATTATGAGAATATGAAAAAGAAGGAATTACCAGTGCAGAGCTCATTCAGTGGCCAAACAAGGTTTGTCCTGGAGAGCACAGTGGCAGTGCACTTATTAGTCACCGCATACTGTACATTCCACTTGCCTGGAATAACCTCTGGTGCTCTGGTACCTTGTTCCTCATCTGCCTGGTCGTCGTGCTGAAGGCACGGACCGCGAGCTGCTGAAGGTTCTGGAAACAGGGACAGAATTTGGCGCAGGTGGAAAATCAGACCTTTCCACAAGCAATGGGAGAATGGAGTAACGCAAGCTCTGTAATGCGTGGAGCTACGGAACGCTGTCAAGTTATATGTTTGGACCAATCAAAAGGTTTTGCCCTCTAACGAAATACACATATTGGCTCCAACCAGTGAGCTCATAGTAGCATATCGTACCTCTTTCTATTGTTGGTGTCATGAAGCCTCATTCTCCCACAACTACTTTCAACTGCTCTATCTGATAAGGTGAATGATTTACAAGGAATTAAATAAGTGGGAGGTCGATAAAACAAAGTCCCTTGGAAGTCCTTAAGTCCACCCCAGTTTCTAAACCATGCGGTTCACCCAGACCACCTGGCAATGTGCCCTCAAGCCTCTCCTTTATAATGGAGGTCCTCAGGCAGAAGAAGCTGTTAGGAGCAGTGTGTGTGTGCTGTGCCTAAATGAGCTGTGTTCCCTGTAAATCAAGTGGTATATATGAATATTTATAGTTATATTAACTCCCATTCCAACGCAACCAAGCTAAACCACTCCTGGTAATATCAATCTGATGGTTAGATAAATTAAGAGGATATGCACACCTCTTTACATATGAAGTAATTCCATACAAATAAAACAATGAGTACAGTTTAATATCATAATGTAGCTTAAATTTATTATGATATCGTCCTCTGATGTAACATTACCTTTTTTTCCCACTTTCTACTGGTAATCCGCTAAAGCATTTCATAGTCATGTTCTGACCTACCAAGGTGAAGGCCTGTGACAAATATCAGATTTCAAAATAACCACCAAACCCAGTCCTTGCTACAGGCCACGGTCACAGAGAGTGTGACCCACACAGAGACTGGAATGTCAGGAAGCTCTGCGCATGAATGCCCCTGCTGTCATTGCCCCAGTAGGCATGAAGTACTCCTTCACCTGAAATACCCCACAAAACCAAACAGACCAGCAAAGAAAGAAATGTAAGCAGTGTATGAGCACTATTGGATTGGCTATCAGTTTTTTTTTTAAGAAGGGGGGGGGGGGAGTTGAGCACCTGCGTCAAAGAGCACTTTCACTTCTTTCAAAAATAGAAAATAAACTTCCCCTGTTGAGGGGAATAAAAGGAGCGAACTTCATCTCAGTTCCCCTTCACTAAAGTGTCTGGGGTCAGCTCATTATTCATTTCTTTTTTTGGGGGGGTGGGGGGGATCAAGGGTATAGGGTAGGAGATTTTAAATTATTAGGCACAGTCCAGCCTTTTAGTAGTTTCTTAGTTCTAACAGTTTTCTGAACCATTAGTTGTTATTTTAGCCATTCTTGGCATCACTACTGTGTATATACTGTATATATACTCACAATTACACAATCAATCCTCACTGTTGAATCAAAGTTCACCACCCACTCCAACCAATAACTAGTTTTTTGTTGGTCATACAATTCTCTATATATAGAAGCTATTCATTCCACATTTGTTTCTGAACTATATTGTTAACAGAGATATGATATCAATAAAACATACAGTTCAAAACAATGCCCCTGTAAATCCCAGACAACAGCTGAGTGAAACAAGCTATCCCAATTAACTTCGATATTTTGGTCTGCATTGTGTGTTTACTTGGATGCTGGCACTAAAGTTTATATGATCTTTCATTCTTGTTTGTCAAGGTCAAATTGGGACAGAAAGCCAATATGGGCAGAATGAAAACACCCACCAGCCAATGAGTACTACTCTGTTCACTGAACTATCAAATCATATTACTCGGTCTACAGGGGAGGAGGGAGGGACTGATCCTTGTGTCATCTGAAGGGGTTAGCTTACCACCAGCCACCATCTTGGCTGCAACTGTCAAAACTAAATGTAGAAACATCTCGATGTTTTATCTTGATATGGGAGTTGTGACATGCTCTCACTAAAACATTATACTTGTAACACAGGAAGTACAGATGAAATGAAAGCATACCCACAATGTGATCAAATATTTCTGCTGTATTTCCTTATTTAGGTGCACTTTTAAGGACATGTTTGCAATTCCTGCCTAGACAAAATACCATCTCCAATAAGTGAGGTTATGCTGTGAATAGCCTGTGCATTGGAGACCAAAAATATGCCAAAATGGTAGCCGGAACAAACTATGATACAAGTAAAGGCCTTCATTCAGGAGCGGACATTTGCAAGGACAACCATTTCTGGTTCAGAATCCAGGAACAGTGAACACTAAAATCTGTTGGAATGCATAACACATCCGACCTTCCAGCAAACAATAAAAAGCCTGTGACCTGCTTTCCTATATCATGACATTCCAAAACCCTACCATCTGTTTTCATAATCATAAACATCTGTGAACATCTATCAACCATTTTGACAAGTAAAACTCGCCCATAGTGTCAAATAAGGACAGAGCGATTCGGTCTATATTTTATCTACACACGTCATGTCAGGCAAATGAAAGTCCTTAGTACACACAGAAAAGTACAGGAATTCACACCAGGGAGTTACCCTCATTTTCAACCATGCTAGTGGTCTTATGGCTGCCCTTGTCTGATACCCTGCTTACGATCTGTAGCGAGGAAAATGTAGTGTAAGTGTAAGAAATGTTCAGCTTTTACCTGTAAGTGTCTCATACTGTGTGTCGCCCTGTGCAGAGCCTCTGGCTGCTTCTCTGATCATGGCCCTGGAAAGGGCAGGCACAGATATTGCAGCACTTCTGAACTGGAGCCAAAGTATGGTCTGCAGGAGAGAACAAACTCTGCCTCTCAGCTGAACAAGCATCTCTGCATTTCTGGACAACGCAGAGTGATTATCAAACGTGTTATGACGCCAAGTGTAACTCAAAATATAGCTTTACTCCACTATACAATAGTTTATGTAGTATGAATTACCGTGAATGGGATCAGTATAACAGTAAGAGAAACAGAAAACTAGCCTGAATTAGCTTTCTCCACCACAATAATATCAGAATGTCTGTTTCACCAACTTTGTAAAGCACTGAACAATATTCAGGTATTCTTTTTCACAACAAAACACTGTATTAGGTCTTGACCAGCAATATAGAGAGAAGGTACATTTCTTTTGTCCAGGCATTTTCAAACAATCAGTCAGACAGGAAATGGATTTTTGGAGGGAAAGAGGTAATATCATGTAATGTGAGAAAACCACTTGCATCACACTCTCCCATGGCATCCCTCGAGGTTGGATGCTAGGCCCGCTCCTATTTATCCTCTACACACTTACCCTCATTCACATCCAATTCCACTCCTACGCTGACAACTCCTAGCTCTACATTGTCACTAAAGCCTTTTCAAAAAATTGTATGAAATAATAATAACAATAATAACAATGATAATAATAATAATAATAATAATGTGGAATTGAAACTCAGTTTTTTTCAGTTTGGTGAAAAGCAGAACTAATTGTACTTTCGGCTCAGTCATTTCATCAACCCAGTTAAAAAGTGTGGTGGTTTCCTGCATTAGAACAGACACCTGAGCCGTGGTAGACAGGATTCACTGAGCTCTGTACGTTTGCACGGGTGAGTAGCAATACTTATGTTCACCTCCGTGTTTCCTACCTGTTAATTTGGCATGTATATAGATTTCACTACAAACATGAAATGTTTAAGTGCTGTTTCTCCAGGAAGTATGTATTTAAATGTATTTTCATTGTTGCAAGCTAAGCTAGATGGATGTTTAGTTACAAATGCGTATCACACACACCCACCACAGATAATATATGAATCATTATCATTAGTAAGGCTATCATTTTAAACATCTTGGCCATGTTCCGAGTAGAATACCAAGAAAGTATCATGTAACATACATTTTACATGTAATCGGCACTCATTTTGAAATGATTTTTTCCCTTTAAAATCAGTAGGTGTTGAAAAATTATCCCCAAATAAAATGTTTATTTGGACACCCAGAGAGCACACAAAGCCTTGCAAGGCTGGTTTATGCATTCTCAGTACATTCAACCATGATAGCCTGTCTTGTGTGTGCCCTGTGCATCTAACTATATCTAACAAAGAAGTCTGTGCATACATACACACAGGTCTGACATGGCTGCACCTTTGCTGTTGGTTGCCATCCTGCTCAGTGGGCCTGCCCTCACCTGCCAATGCACCAATGATCTTTTCCAGATTGAGAAACCGTAAGGTCATCCGCCACTCTATGTGGATTTCCACATTTGGCCTAGAACCTTTTGGCATTCAGTACAATGGGAACAGGTGGACTGACACGACAAAAGTTTCTTAGTAATGAGTATGATGAGTAATTGTGTATCAGTAGAAATGCTTGTGTATCTACTATTTCATATACTGTATGCACAATAATGGTCATATATCGCTGTGTTTGGTTTTGTATTAACAGCATAAAAGAACAATATGAAGACCAAACATTTCAGTATTAATAAATGGACCAGTATTGTGCTTTGGTAGCTCTGGTACAGTAGACATCACACTTGTAGATAAATGGCAATGTCCATTGGGGTGCAGATGGAGATGGGACAGTCATGGGAAATTATATGGAGCAATATCTGAGGTCAGAATTCCCCGTAAACAGAGCTATGCAAGGTCTAAGGCATCATTTATTCTCTATTTAAAACAATAGCACTACGTTTACAGTAAATAAAATAAAAAACACATTTATTTCATTGTTGGTTTAGCTGGTTACTATTATAGCATGGGGAACTCACAAACAATTCACTAGCAACATTTTTTGTGTATCCCAGCAATGTCAGATCTCATTCTATTATGCGTTATATAATCACAGCACCTGCTAAAACAAATTAAGACTTGAGTTTTTATGATGACAACATTTGTGATTCCTATCCGTTCAAAATAGCTTGCGTACTGTACAGTGGGCCGCTGTTTCACACAGTGGAGTATTTCCTTTTAAGTGTGCGATAAAGCCATGATAAATCAGGTAGCTCTGCCCCTGAGCTGCTTGCTGCTTCAACAGTGATGAGCAGGAGAATTCTTGGTGCAAGAATGTATTTATAAGTTAGTTGAAACTGTGAGCATTCAACAGATGGCGTCAGTGGTCAGTCCTCATTTCTCTGAGGTACTTTCTGTTCCCTTCCTGCAGGTTCTGTGCCTGGGATTGCATAACGTTTGCCCTGATGTGGCCTGGAGCGTTCTGTGTGGTGAGTCAAATATTGCGCCAGCTGTTTTCAGTAAAGAGATAGAGAGCCAGAAACAAGCTGTTGTTTGGCAAAGCTTTTATCTGAGTAACCGATCTGTGTAGTGTGTGCACGGCTTATGTAACCAATACCTTAGGTGCACTGGGAAGAGTAATGCTGTTCTGTAGAGAACAAATTCTCTAAAGCTTGAACATCAAGATGGAGTATGACCTGCTGCTACACCAAGAAAAAGTTTTGCTTTTCCCTAATATACGATGATGTGAAGAGGAAAGTACACCCTCTCTCAATTCCATGGTTTTACATATTAGGACAAAACGAACCCTTATCTAGACCTCCCAAAGTCCTAACAGTAAATAACCATAACCAGATAACCTTAACCTTCATAAAATTATTTATATTTAATGACAACCACATTGACAGCATGATCAGTAAATTACAATATCTCAAGCCATTTCTCTTTCATGTTCCAATGTGTGGATTGGCCCCTGTGGTCTGGTATTACATTCAGACCATGGCTGCCAGTGCCACGTGTGGCTGGCTGTCAAACAGGGGGATGTATATGCAGGTAATTACACGTCAAACGTAACCGTGATAGGGTGGATATTTAAGACGTTTTGGCACCGTTGGCATTCCGTGCAGTTTTCCTGTTTAAACAGCATTTTCTGCCATGTTAACAGGTCAAAAATAACTGCGATAAGACATTTTGGAATGGTTGGCATTCAATATAATTACTGAGTTGTCTTTGCACTAGTTGATTTGGGAGTTTGTAATTACCGGGTTCTTTGCATTAGTTGATCTGAGAGGTTGTAATTATTGACTTGTCTTTGCTTAAGTTTGAAACTGTTATTGCGTGTATCTTCACATTAATTTACAGAATTGTGAATCTGTTCTACAGATTTGTGAAACCCCATTTATGGATGTGAAACCCCATTTACAGATCTGTGAAACCATTCTACATATTTGCGACTTCTGCTACAAAAATACCTCCACAGATGTATAATTAGCTGCATTGTTGACCAGGTTTGGAGGGATAAGAATAACCATGGCAAAATTGTTGTAAAAAAAGATAATTACCATAAGTAACCATAAAATATAGCAAAAACAAAATAAACAACAAAAAAAACTGCTGGTTTGGCCCTCATTCAGAAACCTGTCAAGGCCCTTTTTCTGTTTATTGAAACACCCCTACTTTATTGGACCGGCCTTTCCAATGAACTCTGCCCTTCCAATTAAAAAAATGTGTGCCAATTTTCAGGGCCTGAAGAAGTCACTGGAATGCAATATACCACAATACATCCAGAGCTGGACCATCCATGGACTGTGGTAAGCTACCACTGAACTGTACCTCAGAATTTCAGCTCCTTTTTCCCCAAAGTGCATCCTGGCTTGGGTGACTAAAATGTGGATTTGATAGTGGGGCACAATTGTAAGTTAAGACATCGGTTCCCATATCCCCGTCCTCTACGACCTGTCTTGTCTGCTTTTCTTCTTCTGATGCTTTGTGCAGTGAATTAGGAGAAGGACAGGTGGGTAGTAGGGAACGAGGAACGGAGAAGATAAGGAAAAACTGTTGGGATGCTGGCTCAGCGTTGTTTTCCATAGTTCTTAATGTCCCAGTCCACATTACAGGCATAAAAAGTTATGTCTATCATTCTCCTGTCAGCATGTCAGGACAAGTCTTGCTAGCTAGGGTGCCGATTTCTATTTACCTCTCATATAAGCAAATATGCAGTTTCATACATTTAAAAAAGAGAAAAAAATGTACACTTTGTATGGACCGTTCCTTCCTGATATTATATACAATCTAGAAGTTACTTTTACTTATGTAAATATCTGTATTTTTATTATTGTGAAATATTTAACATACTCATTCAGTATACAATACAAAATACCTTTACATTATTGTAAATAGAATATAAATATTTACAATTTAATAGAAGGTGCAGCATTGTATTTATCTCTTGACTAGACTACTCACTAGTTCATCAGTTCACAGGTACACTAAATTACCAAAAGTATCTGGACACCCCTTGGTCTGGGTCCATTTTTCATGGTTTTCACATCCAACACCTTTGGGATCAATTGGAAAGCCAACGGCAAGCCAGACCTAATCGCTCAATCAGTACCCAACCTCACTAATATTCTTCTGGCCTAATGGAAGCAAATCCCGGCAGCAATGCTCTAACATCTAGTATGAAGCCTTCACAGAAGAGTGGAGGGTGTTATAGCAGCAAAGGGTGGAACAACTCCATATTAATGCCCATAATTTTGGACAAGATGTTGGATGTCAGGTGTCCAAATGTAGTGTATATTCCTATATGTCACTGTTTATAACACTCTTTGATCGAGGCCCATGTATCAAGGAACCTGCTGCAGATGCTGGCCGATTTTCCCATCAGACCTTGAGGTGAGAATCATATAAGAACAGTTATAACTAAAGATAATTCTAAAGAGAAATAACTTCTCCTTTGGTGAAGATTGTGTTTGTGCATGTGTACAGTTTCAGTCAACAAAGCTGTAATGGCAGTAATTTTAAGGACGATAACATCAGTAGTCCCCCTTGATCCTCTACCAGGAACTTGAGCCTGAAATCTCTCATCTGTGGCCAACCCTGCTGAAGACCACATCCAACTTCACTTTTTGGTAGGTGTTTCCCCATAGCCTGCTGATCTCAATACATCTGATCCTGTTTAGTTGCAGTCATAATACGGAAATTCTGACTGGAACAGACTGGGGTCAGTCAAGTAGCTGAAATACTTTAGATCAGGGATCTCAAACTCAAATCCTGGAGGGCTTGTGTGTCTGCTGGTTTTTAATGTGTTCCTGCATTCAAGCATTTCATTTAAGTCATTGATTGACTACGGAGTCTGTGCACATTGTTTCCAACGCCTAAATTGGCTAATGATTGAAAGGAAATCATAAAAACCAGAAGAGACTACAGCCCTCCAGGATTTGAGTTTTACACTCCTGTTTTCAATCTTTAAGAAAAAAAAAAGAAAAAGATCATGAATAATTTTCAACAAAAGGCATTACCAGCAAAAACTGTAGTATCGTGTGAAATTAGAATTTCTGCTCTGAATAATAGTGAAGATGAATGCTTCTTTTACAACTGTCAGTAATTGGCAGTAACTTCAGTCCCAGCACACCTTCTTTCCTGCAGGAAGAACGAATGGATCAAGCACGGATCTTGTGCAGCCTGCGTGGAGGGTATGAACTCCCCGACCAGATACTTTCAGCGCACACTCAAACTACGAGGACACTTTGATATCGACCGGTGAGCCCCGAAGCACATGCTACCACGGCGATGGTCTCCACTACCTTCCAAACCCTTAATTAGCCAGAGGAATACTCCAGTAAATGTGGTTGGAATTTATGGACCTCTGTAAACCGGGGTGACTTGAATAAAGCAAGTGATTAGGCTGTGACAGTGTAGACCCTGTCGAGTGTAGTATAGTGCTGTATACACACTGCTGGTGAACCGGCAGCTACACTGCCACCTAATGAGCAGTCAGTGGACGCTACGTTTAGTTCACGATCCTGGTGAAGATGTTGCCTACTGAACTCTTGCCTTCTCTCTTAGAGCTTTGATGGATGCAGGCATCAAACCTTCCTGTAACAAAACTTACCAGGTGAGGTTCAAGTGTTTACAAGAGACACATCACAAGAGGGGGCTTAAAGCAGGCTTTGGGTTTGGGGTTGATCCCCTGTCACTCTTCCTGTTCTGCATTTAGTTTGAAGACCTCCACTCCGCTCTGGCCCCCATTATAGGGGACAAATACGAGATCCAGTGTCTGAAGGACGATGAGGTGAGCTTACCGCCATTTCAAACTCGGCCTCCAACTCTCCTCCTGACTCAATCAAACCATAGAAATTGTACCTAGTGTGCAGTAAGCATTTACACGGGGACACACTTTTTGTTGTTTTGCACATTGAATCCGAAGTGAAAGAATGATTATGAGGTTAAAGTGCAGCCTGTTAGCTTTAATAACAGGTGAACCATTTAGGAATTGCAGACTTTTTTATACACAGCAACTGGACAATTGACTGTTCAACTGTATGCTGTTCCATAATTAATACACATGTAAGCTCATAAAAGGTCTAAAAGGTACATTACTGGCTATAACCCATTTATATTTAGTTGGCTGTACAGACCTACTTTTCACTATGCCCTATTGAAGAAAGACCTATGCTATTGAAAGTCTTTCTTATAGATGTAGAAACTGCACAACTCAATGAAAGGTCCTGTCTGGCTTTAATTATTGTTACATTACGGGTGCAAACATGCACCTGAGGGGGCATGAATCCTTGAGGGCCAGCCAGCATTTTTGGTTAAGGTCTGGTTCCAGACCGTCACAGGTAAGTAGCAGTAACTGGCTAGTGACTGCTTTTGAAAACGAACCGTAACACTGTCCTCTGTACACGTAGGGTCGAGAACTACTGATCCAGGTGAAGATCAGCCTGTTCAGGAACTTCACTCTGGGGTGTCACAAAACTCCCCAAGCGGAGCCGACCGATGCCCGAACGGCCTGGAAAGCCTCCGAGGGGCACCCCTGCCCCAAGGACACCCCTGTGTTCTACTTTCCCATTAGTTATGAGCACCCCCATGACCCCTGTGACTGAGGGCACTCCTGCCCCAGTGGAGGCCCTGCATACAGAATACTGCAGAAAGCAGGCTCGCTCTGAAGGGTGTGTCTCCAAGCTGGCAGTGGATGGGTATGATTATGATGTCAAGATTCTCAGACTGTAGACCAATTTGAGGACAACTCAATATACAACCAATACTGTGCACCATTAACTTTTCAAACAAAAAATGTATCCTACAATTGCGACTGAGAAATGTGTGTGTTCATATAATAAAATAACCTTGTATCTCTTAAAAGTGTATGCTGTAACATTTTGGCAGTCTTCCCTGGTGAATTTTGAGGGCAACAGCAAAATAACATCAAAAAATGATTAATTTTGGAAATTTATTGAGGTGGAATTCAATTTCCCAAGAGGAAATGAATACACCAAAAACAACAAAATAAAAGGTACATGTAGACTACACCAAAGAGCACAGGTACTTGAGACAGGTTTAATCTAAATGGAAAAATAGGCAAATACTCCACCTATCATCATATTCGAAATCTGTGGGAACGAGGTAACAGAGGGGGGGAAATGGGAAAAAATAAACCCATAGCACAAGAAAGCACACATTTTCTTGCTTGCTTACATTCTAAGCATTGCATGGTTGTCCAAAGGAAGTTGGGGGTGGGGTGGGGTGGGGGGTGGGGGGGCCAGGGTGGTGTCACACTTCAAGTTTTCCAAGGAAACGGAGGTTGAGGATCTTCAGCTGTTCATCCAGCTCCATCCTAACGATGCCGTCCTCCCCATCAATACTCAGCAGCACCCCGGTGGCCTCCCGGTCCTCTCCCAAAATCACCTTTACCTGGAACGCGCAAAACACACACATCCATTACATTACACACCCAGACACCTCTGCCATGAAAAGACATCAAGGCAGGCTTATATCACGGGGTTTCAACCATTTCTGATCTGGGGAGCGAGCATCCAAAGACCCCCGCGGCAAGTTAAGTGCAGGCACACATTAATGACATCACACGCCCACATACATTCTGAAGCAACACAGATAAATTGGGAGCAAAATCCTCGAGTGCTAGTAATTCATGAACATGAGTTATCAGAAGACAAGACAATGAGAGGGAGGAGAACATGGCATTACAAATCAAGTGTTTTGAAACAGCTGTGCGTTCTCCAGCACCTTGCAGCTTTACTGGAGAAGTTTCCATTTACTTAATAACACACGGCTGTACCTTGTTGTTCTTGGTTGGAGTCACGGGCTCCAGGTGTTCACTGGAGATGCTGACCACCTTCTCCGTGTCCTGGAGGAAGACGGAACACATTCCACCCTGGGGAAGAGGGGAAGTGGGTGTTAGCTGGGCTGGAGGAGCAGGGACCGGGGTCACAGACAACAAGCCCTCAAGCCCTGAAACAGCCACCGTACTTTAACTGATTTTGACTCGGCCATTAGTTACTCGTAACAAACAAACAGTTTACAGAGCATCTCTATTTATAACAAACACTAATACTGTATGTGCGACAATGCTGAGAAAAGCATAATTAAAACAGCATGCATGATAAAAAAAATGCCATTTTAGAGACAAATATAGATATGACTCCATTTCACACACATGTTGGAAGCATTGCCAATGCTGCTTGCGCACACATGCCTTTCATACCATGATAAACAGCCAAATTGCTCCATTCATCTGAACTGCATTAGGTTTCAGCAAAATTAACGTTAAACAAACTACACCTATAATAGACTGGCTTTTTACAATAAATCAGCATGAATTAATCACATTTTAACTCACATAATTACTCTGTAATTAGCAGGCCATCAATAATAGCTTAATTTCGCACACAGCCATCCAAAGGCCGTTTTCTAACAGTTTCATTGGACTCCAAACCCAGTCAGTACAATTTGAGGCTGTCTACCTCAAAGTAGACAGTTAGCCAGAGTGGTCTCACTTGTCATTTAAAATGCATTTTTAAACCAAATTTTTAACAATGGCAGATTCACACATTTAGTAAAGGTAACAAAAGGGGAAAGTTTTGGCAGAGATGTCTAGACATGCATGGCCACTCCAAAAATACAAGGTCTAACCTGTTAATGAAAACTTTCAACAGGTTAGAACACGGCCACTTTTGTTGATATTACAGTTTACAACTATCTTCCAAAAATAAAGACGTTCTGTTCTGTCCTGTTATGTTCTCTTGTCAAGCAGTCATAACTACTTCAAGTGAAACGGTGGAACTGAAAGAGAGCGAAGATCCTGCCTTGGCGGGCCAGCCACAGCGCAGGAGCCAGCTGGCTGCAGAGCTGGGACCTACCGTCACGCTGCGAATCACCCCCGTCTGGTTCATAACCTGCCCGTCCACGAAGGTGTCTTTCACCCGCACCAGGATGTCAGTGGTGACCCAGTCGCAGGAGGTCTGGTCGATATTGGACCCGGGGGTATGGGGGTTATAGCCTCCAGGAGAGGGGGCTCCAGGGGTCATGGGGCTGTACCCTACCGGGCTGGGGCTCGGACTGGCCTGGTGGAGGGAAACCAAAAATTGGTGCATGTATTATATGTCTCCCTTCCACTGATTCCAATTTAATGCATATTCTGAAAATTCAGGACCAAGTACATTACAGCTTGAATAGATATTCAAATCACAGGCAGGAAACTCCTGTTACTAACAAGAGCTTCTTATAGTTAAAAAATGGAAAGAAATGCAGGAGTTGACCACCTTGTTAATCTATAGTAGTATCTGTGGTAGTAATCTGTGAGCAGCCTGAGGGGTTAAATTACCTGGTAGGCCATGGGCGAGGGGGTAGGGTGGTAGCTGGCTGGAGAATGTGTGTTCTGGTAGCCCACCGGGCTGGGCGCCACCTGGTGGTAGCTCTGTGGACTTGGGCTGGGCTGGTAGGAGCCTTGGGGGGAGGGGGCGGCATAAGGGGAGTACTGGTCCGTATTGTACCTGCAACGCAAGCGGCACAAACGTCACTCAGCAACAAGAGAGCGGTTTTGAGTGACTGCCATGAGGAAGCTGTGTCCGGCGGGTGAGAGAGGAGAAAACGAGGGGGGGGGCACTCACATGGCTGGGGTACCGGGGGTCTGGGGGTTGTACTGCGGGTTGACCTGTGGAGAGGGCACCTCGGGGTACCCTGGGGTTTGTGGGTTGGGGGTGCCCCCGTAGCCCTGTGGCGAAGGGGAGGGCTCGTCGTCGTAGCCGAACTCGAACTCCTCCTCGGCCCTGGAGGAAGAGACGCCGTTAGAGCACAGGGCCTCACTGGAGCGAGACCACAGACTGCAGAAATATGGACAGTGACTGTGAGGTCACTCGTTGACTTTCCCTGGGCTTGAGAAAAGCGTTTTGAGGCTGCAGAAGTGCAGTTTTAGTGCCACCATGTTGCACAAATTGCAGGCAGGGACTAAGCAATAGGGGGGACCCTAATATAGTCATGAAGTCCAGGCCTGGTCAGGGTCGTCCAATAAGCGCAAGATATTGCCCCCTCCAAATGATGCAGACTGTCCCTGACTGATGCACAAAATATTTAAGTATTGCCAAATGGCACAACAACTTAACAAATTGGCACATGGGGAGACATTAGACAAAGAAAAAACACGTTTTGAAACGTGTCAATCTGATATTTTTGGAGGAAAATTAATCGTTTAGATTAATTGGTAAAATAGTCAATAGATTAATCGATAGAAAAATATTTGTTAGTGGCAGCCCTAGAGTAGTTTGACAATTAAAAGAGTCATTAAAGCTGGCAGTATACTCAGTAAGAAGAAAGAACTTCAGGATTGAGAACCACCAGCGAACAGGTCCAAGAACACTGTTGTCGGTATACTCAGTGAGAACACCGCACCATTTAAAGTCACTCCACGCCACTGGGGCGTGAATAATTACGAGGCAGCTATTAACCGGGGCTGGAATCTCTCCCAGACCTCCGTCTCGCGGCTACGCCATGGATATATAAAGAGAAGGGCTACGCAAGATCACAACACAAAACAAAAAGTTTGAAGTGGCTTTAGTTTATCTAGCTATGCAAATGAAGAAAAGGTGAAGGAGATGGTACGTTCGCCCTCTAAATCAGAGTAGGACGGAGAATGGAGAGTTTTGTCTGTACATTTGGCAAATGCGGAGTTTAGACAAGGGGATCCACTTTCTCTTATTTCCAAATGTGTGCTAGGTAAAGCGGCTCACTGCGTTGACTTGGACAGGACTGTGCGTTTGTGTTGCCGTTGAAGCAGTACTGGAGTCAAAACGCAAACCGATTGGGAAACAGGAAAGGAATGCTCCATTTTCCCACAAGTAAACAGGAAAGATGCTGTTCTGGGAAGCCATAATTAAAGCTGGAGTTCCAGGAACACAACAGCCCATCTGATATCTTAGGTAAAATTCAGTGCACCGTCGACATGCAGTTCTGTCAACAAAGCAGCCATTTATACTTCAGCCAGTACATCTGGCTCGATGCTAAAATTAAACATTTACGCAATCGGTCTTTCATCATGTACAAAAAAAAAACAACATAATTCTTTAAACGATACTAAAAGCCCTTCAAAAGAACCACGGAACCACAAAGTTTCCTATTCTGCAACATCTGCAGCATGACATTTGTGGACCATGTGTTTTAATTATCATAGTTCCATTTCAATCTGAACATCTATAAGGCAAAGCTGCGTTCTATACTCCGGTGTAAGTAGGGAACCAACAATTTAAGTTTCTCTTGTTCTGAGCACTAAATGTAGCATTACACAGAATGTGCATTTCAGAAAAAGAATTCACTGAATGAATAAAAATGAATGCCGAAAACCCCAGATGTGCACGCGGGCGAACGGAGGACCTCGTACCGGGATGGTGTGTTGGGGTTGTTGGGGTCCCAGGCCCCGCTCTGCCCTGGCGTCCTGCTCCCATCATGCAGCGGGGTCTGCGAGCCGTAATGAGGGGTGCGGCTTCCTGTGGAAAGGGCCCGCCGTCAACAACAACAAACAAATCCAATCTTGAGGGTTTAACAACCACCGCTTAAAACCAAGACCCAGAATCCATAACAGGATTGCGGGAAAAGGTAATTTGTTATAAAATGAATACATACAATACATGCATTACCAATTACACTGGCCCTCAAGCAAGCAAAAACATTTGACAAATTTCCTATGCCTTGGCAGATATTCAGTTGAGATTCCCATCTTCTGGGAAGTGCTTCGAAGAAATTTCTCATTGTGTCCATAACTCTTATATGACCAGAAATCTGATATGAATAAGGGGCAAAGGTAATGAGCAGTGAACAGTTCTCACCGTCGTGGAGGGGCGTCTGCGAGCCGTACATGGGTGTACGGGAGCCTGTCCCATACATGGGGGTCTGTGACCCGTACATGGGGGTCCTCCCATGAATGGAGGTCATTCCTCCGTGCCTCTTGGCGCCACTGCAAAAAATAAACAAACCGTTTCACTCAGGATGCAACCTGGCCGAGGTTCATTCCACAGACACCAGGGCTGGGCCACTGAACTCTCAGGATGCTAACTTCAATCCTGCAATGCCACTTCCTGCTGGCACTGTTTTTCACTGGACAAGCGAGTTAAAATTAGATGTTGGAATAAAGAAATGCTAGTTTTTCATGAACCACTTTAAAACGGTGAGCCGATCTTGGTGTATAAGCAGCTTTTAAATTATTATTAATCCAAATATTAACATTTGCAAGGATGGTGAAAGAGTATGTTGCATTTCACCCTATGAGGCGACAGTATAAAATAAATAAATTTAAAAAATCACTGTTTTACAGGAGCATTGCTTTGGTTAAACTACATTCAAATACATGGCAACAGGGTTTTTGCTTGTATCGATGCTTGTCATTTAAATGACATGTTCTGTTCCTCAGCAACAGGAACCATGACAACTTCCCTGAACGTCAGTTACACTGGAAGTGAACTTTGAACTTACACAGTGGTGAGACGCTGGCGATCCACAGAGATGGTCTGGCAGGTGGAGTGCAGCTCCACTCGAGCAGTGGACTCCGTGGCATCCTTCACCACCCCAATGTACCCTGGGAATTAGGATGGCTGGGGTCAGGTCAAATCGAACCGCGGCCCGTTCATATGACACACTGCTCTTCAGATGAACGCCAGCCTGTTTGGTGATGCCTGATGACGGACGCAAGGAAAAGTGTGTCCTCATGGCGTGCTGCTCACCCTTGTATGGTCCCTGGGAAATCCGGACCGTCTGCCCGATGAGGTCATTGTCTCGTCTTCCCCGACCACGCCCCATGCCTCCTCCTCCTCCACCTCTTTGCTGTTGACCTGATATTAAAGATGGATACACATCAACTGCCACACCCGTGAGTGGACATGCAATAATGAGCACTGGAATTGAGTCTACCAAAAACAGTCAATACCACCATAAAATTACGGATTTTAGAACCAAAGAGCCAACAAGTCCATACCACATTACACAGCGCTTAACAAAGGCCACAGATTTTTAAAGGCAAATAAGAGAAAGCGAGCAACTTTGAAACGGGAACCAAATGAGAAACATTCTTAATTTTCCAATCTCCGCTTTTTAAGTTCCTTTTTTTCCCAGTGGAGTTCCCTTGAACAGAAGAAGCAAAAGCTCACAGTAATGTTCACATAAATGCAGTGCATCTCAACTTCTGCTTCTTAGATGCCATTTAAACTTGCCCTCTGCCATACACCAAATGGGTAAAATCCCACCTCAAAGCCTGGACCATTTCACATAGATCAAGGATGGCTTCAGTGTAGGAAGGCTTTTCTTCCAGCTGGTCGACTAACAACCCAACGTGACCAATTCAGTCTTGAGTGAAGCCGTACAGCTTCCCTCTTTGGGGGTTGACTCAGTAATCTTCTTCCACAGATGTCTAAGAATTCTGGTCTGCTGCATCTTCTGAAAATCCACTAAGGGGCGTGACTGAGCCCAATACTGTGGGAACTGATAGTCGGAAGGACCGCAAACTCCTGTTACCAATTACAGCCTCTTACAGGTGAAGACAGACAAATGAAGACAGAAGAAAAGTAGGAGTTGACCATCTGGTTAGCCTATAATATCAGTAGCTCTTCATCAATTGCAGCCCTCCAAGTCCAGATTTATGTATCCTTGTTTAACACAAAATCCACAGGTCCGGATCTCTTGCCTGGAATTCTTCACCATAATGGCTGGTGAGTGTTGCTTCCTCGAAACTTTAGAACGTGATTAAATGCTGATATCGCTTGTTCCGTGAAGCGTGGGAAAGTGCTTGCATGCACGTGCATGTGCAGCTGTGGGCGCCAGCATTCCGTACTCACCGCCGCCTCCTGGGTGCATGGGGCTGCTAATGCGGGGGCTCATGGGCGCGAAGCCGCCGACCGTGAAGTTGGTCACGTCCCGGGGCTGCAGAGACAAGACGGACACGTTCAGACGCGCCCCACGTTTCGGGCTGCTGTGAGCAGGCAGGAACCCGTGAAGTTCCAACATTGACACAGCCTAGGGGACCAATCAGGCTTCAGAAGAGAAAGGTCTACAGCAGGGGTCCTCAATCTTATCCAGAAAGGGCCGGTGTGGGTGCAGGCTTTCATTCCAACCAAGCAGTTACACACCTGATTGCACTAATCAAGGTCCTTAGCAAAGACTCTAGTGGTTGATTAGTAGAATCAGGTGTGTAACTGCTTGGTTGGAACAAAAACCTGCACCCACACCGGCCCTTTCTGGATAAGATTGAGGACCCCTGGTCTACAGCATACTTGTTAGATATAGCTTTTTTCAATGATGCATACAGACGCCTTCTAAAAATACGCACAGCCTTTATCATTTGGTCACAAGAGGGAGGTCTGCTGAAACCTGGAGATAAACAATTGAATAGCATTTTGGTAACAATTTGATAACATTTTCCCCCACACTCAGCTACCAGGCGATTAGCAGCTCTGTTAATCACGAAGATAAGTGTGTGTGCGTGCATAAACACAAGGCTTTAATCCAAGGTTAATGTTCATGTGCAGTGCACAGGCACAAAGACATGTATGGGGCCTGCAGGATGATCAGAATTAGGGCTGGATTTACAGGTTTTGCATTAGTACTTGAGCATGATTATTTTAAAATTCTGGGAGGGTCCATCTATCACTAGGCTGATGCATGTCTGTGCAGAGCGATATAAAAGCATCGCGGGTGGCCAGTGTGCCGGTCACCTTGGAGCCCCCGGCCAGGACCAGGTGACGCGTCTTGCAGACGAACATGCCCCCATTCTCCACCAGCTTCTTACAGTGCAAGAAGGCGAATCCCCGGAAGAGGTGACGGATCTCCCCTTCACGCCCCTGTCAGAGAACGAAAACACACGCGGTCACCTTTGGCTCATCGTACTGCAGTGCTATCGACTTTGCAGAAGTTCCCCAACAATATTTCATTGATATTTCTGTGTTATAAAAACCATAGTAAGGTCTAAAGATGAACTTTGTCAGTATATTAAATATGCATACCCCATGCCCAACATTCCATGATTCTATGCAATACTGTGTTGAAGAGCCGTTGTACTGGCAGCTGGATGAAGGTGTCAAATGATCGTCTTTTACAGATAGATGTGAGGACCCCTAGCCACAGGGCCCGGCCCTAGTGGGACCCGAATCGCTACTCACCGAGTGGGGCCCGTCGATGACCTTGACAATGTCCTTGACGTGGATGTTGTTCTGCTCCGAGTCGAGGGCCACGGCGAAGCGGTTGTCCTTCCGGCGGTTCACGGCCTGGTGGCGCACCGTCAGCACCTTCCCGTGCATGTTGAGCACCTGTGGAGCATGCGCCACATGAGGACTAGCGTGCGTGCTCTGTGTGTGCAAGTTTAGAAACCCCTTCCTCTTCCAACCCAGCTCATGGGTGGTGAACATTCTAGCACAAAATGGCCACCGTACACCACGACTGTGCGCGTTACAGATTCAAGCCTCTTCCCTGAGACCCTGAAAGTGGGTGTGCATGTGACCCACTGCTAACAATGTGAAGCCCCGCTGTGGGGCTGTGTGGTGCGGGTGTCAGGGGGCCGTACCTGGAAGGTCTCCCTCTCCAGCCGCACGATGACGCCCACGGTCTGGGGGTCCAGCTGCACCAGCTCCCCCCACTCATGCTGGCCCCCGGCGTCCACGCCCGACGCCGTCTCCGAGCACAGCTGGAGGTCGCGGGGGAGGACCTTCAGCTGCAGGAGCACAAGGAGGCGCAAGGTAAGGCACGGGCAAGTCTCCCTCACCCTGACCAGACCCCTAAATCAGAGGCCCAAACTCCAGTCCCAGAGGGCCACAGCTGCTGCTGGGTTTTGTCATTTCCTTTCAAACAGCAGCCAATTTAGGCTTTGGCACAAGGCACGCAGACTCTTCAGCCAATAAATGACCTAAGGAAATTACATATTTGGAGGTCCTTTAACACAGGAGCTGTCTTACAATCTATCATTACATTACATTATAGGCATTTAGCAGACGCTCTTATCCAGAGCGACGTACAACAAGTGCATAGGTTTCATGATGTAGAGGCGCAAAAGAAACACTAGAGTGAAGGTCCTTTCCACCACAGCTCCTTTCTATTTATTAACATTTTATTATTTATTCATACTTATTATTTTTATTTTTTATTTACTTTATCTATATACCTGGATATTTACAGAAGCAATTATGGCTAAGCACCGCAAAGGCACAATGGAATGCCACACCTGGGAAGCAAACCTGCAGTCTCCATTTCGCATGCCTAGTTCCAAAACCGCTACACTACAGTGTCCGTTACCTCGTGCATGGTGAGGTCCGAGAAGAGGATGACGAAGTTCTCCTCCACGCGCACGATGAGGCCCGTGTCGCCTTCGTAGCGGCCCGCGATCACCTTCACGTGATCGCCCATCTTGAAATACTTCCTCAGCTCGTGAGCGGGGAACTCCAGGGGGTCCTGAGCAAACGAAAGCACTCGGAGAACGCTCGCGCAATAGACCCAAGGAGAACAGGGCCAATCTGACTGACAGGCACTCGCTGGTGAAGGGCGAGGCTCCGTTCCAAAAACAACACTTCCCACGGCTGATTCTCTCCTTGTTCACAGAACAGCAGAGAGCTTGGCTTCTGTGTATTTTGGCAAGGCACCCTTGATTTACTGGTCTAATTTACTCAGCTAAAAGGCGTAATTTAAGCATGCCAGTTCAATACAGTTGTAGCCACGGTCATTGTATCGCTCTGGTGAATAGGACCCTGAAACGGGTTCCTGGAAATTCCTTCCCGGAAATATCTCCTGTTTCCCCAAGTAATATAATAACTGAAAAACAGGAAAACATTTTTTTCATTAACTCATACCAGTGCTGCCATTTTGCGAAAAAAACATCTGCAAGAGCTCTTTGATGGAACGGTTAAGGCTACATAGCAGAGTCCATTGTACTCTCCTTCTAATGACCAGCAATGACTTATTGTAATGACGTAGAAAAGTCTGTTCACACAATGAAGAATAACAATCAATTCCATAAGGCTGTTCTTGCAGAACACAGGCCGCGGGCAATGAACCCTACCTAGTGAGGTTCAAGCTGCATGCAAAGTTCATAGTAACTATGCGCATTCTAATATTAATAACATGGGCTAAATGTCATTCCTTTGCCTTGATAATGACAGCGAATACACTAAAGCTGTCAGGCTGGTATGCCATAGGCTTAAGCATATTTTTCCACATTTTATTTAGTCCTACCTATTGAAATATGACCAACGCGTTTTAATGGTAGCTTATTCCTAAAACACAAGCCCAGTTCCCAGTGATTCCTGGGACAACTTGCATTTATTGTCAGGAGTGAAAATGTTTTATTTTAAGGAATGATATCAGTGGCGAAGGGACTTTCTGATGGACTGACAACATGCCATGTGCCCAGCGTTGGTCCCGTACCTTCAGGTCTTCATGTTTGGGCATGATGGTGATCTTGTTGCCCTCCACGCTAAGGATCTTGCCCTGCAGGTTGATCAGCTCCCCCTCGCACACCTCCACATTGTCCCCAGCCTGCAGGCTGTGCTCCCGCTCCTTCCCTGAGGAGGCAAACCCGCAAACCCCCCTTTGGTCACATACACACCACACCTCATAGATACTCAAATCGGGCCCTCAAAGCAGTACTGCTGGGTCGGTTAGCGAATTGATTAACTCCACCGACTAACCAGAGATCTGACTCACCCTCTTCCCAGGTCTATTACAGACCCTAATCAGAAGGGAAGAATGGACGCCAGCAGTGGCACTGGCCATAAAATCGGAATTGGCTATCCCTGCCCACCGTTGCCAATACTACAGTACAGTGAGGAAGAAGGGCGGTTTGCAGACCTCCACCCATCACAGAGTACGTAGGTAACAACCAACAGAAAACGCCAACAACGATAGGTGCATTGGGGTGAAGTTGATACCTGAAGTTTCTGTGACAACTTCCAGATCAATGCCCTCTGGCTGGTCCTCAAATTTTTCCAGCTCGGACAGCGTGGGCTTCACCCCCTCTGTGATCTACAACATAGAAACGTGAGGTAGAAATCTACTGAACAAGGACAACACAGAAGTGGACAAGAGAACGTACATGACAAAAAACAAGAACATAAGCAGACAACTAGTACGGCATGACAACCTAGCTTTAGAATGCACAAACACACATGAAACGAGCTTGAATTTGATAACTCTTCATTATGCCAAAAGGGGGCAGTGTGGTGATGCCTCTTACCACAGCGGACATGGCAAAGCTCTTGAAGAGGAATCCTTTGCGGCTGTAACGGTTGCCTTCGAATATCATGAAGTCTCCATCGTGACTGACCTCTCCACCAAGTGACCTGCAGGAGCGGACATTCTTACCCACAAGCCAATGCACTTGCGCAAACTGCTAAGATCACAAATTAGGACTATACTTTCACAGTCAATAAGCACAATGCTGAGCGGCAGGAATCACCCCTTGATTCTGCCACACGGCAGAAGAAGCAACGCTCAAGCTTTGACATCTTAAGGGTTATCAGAATATCATCCTTCTATTTTGGAGGTTACACAAATGCTTTATTCGGTTCGATTAAAATTTGATCTTACAAGGATGGATTTTTCTCCACAACCCAACACATTCCAACAACTCTATGCAACTACCATTCCCTAACAACTAACATGGCATTTTGACCCGTTCCAAGTGTTACTAACATACATGGCACAGACAAATTGCTAAGTCGGCACAGAGATGTAGCTATCAATGCGTAGCTAAGCTCAGCTAGCACTCACGTACGTACAAACAAAAAAACAAACAAAAACAAAAAGAGAATGACACACAGGTTCCTTCTGCCTTGTAGTGAGCACTTATTAAATACACTAGCATGCTTCCAGTTACATTATACATGGAGTGATGCACACTGACATGCCTTTGTCGTGCTATTCCCATCCCTCCATACCTGATTTTCTCAGCATCAAACAGCCTCTGAGCAGGTCTTTTGAACTTCTTCCTCTTGGCAAACCAGTCTTTCTATGGGATAATGACAAGAGCCAGCCATTTGTGAAAAGGTTCAGTAACTAAACACTTCCCCTGAATTCCAGGAAGAGGGTCACGAATACTAACCAGCTTCATTTCATTTAAACAATGCCATAAATCATAAGTCACGTCGCTCTGGATAAGAGCGTCTGCCAAATGCCTGTAATGTAATGTAATGTAATAAGGCTTCACAGACTTCAAAGACTTTCGAATTTGACCCAACATGCCCAGCCAACACAGATCATTCTCACAAAAAAAAAAAACATAAATTAACAATAATAACTTAAAACACGTTTGAAACTGCCCAAAGTGTCGTTGTCTTTCTCCAGATGTTTTTTTTCTACAGTGAAAGAGTCCCGAAGAGTCACGATTCCTCTCCTGCTTACCAGGCTCATGCGTGCCTTGATGCGGTCCAGATCTATCCGAGGAATCATCTTCAGTGATATAGTGTTTTGGCTGGGTTCAACGTAGTCCACCTTAAAACAAAAAAAACAACTGACAGTCAAACCCTTCACAATTCAGCAGATATGAAGGCAGACTTAACAGCAAAAAAAACACAAACAACGTAAGGCTGTCAGTCCTGACTATACCCGTCTTTCCTTTTTAAATGAGTACAATACCTTGCAACTGCTCAGCTGCAAAAAATTACAGTGTTCCTATATTGCACCCTCTCCTGCTGAGAAACACACCTGTGCTATGTCATCCTTGTACAGGCCTCGCTTGAGCCTGACCCAGGACTTGGGCTTGAGGTTGGTCACCTCCTTGACCACCTTGAGGACATCAGTCATTTCCTTTATGGGCACCATCTGCTGGTTCCAGAAGCCCATGCGCAGGTTGCCCACGCCCTCGATGGCAGCCTTGACGTGCGTCTGTTTGTAGGACTCCACGTAGATGTAGCCCTTGACGTGTTCGGGAGCCACCACCGATTTGATCTGGAGCGGCTGTGGATGTTTCATACAGTACACAGGTTAGCCAAAAGCCAAATACACATGGGAGAATAACAGGGCTGCCCTCTCCATTTATTTTGCAATTGATTTCACAAAATATTTCACCTTTTGACTTGTACATTCTACACGCAACACATTCTAAAATCAGTGACCGTGCTACTGTTACTATTGTAATTTACTCATGTAGAGCAAGCTAGCTAGTGTGACATCTTGTTACAAATTATAATTCCAATTAAGTGCTTTCCCTTTGAATATCACATATGCTACCAACGACTAAGTAAATATTATGATCAATAAACAACACAAATATTAGACACCAAAAGGCTCAAAGAAACAGGAGTAATTATTTTGTTGCGGTTCAAGTTTGGGCCATCACCTGTAATCTTGGGGAAAAAAATCTGCGTTTTTACTCGGTTAAATCTGAGCGAGACTAGGCGAGGACAGTAAGGATGACCAAACAGGCAAACAGAATCTGTTCCTAAATGGAAGGCTCCTCTGCCTATGCCAGCCATGCTCAATGAAACAAACCGTGTCTGTGAACTGGTAGGCAATGAACTTCCTCATCAGTGCAATGGCAGTCGCTCGCTCTTCTCCTATCTAGAGAGAGAGAGAGAGGGAGGCATTCAAAACACAAATAGGGATATATGAACACAGAAATTCAACATGGGATAGCACCAAGAAATAAATGCAATGACATACCTTACACTTGACTGTCCACAAATTAGGATCCCTTTAGAAACAAACAGTAACAGTATTTGAGGATTAAGTTAAACCGCACAGGGTATAAATAATGAGAAAATATTGTCAGAAATGTGAATAATACAATATGGTAATATTTGTTTAAAAATATTTACTTTGTTCAAAAAACATTATGTAAAATGCACTTTCCTCCACCTGATACTTGCCATAAGTATGTACTAAACTCATTTTATGATAACTTTGAAAATCAAGATACATTCTGAAATGTATGCATTTACGAAAAAAAATGGATTGTGAACATACTAGTCTCATTGAGCGACACACACACACATAATACATATCCCTTCTGTCTCAATATAAATAAAGTGAAAGGGGAAGTGGGGCTTGGCAAAGGACACATACTTAACACCAGGGAGCAGCTGCTGTTGGGTGATGTCATCGGAGAGCTCCTCTGATCCACCATAGAAACTGGAAGACAATTAACACAGTAAACATAAAACAGTACAAATCAAAATGATAATTACATTTCATTTCAGTCTCTCTCACCCAGGCACACTGACATTTAAGTGAAAGTGCCAAAGATCAAAAATAACTCAAAACTTACTGTTCTCCTCCAGAAGACTTTGCATATTTTCTCATGTAGTATTCACCCAGAGCCTCTTCTCTTGAATCTCTAAAAGATGCAACCAACAGGCAAAATCAGAGACCTTCTAGCATCATCTGCCTCCTTCAAGGGCCCTACGATGAGCTACGGGGAAGGGGGGGACAATGAAGAGCGATCATACACAAGAGAGATAGAAGGCAGGCCACCCAACCCGGAACCAACCAGACATCACATCATTACATTCATTACAGATCAGTGACATGCACTTTACATCACCTACTGAACCCTGTCCATCAAGGACAGGCAGAAAACATAATTCTGAAGTGAAAATACAGATAAGCTGCCAAAGACAGGACGACGTTGGGTGGGGAAAGGGGGTTGGAGTGTCCAGGCTAAACCTACTCACCTCCACAGGTTCTGCAGTCGGCGGGAGCCTGAGTGGTCTTCATCAAGGACCACATGATCGATGTTGGACACTGCCGACCAAAGAAAACATGCAAAGTCAAAATACTGCAGGAGAGCATGACGGAACAAGGGCACTGCGGAACTACATTCTAGAACGTTCAGCCAGCGTACGAGGGCATAAGATGGTGATGCACCTTATGGACTGTGGCACTACTAACTGTGGCTCAGTGCAGCAACCGCTGCATTCAATTCAGGACAGCATAGACTAGCACGTGTTCTCCTCCCGAACACACGTCACAACATGGTTATCCGTGTGACAGCATCCCTCCATGGGCCACACTACAGTCAGTTCTGTGCTGCCTGGCAGAAATCCCAGCCATAGCTGGCAGTGGCAAATTCTTAATACAAGACTGGGCCACTAGGCCTGTTCACAGCAGAGACAGCTGGGGCTAAATTACGGATTACAAAAGACACAAGTGTGCGGCGAGATTCAGGGTTCAAACGGACACTCACCTTCGGCTTCCTCTGTTCAGCATGGCGCAGGTGTAGAGGAGGGAGGCACACAAGAGTCAAATTATATCACCAGAGGCAAACAGCAAAAGGTGGCAAGGGCACAGGCAGGGGCAAAAAAAAAACAAAAAAACAACAAGAAAACAAAAATAAATGTTACAAACGGAACTGTGGTGAGACCAGATGACATGTGGAAGCATGAGAAGCCGGGGTTTATTTTGCCCTGGAGGGGCTTGCCTGCGGCGCAATGCACAGCAGATGTGTTTACAATCCACTCAAACAAATAACCAGCTCACTTGATTATTTACTAGGGGAGCAGCTTAAGGCAAGGGATCAGGCTAACCATTCTAACCTTTCACAGAAAATTCAGGAAACATGAAATTCTGAAAAAATCATTTGCAACGGAGGACAAATTTGAATAACCAGAAAATGCAATTGCACATTTTCTCCTTAATTCTTATCTATCGATATCAATGCCTGTGATGGAACAGCAGGCTTGAATGGCGGTTTAAGAGACTTATCACCATTGCCTCACTTGCTCCCGTACTTTTAAAGCAAAATGTCTTTACGATCAAGTGCAAACATTGGACAAATCATGCGTGGTAATATGCGCATGAGAATGATGACAGTTACAAATGAGTTTTTTTGTGATGCAATCAATTCAGCTGAACAAAAAAGGCAACAAACAGCATAAAATCTTGAGTTGATTTACCGTTAACTGAAGGAGGCATGCACAAGAAATAAAGAGTTGTGAGCGCAGAAAGAAGAGTCAAATATTGCATTATTGCCAAAACAAGGCTGGTCTACAGACTGTAAATTGCACATTTTTTAAGGTGCCATACACATGCCCAGGGAATTAATCACCAACACTGACATGGATTTACCTGCCTTAAATTACATTATTCAAAAATTATTTGTAGTACCACACCAAACAATTTTCGCCATCACAAACCGCCATCTATTAGGCTATTATCCAGCATATGGAGCATCAAAATGTTTCATTGGGTCTAGGTCAAAAGACCAGAGCATGACAGCATTTCCCTTGGAGGATAACATGTTGTTTTCCCATTGATTGGTATGCTAGCCCAACCCAAGACTTGTTACAAACAGACTGTATTTGTGTATGTTACCGCCCTACATGAGTGGTTTCAACACATTTGTGCTCCATTTTTGGACAGAATATTTGGCAACATCAAATCACATCATTCAAAATTCAAACCTCAAATTGCAGGAAATGTGAAAGATGGGAGTGTCTAAACAAGACCGCACCGCACAAGGGCCAAGCAGTCGCAAAGGGGCCCCTGCCGAGACTTCACCTCCAGAAGCCATAAGTACCAGTCACATAATCCTTAGTTACATAATCATGAACAAGTAGGATGTCCCCTGTTTTCACCTTTATGGTTTCATATGGCATCAGTTTGCTCCACTGCAAAAGTTTACCATTCAAACCAGATATGATATTAAAGTTATTGGATATTCAAACTAGAACTCAAGATTGTCAAAGTGTATTATAGGTTAACAAGTAAAGAATATCACCAGATATTTCCCCCAAATCTAGGGGTTCACCGATCCGTTGCAATTACACTAAGCAGACTTCATTTTTCAACATGCATAAACTTTTCTCACCCAAATACAATCAGACAGCTAGAGAGCACTATAGATTTTTTGTCAGATGTTTGCAATATCTGCAGAAAAAATTTTGCTTAGACTCACAGACAGCAAGTAACTCAACTTGAACAAGAAATTTGAATCTACAGTAACAAAATATTCCTTTAACGAGCATTTTACTTTAACACACATAGGAACGTGATTAAACACCACAGGAAAAGCTACTTTATTTTATGGGACATATAACCACAGCTTTAAGAGCTTCCTTCAAAAACTGCTGAAGCCACTTTCTGAAAATGTAAACATGAACAACAGAACAATGACCTGATAAGAGCATTACAGCAGCTCCTTGTAAAAGGGGATACACTGGACTTCATAAACACTGTTCAGAAGGCAGCCACCTTCTTATACTGGGACTCCAAATGGAATCTAGGCCCGATTTCAATCCTCAGTTCACAAACCTTTCTCCAGAATATCTTCAGCTCCCTCCTCCCATGAATCTTCATCTTCATATTCATCATCCACATCTAGCCAAGACAGAAAGTAGGGTTCAAGTGTCAGTGACAGCACCTAAGCAAAATCACCACAGTTCTTCCACATCAACTGCTGATGGTTCCTTCTCTACAGCACAGGGAACTTTACCAGCTTCATCCAGGATGAAGCCACCGTGCCTCGGTTTCTTCCTAGGCCGGTCATCGTCATCCTCCTCCTCCTCTTCATCGTACTCTTCCTCGTCTTCCTCTACATCGTCAGCATCCTCATCTCCTTTGTCGCTGCCTGCGACACTGCCTTGGCCCTCCTCCTCCTGAATGATTCCAAGTGACAAACACCTTGGCTATTGCTCTGCCCCAACACAGCTGAAACCAAAGACTAATCTTGATGGTTGCTGGCTATAGAAGCAAAATAACCTCTTTTTGTAAAAAAAAAAAAAAACTTATTTTAAAAAGAAAATGTAAATTGGAAGTGGAAAATGTAATGCTCAAGTTTACAATTTCGTTTCCATGGATATGCTTCCATGGCTGGCTGATGTACAAGCCACTTCAAGTTATGGACTGGACTATCTGTAAATCTCCCAAAAATACGTTCAACAAATCCGTTTAAACGTTTCACTGTATTTGCAGCCTTACAAGAAGCATGAGAAAGCATTACATGAACGAGAGCATATAACTAGTGTCATCTGAATCTTGATTAGTGAACAACACTAGTCTCTCAACCAAAAGCAATCGAGATTGTATATAATATAAGGTTCAGCCCTGACACCGCAATGTGTGCACTGCACACGATCAAAAAATGTGTACAACAAAAAGGCTAATTTACGGCAGAAAAAACAATAAGTCTAATTACTTCAAGATAGTATCTGGTTAAACGTCTTAAAATCTACTGCTTTATGATCGCCTAGTACAACAATGTACCTGGAGAGCATTCAGTAACGTCATTATGATATAAAAGCAGCCAAGTTACACATCACGAAGCAGAGGAATAAAATGTAAACAAACTTACCTCGTTTTCTTCAACCTCCTCCGCCTCACTGCTGCGATCGCTCTGATTGTCGGAGAAGTCGCTGTCCTCACTATCAGACATCTTTGACCGTTCTCTCTTTTAAACACAGAAGTGGGCCGGAGTTAGCTACACGTGTTAAAGGGAACTACCGTTAATCTGAAGCCTTAAATAAAGATAAATAATAAAATTAAAATGTAGATATGTAGCTCGGCGTTGTTCAACCTGGTTGGTTTTAATACTACCCAGTATGGTAGGTCGTTCATTATTTGGCAAGTTAGCCAACTACCTAAGAAGACCCATCTACGTTCAAACAGCAACTGGCTACCTCACCAATATCGTGCAAACACCACAATTCTAAAACAATTAAAAATCTGAGGAACACAGTACACCACGTTTTTTACCACGTTCTTTCGTGACGCAGACAATCACAAGCACAAAAACGACTGAAAACACCGCGTCTGATGTGCAATATGCCGCTTGCCACATTGGTTTAGCTAGCCAGAACATTCATTCGGCTTGCTGGTCTATTATGCTGGCCAATCTAATGTTAGAATGTTATAACTGCAAGAAATTCAGAACGCAATTAATCAGACATCAAGCCGACAAACCGTAGCAACAATTTACTGACTTATTAGTCAGCTAATAGTTAGCGAAAGACAGGCCTAGTTATCCAAATTAGTAGCCTATTCATCTAGCTACCCAGCTAGTTAGCGCTAGTTTGCAGCCGAACGTAACATTGGATTGTCCCGCTACGGTAGCGTTTTGTTTTAATTGCATATGTGTAATTAATTATTCTGGAAGGTGAAATTTCACTACAGCAATTCCTTACCCTTTTAAAGAATGAAATATCACGACTTAATATCGTACTTCTACTTCCAGGTCCCTCGCTAAAGTGTTACTAAATGAAACTATCGCGAGAAAACACAATCCAACTGAAGGCGGTACTTCCGTCATCTCACAACAGCAATCAAAGCTGAGAAAATGGGGGAACGCTGTTTTTGTTTGACGCACTAGTGGTTGCAGAACGCTTTTCAAGTTCAGGGATTCATTGCGATGATGAATTCAACTTAAATGCATGATGTAGGCCTATATCCTTATTCAATAGTTGGAACCTAATCGTCATTTCTTCCCATTTTGTCTAGTTATTCTGTGAATCTTATTTGAAGTCACTAGGGGGACAATATCCCATTTTTGTTACTTTTATTTATGATATAGTTTTTTAGGAACTAAAACACTAACCCAAGGCAAACATAAACGTCAAATCTCTAAACCTGCTTGCGTAGATTCTGTACTATACATTTTTACGTGTGACATTACAAATTACAGGGATAGACAGCTGCATGATGTCATAAAATGCTTTATTTTGTTTATCCAATCCATGCATGCACGTCCTGCATTTGTCGTAATTTCAAAATTAATTAATTCATTCATTTTTTTTTTTTGCTCAAAGGATCTGCAATTTGCAGTTGAAACCATGGAGCCAACGCTGAAACTATTAATTCAGTCCTTTTCTTCTTCTCGCATATTGCTCTTGCATGAAAAATACTTTAAACTTTTTGTTCTTCAATGACCTCCGTTTTGCTTTCAATATTACTTATTATTATTATTATTATTATTATTATTATTATTATTTTAACCAATAATGTGCTCTCAATTATTACAATTAGCATTAAATACATTGCATTAAATTAGATCTATCTACCACCATAAAATCTATTTTTGAAATGGTTTGGCACACTAGTTACAAAATTAATCTATTTAATTTGGTATCTATAGGCTACATACCACCATCAGTGTTTTTCTTCTTCTTTCTGGCAAACAGACATGCAAATGATTTGCATGCCCAAAATCAAGCATCTTCCTAAATGTAAAAATAGCTATCCCTACTGATGGTCACACATGTATAATGCATTAATATCTGTAGACCAGAGGTGGCTGGTGACTCAAAAAATTGGGGAGGACAGGAGGAAAACCAACCCACGGAGTCATGTTATTTTACACTAGTTGGCTACTTATCTCTACTTTCTTATGTTCAAGTTATGTTATGTTCTTATGTTCAAATGTAGCAATAATCCAATTTGCAACCTAATGCAAACTTACTATACAACTAAGGTAAGGTAATGCACCTGAAGTTTTTCCCCATTCCATAAGGAACAAATATCATATTATCATATATCATATTACAACACAAAGGATGAATATAAAAAAGGGGCCAGGTGAACGAGAGGGAAAGACACATCTAATCACTGCAGGCTCTGGATGGGAATGAACCTCGTGTGTGCGTAATGTGTCACTAGAAGCCTGTCAGTCCAACTATGGGTGACGCAGCACCCAGTATGTTACAGTGGGAATTTTACACAACCCTCTATTCAGCGGTCATGTTGAACAATAAGAAGATTATTATACCATGCTATTCTACAGTCAATATCCGGGACTAAATATTGAATAAATATACAGCCTTACCATTGGTTTTACATGTAGTGATGTCCCTTTGGGACTGAGTGGTCATATATTGTATTGGACAATCCGTTTGTGAAATATACGCACATTTGTGACGCCTGGGTACCTTCCAAAATAGCTGTGCGTAATACCACACATGTTGTTTACGGTGTTGTTGCCCTTTTTAGTACAGTCTGGCTTGATTGACAATTCAGTTATTCAGTAGGTGAGAGTATAAGCTTTCTAACGGTGTATAACATGTCTAATTTTGCTTTTTGTTTTAGAGGTCAGCGTAAACGAAAGTTTTCTCATCGCATTCACTTACGCATTCACTCTGTGGTAGCAGTAAAAGACGTTGCACCTGACGAAACATTGTCAACTATTTTTCCTAGTTTCTTGGGAAATACTATTATTATTGAGGACTTCTGGGTTTGGCTAAGCCAAATCTTTGTTGATAGACCTAGCTGACATCGTTTTCTGGAACCAGAACCTGCTGCTGATGGCGGGCACTGAAGGAACTGCTCCAACTGCCAATTGGAAATTATAATTTCCAAATGAACCAACGAGATGTCAATATTGTATTCTGGTTGTTGATTTGTTAGGGAGGACGACCTGCGTTGGAACATAATTTTACGTGTTTTGGCCAATAACAGATTAGCATGAAAAAAATGAAGTACATTAAATAGATATGAGATCCCGCCCTAAGGAGGACAGCAGGAGCCCATCCTCCTCTGCCCACCACCACCACTTCACACAGACTGCCCTTTCCCCTCTTGCCTGCCCTGCAGGTGTCGCTGTTGAAGCATTTTAATCAGCATTTCAATACTGGATTTTTTCTGGAAGAGAGAAAAAATATTTTATAAATGTTACTGAGATTTGGTAATGGTTTATTTCAACCAATTACTCTTTTTTTATATTTTGATCTTCCTCTTGCCTCTCAAAAAGCAACCTCCTCTGCCTCTATGGACCAGCCCCCTCTGCTGTAGACTATTGCATTCTTCAGGATATAAAAAATGAAAGGCTATCTTTAGATATTTGGAAATCAGGAGGCTATTTCTTGTATATCCCAGCATAATATCAGTAAGTAGACTGAGTAAATTAAACACCAAAAGAAAAGAGAATACAATAATTTAATTGCACAATTTCAATACAAATATCAAGTCAGGTCTTCTTTAAAGAATAAATACTGTTTTAGATTAATGTATCAGATGTGAACAGAAGCTCTCAAATTTAGAGCTGCCAGTTCACACAATATCTTGAACCACCAAACTTTTAACTAGACACAGGAGTATGCCTTGATTTTTAAAGTTTTGACTGCTACAAACAGAAAGCCTTTTTAAAATAAAAATGATAAAGTATGAAGAGACGTGTGGCATAGTCTGAAGGGATATGCAGACAGGAGCTGTGATCTGAATGTGCAGGTGCCCAGAGGTAGTGGAATTGAGAGGTGTGGTTTAGCTGCTCGACAGGTTAGCGCCACGGTTTATGTAACTTTATGTGAGTTGATACTGTACAGGTAGCCAGTGGAGGGAGATGAAAAGGGGAGTGACATGGCTGAGCCTGGATCAGACAAGCAGCAGCATTCTGGATGAGCTGCAGAGGTCTGATGGCGAAGGTAGGGAGGCCAGCAAGAAGGGAGCTGCAGCAGTCCAGATGGGACCAGTGACTGGACTAAGAGCTAGGTTGAGTAGGTGGAGGAGGCATATTACATTAGTAATAATATGGAAAAACCCATACTGGAGTGTGAATGAATTAAGACCCAATTCCCAATGAAGAGACAACCGTATTTGATTTCTGTACAAAACAGCTAAAGAGCCATATGAGTATAACTGATATATAAATGATATATACCTACATATATACATCAATATATAAATTGAAACCTACAGAACTACAGCACAGTCTATAATGGTAGTCTCACTGTTGGAGAATTAAAAGTGCTAAGGCGGTAGGAATGGCAGAACATACCTTCCAGAAAATAACAAAACACAGCATAACCATATCTGCTCCCAAAATCATCTTGTCTTTTGGAAATAGATAACCAGGTAGAAATTAAAGGCCACCAAGACCTTTACTGAGCTGAAGCGATTGAGACTGATTCCCAGGAACTTTTCAGAGTTTGCTGAACTGGGCTTCAGATTGATATTATTTCTAGTACTATTAGCAGCAGCAGTCCAAAGCAAGCCATACTGTATCACATACCCCCCACCCCTTTCAAAACTTCTTTGTGCAAGCATGTCCTGGTCATCAGGGACGAAGGTTAGTGTATGCTAGTATCCAGAGGAAGTGGCTGAAATATAGATTCAGACAAGCTTTAACCTTTACCCTTTTCCAGACCACAGTAAATCTGTTTAAACACACAATCAGTGTGTTTAAAAGTCTCCAGCCTTCAGACCACCCAAGCTGTGGTGATGCAAAATGAATTCCCGTATGCCAAAAATAATGAATTAAAAGTCTATACAAACAATAAAAAAGATACATGCTGCTTTCTTCCGGGTCACATTTTACAAAGGTCAGAGATTATATTAAAGCTGTCCCACTTATGAGGATGAATGTTACAGCACTCATAAAGTAAGCAATAAAATAAAGCAATACTGTGGCCATTAAATATAGTTAAATATTAAATATATATCCAGAAAAATGTGACATCGCAACTATTCTACACATCAAAACTGGCAGTATACTTGGCAAGCTAGAACAAAAACGGCTGCCACTGCTGGATGGCTCATCTTCTTACTGCACCAATATAGTGCATGGATAGGCCCTGCACTGTGGGAACAAATCCCAACAATACCAGTGCCAACAGGGCAACACATAACTGATGGTACCACTGGCAAGTTTGATCAGCAGGGATCTGCATCAAGCATCTGCCACTGTGATTTGGCATCTGTATGTCCAACTGCTCAGCTGCACAGGAAGTGTCTTCCTCCAACTTATCTCTGTATGACTTGCAAGTCGCGGTGCGGTAAGAGCCGTCGTTTGGCGTCACATGCGTGGGAGGACAGCATGTTCTTGTTTGCACTTTCCCAAATTGATACTGAAGGTCCAGACCTGAGCACTGATATTGGATATTCCAGACTAGGGAGAAAAGGGCAAGAACGCATGAAAAATCTTTTTCAGCTCCGGCCTTCAATCAACATTTTACACTCATGACACTTTATTTCCATGAAAATCCCACAACAGAATTATACATCTTAAAATTAAGAAAATTATTTTCTTCGAATAATTAGCATAATTTTAAAGAGAAATATTATGCCATTATTTCATTTTGACTATTTGCTGTCTGCATAAGGCCCTGCATGCAAAAAAAATGTTTTGCACTATAGTTTTAAAAATAGAAGCATTAATGCACAAAACAATAACATGTACCCAGTTAAAGATTTGATTTTGAAAGGAATAATCTAATCTAATTAAATAGTAATTTATTGACTTCTTCCTGGTTTCCTAAAGCCTGGCCATGATTTAAGTGCACATACTTTGAACTTTGTACCTGTAACAGGTATCCTTCTAACACTTGGTGCCTTGCGAAGTCGTCTCACCTATGAATTGGAGCGACCCTTCCACTGGTCCTTTCCTTATTTCTTCATTTTAAGGACAGGGAAGGGGGGCCAGAGGAGGGGGCCAGGGTGGGGTGAGGGGATAGGGAGCAATCCAAATGCAAGCAGCCTGCAATCATCCGCAAGTGCTTCCCTTGCCACACCCATTAGGACTACCCCCCGCCGCTACGCGCATTGATCATCTGCAGGATGTACTTCAGTGTTTGCAGAAACTTCACTGCGGACTCCATTTTGTTGACCTCGCACTGCGAACAGTTCCCGTCATCCTCCTGTGGGAACAGATGTGACTCAGCCAGGTCAAAACCATATTGCATCACAACCACTGAGCCCTAGCCATCTGGATCAATTTAATTCTTTACATGATGAATAAGCCAAAAACTGATCAAAACTAACAAGGAGAAAGCACTACCATTTATCTGTTCACTGCTTTCGTTTTGCTTAGGTGGAGAACAAGCTTAGCTGGGATGCTTTCACACATGTTGCAGCACTTGCTGTTTTGCCTGCACTTCTGAATGGAAACTGAACTAGATTGGATGAATCACCTGGTATTGTTATTTTTAGTTTTAGTTAACAAAATTATTTTCTTCCTCCTCAGTTGCATTTGGATTGCCTGAGTAACAGCCTGCTAGCCAAAATTGGCCATTCAGGCTAAACTGGTCATATAATAATTTAAATCCAAAAAACATTGCCTGTCTTTACTATTAAATCAGTTGAGCTCATTTGAATCACATTTTGGTGTTGCTGGGACTCCAAGTGGAGGCAGTGATCCAAAGCCGGAACATTCTCCGATGTAGTTACAAGAAATTGTTTATACACTGAGACAAGACGTAGTCTTTACTTTAAAGTAACATTTACTTCTGGTTTGAAAAGCCAAAACCACTTGTGGTTCTAAAAAGCATCCATTCATATAGGAAAATAAACACTTCTCAAACATGCAATGCATATTTATGAACTGTAAGAGTTCTGCATGGAAATGAAAAAAATAGAAAAACTCAGCTTAGAAAGATTTAGATGGCTACATGAAATTTGGAAGATTGGAAGCTGTTATGGGTGGCACAGTGTTGCAGTGGATACCACTGTCGCCTCCCAGCAAAAAGATGGATGGAAGCGGTTATCTGTCTGCCAAAGGAGATGCTACTAAGCAGACACATGCACAGAAAGACCTGAGGTGAGGCTTCAGTCTCTGCCCATTTTGCCATCAGTCACAAGTGCCCTCTTGGCAATTTTTAAGAAGACTTTTCATCAGACTGCAGGTGGTTGTCCATGAACAAGTCAGCTTTTTTTATTGCTAAGGGCACCCCTCCCATTCTAAATGGTTGCACCAGGAAAAGTGTTGCTCAGCGCACCTCAGACTGTACTCCACTGAAAAAATGTTGCATCTCAGCATCCCTCATTTCCAAGGCTGGCTATCCTTCTACGTGTGCGGCACACATTGAATGATGCCTCGCTCCAATTTTGCCTTGTCTTTTCTGTCCAGCAGAGAAAGAGGTATGCAAGATGAAGCCACTAATAAAAGCAATAGACCCAACACTACTTCAGCAAAGTGAATGTATTGGCAGCTATAATTAGCCTAAGTAAGTTAGTAATCTCTAGGTTAGGTAGCTAAGTTTCAGTGGCGACTGATGAGCGTAAAATAGACAGGGGGGAATCTTTCCTTTACACTGATCATGGTCTCAACCTGTTTTCATAAATTTTTCCCTGATTAACAAGTGTGCAAACCATATGAATAATAATCAAATGGCAAGTAAACACAAAGCTCCTTCACATAATGTTAGGGAGATTAAACGATAAATTCAATTGATAAAAATCAGTTTTAAATACTAAATACACCTAACAAACAAAGCAATAAAAATCTCTCGACAAGCACAATCTGACTGGGTCCTTCACTGTCACATAAACTTCCTTTCGAGTCAGTGAATCATCAATCACTGAAGCAAGATAACTGTATGAGTATATTACTGAACACACACAAGTATTAAACTAGTTGTGCACAGTTTGGGTGTGAAAGTATAGCAGGTCTCGTGAAGGGCCAGTTTTTCAGAGATGCTCACCCTTTTGTTAATGGACGTCAGTCTTCTGTTTAGGTCTCCTATTTCTTCTATTTTATTCTGTAAATCAGGAATGTGATACAACAGCACTTTCACTTCTTCTGCAAAGCATGTGAGTGTGGATTTGGGACAGTTCTGTCAAAGAAAAGAGGACAAAATGAAGACCCTGGGAATGCCTTTGTATTCAAATGATTTAATTCCTGCATTTTAAGCAAAATGGGTGTCTAAATTACAGCTAGAATACACACACCAACAAAACAGGGGATGAAAAAGATTAACAGAGTGGAAGGGGGTGATATACACCTGGAACTGTATAAACAATTTCCCTTGTAAAGTCTACTTTCAAATCACTGTTTAAAATCTCTAGCTGCCTTGTGCAGAGAATATTGCACTTTGTCTAGACCAAAACCATTACTGGAATGTTGTGTTGAGAAAGTGATAGTAAGGTATGACACCTGAAAATAGTGATCCAGTATAAGGTGTGATTAATGTGGCTTACTTAATGAGATTAACCTTTGTGCCAGGAATTTTAAAACAAATCACACTTTTTTTAATAAACTTAAAAAAATAAAAATGCCTGATTTTCAGAAGCAAAATTATGCTATTTCAGTATATTTTCCCCAAAACTGAGTAATGAGTAGATCATACACTTTCCCCTCAAGATTGCTGCCACAAGCGACTGTGACATCTTTCCTTTTTCAGTTTTTCAGAACGAGAGCTGTGCTGTGCACATGGATCCATTCTCTTTACAACTAGAAAGAAAGCACTATTCCAAGGCACAACAACTTCCCCTCACATGAATGTGCACACCAAATGTCTTGGCAATCCAGTCATATCGAGATTTGGCCTGATTGAAGTGCGGGAGGAAAGGTCATGTTCCTTGGCAGAGGTAAATATGATGGAAAATATAACTGCTCCCATGCCCTCAATAACAGTAGCTTGTTTTGGGACCAACAAACCATGGAACAAACACCTAAAGGACTAGTTCAGAACATGTAATTCAGAAAAACTATGCAAAGCAATAGATAGAGGTCAGTACAGCATAATGAAACCTACTTAATCAAAAGCTCAGTAGGGATGCAAATAGGTATGGATCCCAGGCGGTCTTTTTTGTACAGCCCATAAGATCAAGGCTGTCCACATACCTCATAATCAGCTTTATTTGGTGTATACAGTCCTCCTTCAATGGAGCACTGTTCAATGGAGCACTGTTAATGGAAAAAGTAGGCATGCCAAAATATTTAGATAACAGATGTCTTGCCACATTGCAGACTGGATCAGAACAAGAAAAACTGTCTTTTTGGCTCTTACAAGTTCTGACCTTACCCCATTCTAAACTCTCTGCACTTGCCCTGGACATACCTGTTCTACATTTAGAATTATAACCCACTGTAACATTCTTCTGGCGTCTGCCCCTGATTCATTTTGTAGTCTTGCATATTTCCCCATGAGTCAATGTATATTGAACACTCCTGAATATAAGAAACCTGGATTAATTACACCTGGGCTGCACCCTATATAGAGCCATTCCTGTCTCTTGTTTTGGAGGTCTGTGTCTCGCTCTCCTGACCTGTTGCTAGCTCTACTGTCATCAGTACTGGTTGCTCTAACCAGCAGGGCAATTAAAAATATTTTTGGATGTTAGCCTATTGTCTTTTTTAGGGTAGGTGTGTTTCACATAAAGCAGGATTGTGATACACCAGCACTTTCACTTCTTCTGCAAAGTATGTGAGTGTGGATTTGGGACATTTCTGTCAAAGAAAAGAGGGCAAAATGAAGACCCTGGGAATGCCTTTGTATTCAAATTATTTACTTCCTGCATTTTAAGCAAAATGGGTTTCTAAATTACAGCTAGCAAACACACACCAACAAAACAGGGGATGAAACAGATTAACAGAGTGGAAGGGGGTGATATACACCTGAAGCTGTATAAACAATTTCCCTTGTAAAGTCTACTTTCAAATCACTGTTTAAAATCTCTAGCTGCCTTGTTCAGAGAATATTGCACTTTGTCTAGACCAAAACCATTACTGGAATGTTGTGCTGAGAAAGTGATATTAAGGCATGACATCTGAAAAAGTGATCCAGTATAAGGCGTGACTAATGTTTTAAAACAAATGACACTTTGTTTAATAAACACGATTTGTTTTTCAAAAAAAGCCTGGTTTCAGAAGCAAAATTATGCTATTTCAGTATATTTTCCCCAAAACTGAGTAATGAGTAGATCATACACTTTCCCCTCAAGATTGCTGCCACAAGCGACTGTGACATCTTTCCTTTTTTAGTTTTTCAGAACGAGAGCTGTGCTGTGCACATGGATCCATTCTCTTCCTTTTTATTACTAGTTTTTTGTGTGTTTGTTTCTGTTGTGCTTTAAGACTAGCAGCACTCACCTACTGCTTGTGATGAGGGGTAAGCCGGAAGCTGAACATGCAGCAACCCTGATCCATTACAGGAAGCGAGGTCAGTCTGCCACCTTTCCTTGGTTCATTACAATTTTTTCAGCTCAGCTCTCTCCCGCAACAAACCCCTTAAATAATCTTGTGATGTGTCTTGCCATGTTTGCTAGTGGCCTACAACACCCTCGGCTGCAACATCCACAAATTCCTTGTGCAATTCAAATCACTACATCCTCAAACATTTAATTCTGTTTAATACTTATCTGTGTTTGTTGTCCTCCATTAATTTTATGTCAAGATTTACACAAGGTTTCTTATATCTTTTGAACCAAGAATTCTTTAGTTACATTCATTTCTGTGTTAGCATTGTGTTCTAGGTATAGTTACTGTGTATCAAGGAAATTCTAACTACATTAAGTAGAGTGCCTTTCTTTTCATAAATAAGCAGTGTATATCGTTCCAAAGAGCACCTTTTTGATGTTTTGAGTCTCTCTTACCGTTTCGTTGATTTTTTCCAGCATATCTTTCACCAATTCAAAGAGCTCAAGGCTACGCGGCGGCCGGCTGTTTGCGCACACTGTTGGCATGATGACTAGGTACAGCAGACTCAGCGCAGATGTGGAAAGACGGCAGCTGGAACTTTCTCTCCTTAGCCTCTTTGACATGGCAGAGCTCTCTACCTGAGAGATGCCATGCAGCATACAGAGGAGGGGCTACAGTTGATCCAAGGTCGTCACTGGTCCCTCAGACAGTGATGCAGCAACTTGCAATTCCCCTTCCAGGAAAAACGTCACAGTCTTCTTGGCACCAACAGGATTGGCAACTCCAAGGATCTCACCACTCTCCCATGCACAGACCTATGCTTCTCCCTAAGCAGAAAGTTTACATTTTAAACAAAACAATTACATGCGCAATTAGGGCCAAACATACAGCAGCAAATGATGCATTCATGCTTGCATTAATTTTTCTTTTGCAATACAAATTCCAGATCACTTGGTGCCTGAAGGGCCAGTCAGACTGGGGGTTGGTGGGCACAGTCCTCAGGCTTTTTGCTGTTGTATCCAGGCTGAGCTAGTTTGACTGTTTCTGGAAGGCCCATTCTCCTCCCTGTCTCAGGGTAGGTACTTGGCCAACGCTTTGGGCCTGCCCCCTCAGGCACGGCAGCAATTTGATTGGGGAGGTTTATTGACCTGCAACTGATCAGTCTTCAATCAGCACAAAGCACCACACACAGCTAAAGCCCACCCACCACCCCAATCTACCTTTTCTCTTGTTCTCCGGTAATGTAATCCTATCCTCTGCCCTGTTTGTCACTCTGCCTGAAGAGAAAATGCTGTTCTGTTTGGTTGTCATGACACACGTGATCTGGCCAACCAATGGTGTAACTTCATCACTCAGTCACTCAGTCACAGACATTCACGTTTGTAGGGATGGCCCCGCTGTTGCGGTCCAGTCAAAGAAGTTATCAAACACTCATATCACCCATGTGAAAAATAAATTTCCTTATTAAACTTAATAACTGGTTGCACCACATTTTGCAGCAAAAATTGTGATCAGATGCTTCCTATAATTTGATATTAGTCTTTCACATCTGTGTGGAGCAATTTTAGCTGTTTAGTTCAGACAAATTGGAAGGTTTTCAAGCATGAACTGCTCGTTTCAGATCCTGGTACGGCATTATATAGGTTCTATTGTGTTCAAGTCAGGACTTTGAATAGGCCACTTCAGTTTTTTTTTTTTTCAGCCATTCAGATGTGGACTTGCGTGTTTTGGATCATTGTCTTGCTGAATAACCCAATTATGCTTCAGCTTCAGCTCACAGACAGATGGCCAATCATTCTCCTTTTTGGTACAGAGCAGAATTCATGGTTCCTTCAATAATGGCAAGTGTCCCAAGGCTCTGTTTCACATACATGGCTAAGTCAATTTGTTGACATTTTGGGATAAATTCAGGATTTTCAGTTCCACAAAGCGATTTCACAATTTTACCATATGTGTTACCAGGGCAACAGTGTCTTAAGCTCAAACCTGCAAGACCCCATGTTTAAGCTAAAGTTAGCAGAATAACACGTTTGTAGCCTATATAAACCACCTGGTGAAATCACACTCAGACCAGCTGCAGAAATGAGCTCACCATTTGTGAGAGGTTCTTGTTGATCAAGGAGCCATAATTGTAAAATGAGCATTTAGACCTTATGCTCCAGGTTTGAGCAAGGTAGCCAAAGGTAAAATCTTATGGGAAACAGGCCTTACTTGCTTATTCCTACATGAGTTATTCCTGTATTACTCTCATGATCTAACTTAATGTAATTCCACAGGTCAGTATGATGGTATCCTCCTGGGGGAAAGGGGCTATGCGTGCAGGCCCTGCCTTATGGCCCCCTGCCCAGACCCCATCCCAGTCCTCAAGCGCACTACAATGCAGCTCTTGCTGGGACACGGGCCAGAATTTAAATCATATGGGTGTTTGATAACTTTTTTCATGAAATAAATGAAATAATTTTTTAAAAATAAATAAATTTCATTATTTAAAAAAAATACTTTTAAAAATGAGTTTTGTCTTTACTCAGGTTCCCGTTATCTAATGTATTTTGTCTAAAGATCTGAAACCACTCAGTGTAACAAATATGCAATAACAGAGGAAGGGGCAAATACTTTTTTCACGGCACTGTAGCTAATGAAAGCATTACTTGGGGTGCTTCATAGTGGCTACTGTATCATGTTTAGTTATGCTAGGTCATGCTAGCTCATGAAAATTGAGGGTTATAGTTAAGGAAAATGTTACTGCTATGCTATTGCATTAGCCCCTCAACAATGCTGCCCACTGCTAGGTAGAGCCAGGTGCCTTGTAAGATAGTTGCCAGACCCTCTCATTAAGCCTAACAAGATGGCCGTCTAATGCTCTACCAGGCTTTATCTGTTGGCATAATAACAGAACTGCAGGCAAATGTTTGTTCACCCAAACAATTGTATTTCCTTACTACTGCTGCCTTAGGCTTGCTCCTGTGGGGGTTTAGGCCAGGGTTCAGTGAAACGTATTATAACAATGGTTTGTGAAATGTGCAGTATAAATACATTTTGAATTAATTTGATTGATTTGTATGTTAGCTAGCTATTACTGGCAGATATGCTATATTTAGCTGTATAGCCCAGCAGCAGTACTGTTTTTTATTTACAGTTCATTCTGCTAATTAGTATTAAATACCCCACCCCCCCTTCTGGACCACATCACTACACCACCTTCACCTGTCTAGGTTTTCTGGATTGCACTTGTAATGATATTAAAAGAGTTCAGACTTCTTGTCTGCAACCTAATTTTTTTCACTCTGCAGTCCACCAATTGAGCACTCACTGCATTGGAGGACTACAGTACATTACATTACAGGCATTTGGCAGACGCTCTTATCCAGAGCAACCTACAAAGTGTATAACCATAACCAGGAACAAGTCTGTCGAAAACCCTAGAAAGAAGTACCGTTCCAAGTGCAGGGAACAACCGCATAGTTTAATTGGACCCTGTAGGTTAATCTGATTAACACTAACACAAACAAGAACAGCAGCAATGCAGTCTATGCTAAAAATACAAGCATTAGTTAAGACACGAGTGCATTAACTAAGAAACAGCTACCTAGTTACAACCCTAAACTTACAGTCAAGTTAGAGATTACAGGGAGGTAGGGAGGATGGGGAGAGGTGCAGCCTGAAGAGGTGAGTCTTCAGTCGCTTGAAGGTGGTCAGGGTCTCAGCTGTTCTGACCTCCACGGGAAGGTCATTCCACCAGAACAGACAGGAGACGTGATAGGGAAGCGCAAGTGCGAAGAGGGGGAGGTGCCAGGCATCCTGAGGTAACACAGTACACTCCCACAAACCCTCCAACTCCAGGAAACACCCCAGTCAGTGGCACTCTGGCTTGTTCTTGCACTGTAGAGAAATAATACTTTAGCAGGGGGAGGAATGCCGTGCAGGTACAACAAAGCCAACACAATATCACAATTGCATACAGGAAAACCCATTTTTCAGGAATTTGTTAATGGCAAAGTATCCATTAATGCAAAAGGCAGCTGACTTGAGCTCTTTTAATGTGTTGAGGCAGTGAATGTTTGCTTTTATGCTATAAAGGAACCTGGGATCTCTTGCGTCATTCAAAATGTAATTAAATTTGCTTTCACAGAAGTAATTTAGTAGAAAATCACAAAGGTAATGTTACCACAGTACATCAGCGCCTGTTGGGTCCTCTTTTCCAAAGATGTGAATGCTGGTAATCCTGAAAATAAAAAAATTAAGACCATGATCATTTTAAAAATAAATTTAAAAAGGCCTCCCTCTGTATATTCCACTAATAAAATTCCACATTTCTCAGCTAGACTGAAATAACACACTGATGTAAGCGCCTTCAATTATACTGTATTGCATGTGCTGTTGAGATGATTGGTTAAAGAGTCCACACATTGTTCTCAATGCCAAATGTCTACAAACACTGCAGCACTGGAGTTTGACACGTCCGATAGAGTTAAAACTATTAAGACATTACATATTTTACTGTGAGATAAAAGCGATCCATTTGCTTCTTTTCTTTAGCTTTCGGCAGTCTGTAAAAAGACAGCTCCGATTTATTGTTGAATCTATTTGTACAGTCAATCGCAGCTCTTTCCCATTTTAGATGTGTTTGTGTGTGTTTTCACGGCATTCAAGCTGAACGCTAACACTGCCACTCGGCAGTCTTTCTACTACTCAGTGGGTGTAACCGCAGTGACTTACATTTGCTGTGACGTCATGTGCATACCTTCTTATGACCTTGTTGTAACTGAAAATGTATGCGGGTACCCGCGCGTGGACTTTGCGCATATGGCGATAAACAACTTGCATAGGCTCCTCTAAACCGCGAATCGACTTCCAACTTTCTACCAACTTTCAGGTTTTTACCAAAAAGTCAGTCGCTGGTTTCTACAGGAGTCAGTCCCAAGTCAAAGTAAATCTCCAAGTTTGTCCGTTATTGATAAACATCAAGCGATTTTTGCCTGAGTCAGTCCCTTTAAGTAAGTTAAAAATGCCCTCATTCAGCATAGGTGTTATCCCTGGCCCGTCACACAATCACTGCATTCAGACCTTAGATGTTATTACAAAAGAACAACTTTTGTTATATCGAGACCACGAGATAAATGAGTCGTGATCCAGAGAAAACAGCTTTCGTTGTGTCGAGATCAGGAGAACACGATATTACGCGTGGTATCCAGATAACGGGACGGCAATAATGCATGGCCACTACGGACTTTTGTAATAAGGGGATGCAGAGTTGATGAAAAATAAATCAGAGCATGTATACCTAGCATTTTAGAGCATATTTCTGTGTATAAACAGGCCATCGTGACGCGCGACAAGCCGAAAAAATAGAACAGAAGCGAAAAACTACGCTTCAGTTCGCTTGTGTCGCGCAAGCTTCGCAGCCGGTTCGCGACGCGTTCGCATCTGGTGGAGACGACGTCGCCCGCTGCCGTTGTAATAACAGTACTTCAACTACGCTTCAGTTACGCGCGCGTTACGCGCGTAATACGCGCGTAGTGCGCTTGCGGTCGATACGCGTGCGGTGGGTGCCCGGCTTTAGCCTTTTGTGTACTGGATAAGCTTCCCGAAAATTATGTTTCAAATTTATTAATGTTAAAGCAGGGGAAATTAATCGGTGACTAGACTGGGGAGCTGGTCAGCTCCCCCATCGTCCCCACTGAAATGCACGCCTATGCCAAGGACATCAAACGCATGTAGTGCAAATTTACGCGCACGATTTCGTACTTTCACAGATAGCAACACACTTCTGAGGCACCGTTTCTACAGTGTATGTGTAGGTTCTATGGTAAACATTGTCAAAGCAATCATGGTTAAATCATACAGCAACTAACAAATGTAACAAAAGTGGGCCAATGATAACGAAAATGAAAGTATGCTGGAAGTAAAAGCCATAATTACCTTCAATCCTTGTAAAAATGAAGCTATGTATTACGCCACTGGTGTCCCCGTAGTATTTCTCAGAACAGCTTTTAACCAAGTGCGGCTACCTGTCCAACGGAAAATTAGCAGTTCAAGACAGATCAGACCGAGTATAAGGTCCACTGTGCAACCAGTTTGCTGTAACGAACTTGAATCACAACCGAGCCGATGGTCTACGCCTACTCTTAATTTTTTTTTTCTTGGGTATGGATCAGTGGTTCTCAACTCGGGCCAGAAAGGGCCGGTGTGGGTGTGGGTGCAGGCTTTTGCTCCAACCAAGCAGTTACACGCCTGACGCCGGGGACCCACCGCACGCGTCGCGTATGCGTCGCGTAAACAGCAGGGCGAAGCAGCACGGCGCGACGCGTAGGGTGTCTCCACTGGTTCCGTTTGTGTCGCGCAAAGGCTTTCGTAAAAGCTATATATTCCTAGTAGCTCTCGCAGTCTGCAGTGGGCTTTTACATCGTGTATTTCACGTTTGTTCACGACTGTTGATTATGGGTTAAGTGAATACTTTGGTGAGAGACCTTTTCCAGTTTGTTAATTTGGTAATATTTCGTTAACTCGTAAATACGTGAGAAAGTAAACGCTTTCAAGAATTACCATAAACTTAAATCGCAACGTAGCCTGCATAACAATCAATCTCAAACTGTATTAATTTATTTGCTTGGTTAACAAGCGTGCCAATTTCATGAAGAATATGTAATGATCATAATAATAATAAATAATCCGTAATCAACCATTGGGAATTCCCGTGTTGTCTTGTCATTCACGTCAAAACATTTATAGGATCATATTTAGTAAAATCAGCTAATCATGAAAAAGACAGTAACAGTTTAATCTTGAAGAGATATGAACACCACAACGCCATGAACACCGGAAGCTTTGAAGTACAAGTGCGATAGGCTACGTCTTTCTGTGGTGTATTTTCAAATTTACCCCACCCCCTCCGCAAAATAAGACAGCGAAACTAAGTTTGCCTTTTCCCCAGGTTCCAGTTATTTATTTATTTATTTTTACAAAACGAAAAGGCTTGTATTTTTTTTTTTTTTTTGGTGCTTATAAAATATCTGGGAGGTAACTAGGGACACACCCCCAGTAATATAACGCCGGGCACCCACCGCACGCGTCGCGTATGCGTCGCGTAAACAGCAGGGCGAAGCAGCACGGCGCGACGCGTAGGGTGTCTCCACTGGTTCCGTTTGTGTCGCGCAAAGGCTTGCTTAAAGCTCTATATTCCTAGTAGCTCTCGCAGTCTGCATTGGGCTTACATCGTGTATTTCACGTTTGTTCAGGACTTTTGATTATGGGTTAAGTGAATACTTGGTGAGAGACCTTTTTCATTCTGTTAATTTGGTAATATTTTTTAACACATGTAAATACGTGAGAAAGTAAACGCTTTCAACAATTACCATAAACTTAAATCGCAACGTAGCCTGCATAATAATCAATCTCAAACTGTATTAATTTAATTAATTATTTGCTTGGTTAGCAAGCGTGCCAATTTCATGAAGAATATGTAATGATCATAATAATAATAAATAATCCGTAATTAACCATTGGGAATTCCCGTGTTGTCTTTCCATTCACGTCAAAACATTTATAGGATCAGATTTAGTCAAATCAGCTAATCATGAAAAAGACAGTAACAGTTTAATCTTGAAGGGATATGAACACCACAACGCCATGCACACCGGAAGCTTTGAAGTACAAGTGCAATAAAGGCTTGCATACAACTTCATTTATAAAATAGGTGCATTTTCATCGGCAAGACCACTAAATAATCTGATTTTTTTAAAGCTCTGTGGATTATCTGATTTTTATTAACAAGCCCTTTTTGAAAGCACGGCGAACGAAGACATCGGAGAAGTCAAATAGGCTGAGCAATGGTTGGTTAAAAACTACCTTCCAACACTCGAGCTAACAAACCGCTGCTCGGTGCATTCACTTCTACGTCATTCAATAGGCTACTTCTTTCTGTGGTGTATTTTCAAATTTACCCCACCCCCTCCGCAAAATAAGACAGCGAAACTAAGTTTGCCTTTTCCCCAGGTTCCATTTATTTATTTATTTATTTATTTATTTTTACAAAACGAAAAGGCTTGTATTTTTTTAGCTTTATAAAATATCTGGGCGGTAACTAGGGACACACCCCCAGTAATATAAGGATGAAATATAAATCAGAGCATGTATACCTAGCATTTTAGAGCATATTTCTGTGTATAAACAGGCCATCGTGACGCGCGACAAGCCGAAAAAATAGAGCTGAAGCGAAAAACTACGCTTCAGTTCGCTTGTGTCGCGCGAGCTTCGCAGCCGGTACGCGACGCGTTCGCATCTGGTGGAGACGACGTCGCCCGCTGCCGTTGTAATAACAGTACTTCAACTACGCTTCAGTTACGCGCGTAATACGCGCGTAGTGCGCTCGCGGCCGAAACGCGTGCGGTGGGTGCCCGGCTTGATTCTACTTACGCCGGGCACCCACCGCACGCGTCGCGTATGCGTCGCGTAAGCAGCAGGGCGAAGCAGCACGGCGCGACGCGTAGGGTGTCTCCACTGGTTCCGTTTGTGTCGCGCAAAGGCTTGCGTAAAAGCTATATATTCCTAGTAGCTCTCGCAGTCTGCAGTGGGCTTACATCGTGTATTTCACGTTTGTTCACGACTGTTGATTATGGGTTAAGTGAATACTTTGGTGAGAGACCTTTTTCAGTTTGTTAATTTGGTAATATTTCGTTAACTCGTAAATAGCCTACGTGAGAAAGTAAACGCTTTCAAGAAGTACCATAAACTTAAATCGCAACGTAGCCTGCATAACAATCAATCTCAAACTGTATTAATTTATTTGCTTGGTTAACAAGCGTGCCAATTTCATGAAGAATATGTAATGATCATAATAATAATAAATAATCCGTAATCAACCATTGGGAATTCCCGTGTTGTCTTGTCATTCACGTCAAAACATTTATAGGATCATATTTAGTAAAATCAGCTAATCATGAAAAAGACAGTAACAGTTTAATCTTGAAGAGATATGAACACCACAACGCCATGAACACCGGAAGCTTTGAAGTACAAGTGCGATAGGCTACGTCTTTCTGTGGTGTATTTTCAAATTTACCCCACCCCCTCCGCAAAATAAGACAGCGAAACTAAGTTTGCCTTTTCCCCAGGTTCCAGTTATTTATTTATTTATTTTTACAAAACGAAAAGGCTTGTATTTTTTTTTTTTTTTTGGTGCTTATAAAATATCTGGGAGGTAACTAGGGACACACCCCCAGTAATATAAGGATGAAATATAAATCAGAGCATGTATACCTAGCATTTTAGAGCATATTTCTGTGTATAAACAGGCCATCGTGACGCGCGACAAGCCGAAAAAATAGAACTGAAGCGAAAAACTACGCTTCAGTTCGCTTGTGTCGCGCGAGCTTCGCAGCCGGTACGCGACGCGTTCGCATCTGGTGGAGACGACGTCGCCCGCTACCATTGTAATAACAGTACTTCAACTACGCTTCAGTTACGCGCGTAATACGCGCGTAGTGCGCTCGCGGCCGATACGCGTGCGGTGGGTGCCCGGCTTTATCAACCTTTGGAGTGTCTACTATGGAGCAGTGTGAAGCTAGCGACATAAGGACTTTCGCGCGGGTCTGAAAATTTTAAAATAAAAGTCCGACGATAAAACCACTGTTACGTTCAGCAAAATGAAATTAATTAAGGAAAAACCGGACTGCAGTTGTCCTAAAATATGAACTATTCGTTTTCGGTTTGTACAATATTAAAACAACTTCGATTTTAAACACAGACATTGCAAAACTAATCACAACACTAATATTAATTACAAACAAATCTGTCTTCCTTTTTTCTATTTTTTCCCCTACATTTTTAACAATGACAAAATTTCAAATGGAGAATAGATAAAATACACCCATTACTTTTAATTATTATTGCAATATCCAATACAACATTACATAAGTACACAAATTTAACTGAATGGTAAGGGAAGAATTAGAGTAATTTAAAATGCGTTACTTCAACATTCTGTGCTACCTTGTAACATCAACTATGCAACTAAAAAATATATACATATATAAAAATGTGGCTGGATATTTCACTAGAATGGCAAGGAGAATAGGACAGTATTAACACTTGTTTGTAGAAGTGAAAACATCACACAGAATATCATGGCTGGGGTATAAGCATGCAGTACATAGGGCGGATTTCATTCAATTAAACCCCAATTGCTTTCTGATAGCATGACATATATAATGTGCTGCTGCCTCCCCTGGACATGTTGTCTCAATGATATGGGGGTGTTTTGAATACCTTGGACCCTCCACTCTTCAGATATGGTGTCACTTATTTGGCTGAGGTCGTGGATCAAGGTTGCTGTGTAAAAGTCGCTCTGGATAAGAGCGTCTGCTAAATGCCTGTAATGTAATGTAATGTAATGAATCACTGTTGAATTTTGTTTCGATTTTGAAAGGCGAATCAACGTTGACATTGCAACGTTTCAATATCTAAAAAATAAGAACATAATTGTATATAAAAGTTAGTCATATACATTTAGATTTTTGAAGTGGTCTTATGATCAAAATAAAATTCTAATAATCATGATTTAAAAGGCAAAACGTTGAAGACTGAGTTTTCGGGGAAATGGACCCAAATGCAGAGTGGGAAAAACAAACTCCAAAGGGGTAAATAACAAAGAATTTAATTAGAATTCTTAAGAACTAAAAAACACAGAACAGACCACAAGCAGGGTAGAACACAGGCAGGACAGAATACCGACAGGCGGAACACACGAGCAGAACAAAAGCAGGCAGATACCTACAATCCAAAACACAAGCAGGAATGCAGGCAGAAACACAAGGAACCAGCACCCAAGTCAGGAAACAAAGTAACTTAAATAGACAAGGGTAACAAGACACAGGTGAACTCAAAGAACAATCAAACCAGAAAAGGAGGGGATAACAAGACACAGGTGGGAACAATGATAGAATAATTAAAACCAATAATACAATTAACACAGGGAGGGAGAACGAACTGAAACACAAAACTGAAGTGCCGCCATCTGGCGGCCAAAAGGGGAAAAACAGAAACAGAAAATACAGAACCATGACAAAGACATTATGTTGATTCAACGTGCAGATCTTGTTAAAATTTCAACGTTGATTTCTAAGTATTTTGTTAACCTTTTTTACAACCACTTAGCATTAAACATTGTTTCAACGTTTTTTCAACGTTGAAACAACAACTGACATTATTTCAACCACATTTCAAGGTTGACGGTCGGTCACGTACCGGCTGTGGTAGTTTCCGTATATTATTCAAAGCAATGCCTAATTTAATCCAGCCACTTTAATTACAGTTTTTTTACAGTCGATTTACAACATTAAGGTTCATAATCTAAATGATATTGAAAAAATCGAAATCAAATGACTAACCCTTGACCTACAGTAACGTCTCCAAACCTCCTAAACATAAATATAATCGAGGCTCAACGCTATAACAACGCTTTTTCATGAACATAACCTTAACCCTAACCCAAACATCAATTTTAATACTGAAACTCAATTCTAGACCTGTTAATATTAGATTTTTCCATTAAAACTGGTAGCCTAATTGAAAAATGTACACCTCTTATTTGGAAGTGAAATTTATCTAAACCTCTTATTTGGAAGAGAAAACGAATGTGAATGTTGACATTTTAAACTCAAAACAATATTAATTAACCTTTTAACTTAATGAATTAACATGAATGTGATTAGGCTATTTAAATTTTTATACATCACTCAAAGAATGTTTGCAGCCTCTTTTTATCACTGGTGTTGCGTGTACCTTAATGGCTGATACTTGGAACTTATGACTGAAGTGTCACTGGTCAAATATCAGAACAACCTAAACAACTATCGTCACTGGTATAACCAAGAGGAACAGCAAAACCGGTGATGGTAGCCCCAGTGACATTTACAAAATTGGATCTACAGTACTTAAAACCACATGTTTTCAGTCATACTAAACTCATAAAAATGTGTAATTTAATCCTTTCGTATGATTTCTTATGCAAAGTCATCAATCATGTGGGTAAGAGGAGGAAAAGGTTATATACAGGAAAAAAATGTTGCATTTTAATTATGATAGGGCAGTCATGTTTGTATAGAAAATGAAAAGTCAAATGGAGTTTAAATTTAAAATTTGTAATTGTCCTCTCCAGATGTATCCGCTTTTTGGGACTGAAAATATCTATCTGGGCGGGAATTCTAAGTAGCTAAAAATGTCTGGAATTTAGGTTTGTTCATTATAGATCATATACCTCATACAAATACCTCATTCTATATTCCATATTTGAATTTGAAATTGTAAACAGTATAACAAAAATTGATAGTCCTCCTGGAAACCGGACAGCAAATGCAAGAAAAATAATTCAAGAAACATGCATACCATTCATTTAGAGTGGCATGCACCATGTGACATAACTGGATGAGTATTGAAAAGTACATTGCAAATAGTGTTGTCAGATTAGCCCTGTTTGGTGGGAATATAAAATAAATACAAAAAAAAGACAAGACACAAGACACTTAATTTAATGAAACACAGCTGAGACGTCTTTTAATTTATGTTTATTACTAGGGTGTGAGTAACTGGATAGTACGAAACACAAGAATGCTGGACTGTTTTCCTGCAGAGAAGGGATAATTACTGTATCATCAAAATTGCACTACTGGCATGAGTGCAAGTCTATATTGTGTAGATGCCTTTTCCCCATTTGTACCCAGCTAACATAAAATGTTTCCAGACCTTCAAGGAGGATTCTTGTTATATTCCCATTTGATTGTGAGATAACATTTTGATAAGTACATTCCTATACAACATTTTTGTTACTAAGTTCTATTAAAATCACATAAAAATGTTCCAGATATGTTGCATACCAACTTAAAATCACCTTTAGTTTATAATTTACTCAAGAAAAACCTTCATGGAGGATAGATGTCAAATACAGACAGGAATGCTATGAATTCAAATCTTGAGATGACAGATTTTTTTAACACTGTAAACATTCCTGCTAAAATTAAACAAATGGTCATTTGCAATTAAAATTATTTTTAACCTCAATAACAAGACTAAATAATGTTATAAGGTTATTCTTTCCATGTTCGTTGTGACTTAAAGATAACATTTAAGGAAACTTGGCAAAAGTACTTACTGGTAATGTTTACCCTAACTCTCGGAGTGATAGGAATTTTTTGAGAACCAAATCGTTAGCTGGGATAGGTACTTGAATCTCATTTAAAAAAAGAAATGGTATATCAGAGTAGTGAAAGTGAATTAAATATGGCAGGAACCCAATGAACAAAACTTGATTGAGACAAGGTGATTATCAAGTGACTTCAGCAAGGTGCATTTTATAATGTCACGTGAAGCTGATCAAATATCTAAAGGGTATTTTCTCCTACAACACCTGATTTATAATGTTGTTTTCATTGGTTTGCCTCTCTTTGGATGCTATGGCAAGTGCGTGTTTTAACAATATTGGCAACATTATCTTTTCTTGGAGGAGAGATGTTGGTAGTCACACTCTAATAAAAGCACAAAGCAGCTACTTTAAAACTCATCCCTTTCTGCAATCTAGAAGATGTAAGTTATTATTCAGTATTTACCGTTAATACCCCCACCCCCCACCCCTCTGACACAAATTGTGACAGAAACATACAGAAAAAACATCTTAGTTTGGCCTGAAATAAAAGTTAATTTCACAGACACGTCCGAACAACACGCAGCCATAAGACAATGTGCAAAGTAAAGAGACAGCATTAAGTGCCACATACATGGACAAAAAACATCAACAACAAAAACTTCTTCATAAATAAGAGCCACAACATGCTTTGACATAACGTTGCCTTCAGGAGGGGATCAAGGCTGCCGTTCTTTGCGAAAAGGAAAAGCTATTGCGAAGGGACGAATGTATAAAAAATCCAATAAAATAACACTGGCAAACATAACTACATAGGATTATTAGAGGGTCATTCTGTTGGATATGCTGCCTGGTAAGACGGTCACTACAAAGACAAGCACAACTGCGGGTGCCCCACTCCATTGTCTGTACCTCAAAGTCTCTGGGCCTGAGGGAGGTTGCATCCATTAATGCTGACTCGTCGCCGGGCCTGGATGTCCGATGCGGGCGCCAGGGTTTGTGTCAGGCTAACCTGGGCATTGCTGAAGGCAGTGATGCGGCCACTGCCGGCAATCTGCAGGTTGACGGTGGTGGCATAGCTGGTTTTCGGCGACCCCTTGCCCCCTTGTGGCTGTGAGGAGGGTGCTGGCTCCACCCGTGGGCCCAGAACAGGTGTGCCAGTATCTGGGGTGGGGGGCAAGCGGGTCATATAGGCACAGATGAGGGTGCTCCGGCAGCTTCCCTCCTGGAGGTTGCTGTCGCTCTGACCGTCCTCTGAGCTGGCGAGGGACGCCATGCTTTCACCCTCGGGGGTTTCTCCGGAGCTGTACTTGGTCAGGAGTTCATGCACATCTGGCCAGGCAATGCTGGTGAAGTGTTTGCCACCCTGAGTGCCGTTGTTAGGGCCCAGTTTGGTAGGGGACAGAGTGCCAGGACTCAGGCAGGAAGAGGGGGTGCTGTAAGCACTCTGGGGGCTCCTCAGCCCTACTTCATGTTCCTCCCCCACAGAGTGACGACCACTGTCTGCCCACGACCTGCGCCCATTCTGCATAGGGCTGGGGGGTCTGTCTGCCAGGCTGACGAAGGCAAGGCTGCTTCCCTTTTGCCACCTCAAGCTTTGGGTGGCAGAGGGCCCATTTGCACAGGAAGCTCCTGGCATAGAAGGGGAGTTGATTCTGGGGCACTGTGGCTGGGCAGCAGTGGAAGAGGAAGCCGAGGTTGGTTTTCGTGGTTGGGGGTTAGTGGTCCCCCACATGTTGGTGGGGATGCCTATGGGCAGTGGTGAGGTGACCCGAGGACTCCTACAGGGTGGCGAGGAGCAGGAAAAGGAGGTCCCTACATGCTCCAGAGTGAGGCAGAGAGGGGCAAAGTTGCATGGCCCTCCGGCCCTGGGGGTTTTTGGGTTGGGTGGCTTGTTCCTTGGGATGCCCTCCTGGTTCTGGGCAGGTAGGGGTGAGTAGATTTGGGCACAGGAAGGGGACGGGGAAGGAGAGGTGGAAGGAGAAGGGGACTGGACCCGGGAGCTTGGCTCCGATGTGGAAGAAAAAGGCCGGGCCACCCGATTTTGCGAGGCGCTCCGGAGAGGGTCAGGGGACAGTACTGCTCGACCCACATTTGCCAATGGTGGCTTCCCATAACGTGCACTGAAGATGCTGTTGCTGTTGTTGTTGTTGCTGTTCCAATTAGCACGTGGTGATTGCTCCAAGGCAGCAGACCGGGGGCGAGAAGTGGTGGAGCTCTGCTGGAGGCTGGCATGTGGGGCGGGGGACATGGGCCTTTGGCTGCGGAAGGGTGGGGAGGAGGGCACAGGGGTTGAGTTGGCCTTGGCAGTAGGGGAGCGGGGGATGCCACATGTGGACATGCTAGTGGTGCCCGTGCTTGGACTTGAGCTAGTGAGGGAGCACTGTTTTGGTGAGGAGGCCCTCGCTCTTAGAGAGGAAGCAGAAGAGGTGGGAAGAAGGGTGGAGCTGGGGTTCTTCTGGACAGCTGATTGGGTGCGAGTGCTCCTTTTGACAAGGGTCTGGGTGATGGTCTGGCTGATGCAGGAGGCTGCCAGAGACCTAGTCAGCGCACTTGGCATGGGGGACGAGCAGGCAGGCTGGAGGTTTCTCACAGGGGACGGGGAGCGAAGGCCCATGCTGAAGGCGGATGGAGGCTTGCTGCTGAAGCTGTTGGCAGCAGCTGGGTGGGCAGGTCGGTCAAAGCAGGGCTGGGAATGTGGCCTCCTAGTGGGTGATGTTCCTGAGATTGACATCGACACATTCTGGGCAGGGTCTCGGTACCTGAGTGAGGCAGAGGGAGATCTGGAACAAAAGCAGTGGGGTTTCAGGGAGCAGAACACAGGGTGAGATCAATTACATTATCCACTACACAGGCGACATTACGTGTTTGGATTCCCCCAATTCGCTGTCTTTTCAGTTTAATTATTATTCAGATTTCTGGCTTACATTCCTGGCATCTAGGGTGCATTCCAGAAGAAAGTATGCAGATTGTCATGCCAAAGATTAACAGACTAGCCACTGATTTGGTTTCTTCTCAATACGTCTCAACATAAGACTCTCCCTGTGGTACACTCTTAACTGATTATTTTTCAAGAAACAGCCTTTCAGGGCCCCTGAAATAATCTCATATTTTCCACTTGCTATTGACACACCATTCTAAAAAAGGGGGTATTAGAATATTGCACAAGGTTTCTACACATCATTGAAATTACATACAACACCCCTGGAGTTTAACAAGAACCACCTGTTTAAAAAAGCATTATATTCATACACTGTCACTGGATCAGATTAATAGTTTTAGGTAACAACTAGGTTTAGGTAACTAATCCCAGATCAGTTGTTTGGTGTGGAAGCTACCCAGAGGGGTGAAGAGCATAAAGTTCAAATTTATTTTGATGAACTGATTTGAGGGTTACTCACCTTGAGCCTATAGCACTTTTGCCCGGAGACAGAGCCTCCAAACTTAGAGGTAAGCTCCTTCTCCCCCTTGTTGTTGGCAGATCAGGAGGTCTTTGGCTGGTGAACTTTGGTAGATCATCTGAACATAGCGTACCGGGCAGAGAAGTGGTTGGACTCTGGGCTGACAGACCACCATTAAGGATCGCTACATACTTTGTATCAGGATACTCCTGCTGATCTGAACATCGAGCCTCATCTGTGGAGCAGGTATTGGGAAAGGTCTCTGGACTCTCTCCTTTAGTGCCTTCAGAGGTAAGTACAGTCATCGGATGTGGGGGTGTGGGTAAGGTTTTAATTTGATTGGAACATTCAGCTCCCGCTCTGTGCCTCAGGACTTCGATTTCGGATGCATTTTCCAGCCCAGGTACTGAAGGCAATGCAGAATCTTCAGGAGGGGAAGGTCTGAAGCAACTTGGTGTGGAAGATGAAACTTCTGCAGTACAGCTACCTGGATCTCCTAAACCTTCAGAGCTTTCCTCAGCATCCTCACTCGGGGCACAAGGAGCACCTTCGTTACTGTCTGGGGAGCTATCAGACATTCCTGCTGCAACCACGACCACTTCTTCACAATGTCTAGAGGCTTCTAGAAGGATCCTCTCCCCTTCATCCACAGTGTGACTTTCCACTTCAGAGTCCATGCAGGGAACCTCTGCCTTCTGTACTGGAGAGGTCTCAGACTCAGCAAAACTCTTTGCAACCTCTGGCATCACATTGTCCATGTCTGATTCCCTTACTTTCTGCCTCATTCCACCAGCCAGAAAAGAAGAGGGACTGAGTGCATGGTCTTCCCTGATTGGGTACAAAGGATGTTCTGGCTTTTCCACAGTGAGCGAATTATTGACATCAACAGATTTCTTAGGTGTGCATGCAAGGTCATCAGTTTTGGATAGAGGTCCATTGTCAGACAAATCCTGAAAAGACTCAACCGGTGAAATGTCTGCATCTCTCTGGATGTGAAACTCAGAGTCAAGGCTGGCTTTTGGGGTCTCTGGGTCTGCACCCTTCACATGGGGCTGGGCTGGAGACAAGGGCTCATCTACAAGTATAGCTTCTGACTGGCTGCTGGAGTCACCCATATGTGATGGCTTGGCCTCGGTCTCTGCCTCCTCCAGGAATATTTGGGAGGAGAGGGAACAAGCAGGAGAGGTGGGGTTACCCTCCGGCTCAGAAGTGCTCTCCCTGGGTCCCACCAGGACACAGGCATTTTCCTGGAGGTAGTTGGCAGACAGCTGTTCCCGGACAAGAACATAGCCATACTGTTCGGGTTCCGAAGGCTGGGGACAGACAAGAGGACCACCTGGAAGACCAAAGACACAAAAGCATATCAGCCTTGGTTTACCTTTAAAGGACCCAAATGTCTTAGGGAATACATAGCCATTTCAATATAACTATCTAAACCATTTTGAGGTGAAAGGGAAAGAATGTAGTTACAAAGAGAAGCATATTTAATCAACTGTTTTCCTAAAGGCCCCAGTGTATTGTTAATGTTGTGGTGTTTTTTTCATAATTTACAAACATTTATTTATTTATTGTGATCATACATTTTTGCAGCAAGAAATACATGAGTGCTGTTCTGGATTTTTATTGATTTACATCGTTTAAGGATTCAGCACCCTGACTGAATTTTGTATATGTTGAGTGAGCACAGTTTTTCATTGATTTTGACTAATGTAAATAAAGCCTTAGTCTGTGTTCTAATCACTATGAAGGACATTTATCTTTGTAAACCAGGCTGTATTTCCCAAAAAAGGACATTTTCTTGTTTTAAACTAGAACTGATAAAAGTGCATGGAGCTTTCATGTACATATTGTAGGTGTCTTATTTTCAGTGTTGACTGCCTGTGTGAAGCACTGCCTCCAGGATTACACTTTCGAACATGAGTGTACTCAATTTGTTGTTAGTCTACTTATAACGTCTAGCTAGAAATCAGAACTGTCCTTAATAGAGCAGTCCTATGACTAACAAACACTGCCAAGGCATGGCCTCAAATAGTGAGAGGGGACAGGAGCTAACCTGCACTTGTGGCCAGGCTCTGCATCTTCCTGTCCTTCTGAATTTCCTTAGGGGTGCTCTCCTGCCCTCCTGCTGGTGCCCGGCTCTCCCATGCCCTCTTGTGGAGGGGCATCTTCATGCTGCTGACCTTGGCACTGTACATGCGTGCCAGCATCTGGACCTTACTGAGGATTTTCTCTGAGTTCTCCACCAGACAGAGATCTGCCCCACCCTCAAACAGCCCAATCCCCGTCACATCGGGGGTCCCATCAAAGAGGTGACGGCCAGAGGTCCCCTGGCCGCGCCCAGACCACTTTCCTACACTGATCTGGCTGGGCAGACCCTCTAAGCTCCCCTGCGTGTCAATCCTGTGGTGAGGCCTGCTCCTGGACCGGGTCTTCCCCACCATCTGAGATACAGCTGCTGTATCAGTCATCTGGGAAGTGGTCTCAGACTGGCCTTCGTTGTCTGGTTTAGGACAGGCATTAGTGTCCATGACAGTGGACGCTCCCCTTCCTGCAGGAGTAGCGAGGTTGCTCTCAGTGGTTGTTCTAATGCCTTCAGAGTGCTCCTCTCTCTCCTGAAGTTTGTAACTCTCCCCTTTGTGTGGTGTGTGTCTCTTTCCCCCCTCTGTGCACAACACTGCTTCCCTTTGCTCCTTTTCCTTCCACACCTTCATCAGCTCCCGGCATGACCGGAACTTGCAGGTGGGTTCCACCCCAGTGCACTCTGCAGGGCTCAGCTCTCTATGGCCACCCGGCCTATTGCTGGCTTCAGCCTCGGTAGGGCAGCCTGTCATCAGCCCAGGGGAGTCTCCCTCCATCTGAGGGCTCTTCTCAGGGGGAGGCAGAAACTCTCCCTTGCCCTCCTCCGAACGCCCCCCCTCCAGATCGCAAAGGCAGTCCTGATGGGCAGAAACACTGAAGAGGGACACTGACTCTTTGACCAGACCAAGCGGGATGTGGGAGATGCTGTTCCTTCGGGGCAGCTGCTCCTCCGCCACCTCGGCTGCTTCATAGTAGTTTCGGATCTTCTCAATGATCTGACGGTCATTCTTGGTCAGCGCAGCCTCACACTTGGGTGCTGGAAGGCCCTTAGTGGCAGACACAGGGGGGGCAGAGCTACCGGGGCCTGTGTCTTTGTCCTCACTGGGAGGTTCTGTACTAGGTCCTTCCTCCCCAATAGGAAGGCAGGAGGCCTCTGCTTGAAGAATTGGTGGGGCATCCGGATTGGAGCCTTTAGGGTGTGCTTCCACTGCCCCATCAGACTGGGGGCTCGCCAGCGACTCTTGTGGGTCTGGTTGGGCTTCTGGACTGTTAAGAGGGGCCATGATCTCTTCAACCTGGGCTGGCACTTCTTCCAGCATGCACAATGGAGGCAGCGTGTACCTTTCCTTTTCCACTTTCTTCTCTTCAGGGCACTCATTGGCCTGAGAGGCTAGCGCATTTCCCTTAGCTCCATCCCCTTCCAGAGGTTGCTCTGTCCTCTCCTCTTGGGCGCAATGGCGATCACAATGCAAGTGGGATTTGCCAAGCTCTTGGGATGAACTCTGGTCCTTCTCCTGCCTCTGGGCTACGGCACCCAAATCCTGGCCACTGCTGGGCTCATCAATGGGCTCAGAGGAGGACAGTTCCTGTTGGCAATCATGGAAAATAACACATTATAACAGGAAAAATATGTCCATTGTCTTTCCAGAGGAAAAGGAGCGAAGGAAGACCCCGAGCATTTAATGAGAAATGGCAAATTACTTGTGACCGGCTTGTGTTCGACCATACAAGGAGCATATGTGTACTGTAAAACAAATAGCTTTGTCTTTGGGATGAGCAACGTCAGATAAAATGCAATGTTATTCTATGTAATCATTATTATTAGAATACATATGATGAAATTGATACAGTAACTCTATATTTTTTAAATATATCATAAAATATTTTGCCTACTGAAAATTCTTAGTAGCTGGTAACTCCACATGTCATTATGTTAATTTCAAGCCCTGTTTTTAATTAAAATCTTTAAATGCGCGGCAGGTCCTGCGTACTGTGTCAGGCTGCAGACTGGGCAGGCCTTCCCGCGCTCGGCTCTGGTTGATGAACTGCAGGATCTCTTCGGTTATCGACAGAGTCGGAGGGGTCATCTCATCCTCCGGGCCGAGCCCCAGGTCATCCTGCCCAGCTTCCACCTCGATAACTGAGGACGCCAGTGTGCTGGCACTGCCGGAGGAGCCCAAGCTGTCTGCCTGGGGGTACAGCTCACCCTCGCTGCATGCCTGCAGGTATGATGACACAGCAACTTGAAGGGTGCAGCACAGCACAGGACTGCATTCTTAAAGCACTACAGGCATTTCACTGAAATATAAGTGCTCCAAAGTTAAAACACGCACAACAAGTATGATATTTCAGAGACTGTGATTCATTATGTAGTGCCTAGAATGTTTCTCAAACAGAGCACCTATACAGAAAGCATTGAATCTGGATCTATTCTCTACCAATTATTTGGGTCACTGGAACAAAATTACAATGTCATAAATTACAGCATGAGGCCTCTTATGACAGTGTGCTAACAGACACACCTGTGCTGTAGTAATTTGGTGTTGAATAAGTTTTTTGTATTTTTAACCCAAAGACAGGTATTGTGCAAATTTGGTGGTGTTGCCAATGCAAAAATATGAATATTTGAGGTGAACATGAGATTATGTAGGACTGATGGATATTGACTGAGAGAGCGAGTCGAATTCTTCAGGAAAACCTCCTTGCCAGACAACTAACTGAGGAAGTCCTGCAATGGTGGAACCCATTTCCTGTACTCTGTTTTATGTGTTTATAAGAAAAATAAATTTTTTTCTGGTGGGTGCACTTGAGCTGGTCTACTGTTTAACTTTGCTACGTGGGTGCTAATATTTTTTTTAGTAATACTGTCATGGTTCTGACTTTTTGTTTCTGTTTTTTCCTTTTTTGGGCCGCCAGATGGCAGCACTTCTCAGTTTTGTATTTCTGTTCGTTCCCTCATTGGTTTCCCCTGTGTTAATTGTATTTTTGTTTTCTATTATTGTTTTCAATTATTTAATCATTGTTTCTGTTTGTCTTGTTATCCCCTCCCTCTTTGGTTTGATTGTTCTTTGAGTTCACCTGTGTCTTATTAGTTCCCCTGTCTATTAAAATTCTCTGCTTCCCTGACTCGGGTGCTGGTTCCTTGTGTTTCTGGCTGTATGTTTCTGCCTGTTTGTGTTCTGCTTGTGTGTGTTCTGCCTGCCCATATTCTGTTCTGTTTTTTCAGTTCTTAAGAATTCTTTTGAGTTTGTGGTTTTGCCCCTCGTGGCCTCCTTTGTTTGTTTCTGAGTTTATTTGTAATTAAATTCTTTGTTATATTCACCCCTTGGAGTTTGTGAGGTTTTCCCACTCTGCGTGTGGGTCTATTTCCCCGAAAACCATGACAAATACAGACAAATACATTCTTTATATCAGATAACAAATGGCATTCATTTGTAATAGCGCTGAGATATACCCCTTTGTTTAATTTTGATAGTACTTTGATTTCTTATTGATGGAAAGTACATTCCATTCAGTTTAGTGCTCCACTTTTTGTATCAAAGCTTGCTATTGATACAGCAGAATTCCCTATACTACTTTCTTACAGATGTGTTTGCCTACAACAGACCTGTTGGCAGAGGACCATCATAAGAGTGTGAAACTTACTTTTGAAGTATACTTTTGGCTTACATCAAGCTGAGATAAAAATGCAGGAACTAAACTAATGCAAGCTTGGTGTGCTTTTTCTGATGGCATAAATGCGCATGTGGTGACTGCATCACATGGACATATCAGACATGATGAAAGAAAATGTGGCCAGTATGTATTTTGACGTTAAAGTTCAGTGCTGCAATATGATGAGATGAGGTTATGGGTCAGTTCACACTAGAAAGAAAGGCATAATTTTGCTCACCTTCAAAGCGACTGTCGCCAGTAATCCAGGCAGATCAAGGGGTTGAAAAAGAAACACAAGAAGTGAGTCAGTATGGATCGCCATCGTGGCTAACTCTGGCTGTGTCAATACTCAGAGTGAAAATGTTTGTTAAAGCATCACCAATCGTATTATTCATAACACACCACAAATTTCCCTGGATTGTGAGATGTTCACTTATCATTTATGATTTGATACCAAAATGGTTCCATAGCTGGTGTTCAGCATTAAGGATAACTGATAGTGAGTTTAATGATGTGCCTTCATATTAATTGCTCTGCTTCCTGTCACAGCTCCGACTTTAGTAATGGATCAGACTCCACCCCAGTCCCACCTCCTGACCCCCGAAACCCCACCTCCCAGCCAGGAGCTCATGAATAAAGCGCTTAAGGCTTTAAAGAAAAGCACTCACCGCTGGGATGAAATACTGCCTCGATGTCTTTGGCAGGGGCTGTGGAAACAAAGTCACAAAGCTTCAGACAACAGAACAACCTGGCAGCCTGACTTCAGAGTGCATCAATAACAGTTTTTTTTTTCCACACTGTTTTCTACTTTTTGCCTGTCAGCTGGCAAAGGATTTTACTCTGAATTTAACTGCCAAAAGCTTCTGCAAAGTACCAAGTCAGCAGATGTTATTATATATCATTATTATTAGCACTATTCAGAAGCATATTTCAGGTATGTCCAATTTTTTTTTATGGGTCTATGATACTTGTCGAGCTTTCCAAGTTGTGTAAGACTTACCTTATATCACCGCCTCACAATGCAGACTGCTCAAATTAGCGGTTATTAGGGTAATTCAAGTGTCCAAGTCATGATCTGACTGTGGAATCGGGATCGTGGACTGGGGGGTTGGGGGGGGGGGGTGAAGTGATCATGTACTCGTTGCCTAGGCTACATGTGTGGTGGTGTGCCGTGACTGCCAAATTTGTTTGAGGGGGGAATCTTCCATTTTGGGTTTACCCAGTATACCAATTTATACTGGATGTCCCAAAGTCAGCTGCCAGGCAGGATCCAAACCCACAGCCATGATGATTGCGAGCCCAGCGTGGTGCACATTACTGCCACTCAGTGGTACCCACCAGACTGCCTCCTGCCCCGTCGGTACGGCATGTTGCTCTCCAGTAGCAAAGGGAGGCTCTTCTTGGCTTTCTCAGGGGTATAGATGAACTCTGGAGGCTCTGTTTGTAGTTACAGAAGGAGCAGAGGGCGTTAACCTCATGACGCTGACTCAGCGAGAGCAATCAGCCATGGGCCATGGGCCAAACCAGTGTCCCACATCACAGAAAACCCAGATCCAAAACGGAATCTGAGCTGCACTAACCTGACTGCCGCCTGCCACGATGGTATCCTCGTGAGTCGTCCAATCGTGGAGAGGGGGCGTGTTTTCTGATGGGCTCCTGATCAAACTGCAGAGCTGTTAATCAAAAGCCAGTTATTATGTTGTCGACTGTAATTCTGTCATCAAAGCTTTGTGTGAATAATGCAAACATATACTTATCAAAATGTTCCTGAACCTGTTAATGCAGAAAAGCATGTAAGTTCATACTTACATTGGCAAAGGTTGTCACCAAGGACCTGTCTTGCCTACATAAAGAGCAAAAAGAAATATGAAGATGTATTACTTTTATTTAATACAATTTTAAATTGCGTAATATCCACCCATGTCAGAAACCTAGTCCCCATGATCCAATTTTTGTATGTGCCATATTTTACTCATAACTAGGCCTATTTACTGTATTGATGCCTACATGGAAGCCCTTGAACTTCACATATATGGCCACAAGGGGGAAGCACATCCTCAGGAAGACAACATCCCAATGGAAGGAATGCACTACTAAAGACTAATGGCTTTGGTCATGCTTTCTTGCAATCTTTAAACATTGCATTGAAAATGAGGTCTGCCAATGAAATATCTGATGTTCCTCAACACCACAAGAGCTTAAGCAGTGAACAGAAGTACCATCTGTTGAGTAAAATTCCAGCATGAAGCACATACCAGGGAGAACTTTATTGTAAGTGAGTTCGTAGGAGACAGCCCGCGTGCTGTGGTTAATTCATCATCAATTGTAAAGCGCTTTGGATAAAAGCGCTATATAAATGCAGTCCATTTACCAATTCATCTGTGTCACAGATTAGACCCTCGGACAGAGAGAACCAGGGAGGGGGGCGGGTTGGAATTCACCTTCTGGGGCAGAGAAGCAGGGTGGTTCTCCACAATCAGCCTCTTGAGGTAGTGCAGCCATAGTCGCTTTTCCTCCTGGTTCTTGGCCTGTGCAGGGAGAAAGGAATCGTCACTGTATCAGGCTCGATCACGCCCCAGTGATGCCGAGGCAATGTGACAGAACTGACCAGGGAGGATCCCCCCTCCACTCCCTCAATCTGAATTAATACAACCATTTCCTGAGGCTGATTGTACATGTAAACAAATGGGGTTTAGACCAGGATTCAATCAAGATTTGTCCTTAAGTTAACTCGCAGTTACAGGCAAGTGTTTTGGCATCATACTTCAGTACAGAGATCACCACAATTAACTTGACAATCTGTATTCGTGAAGAAAGGAACTCACACTTGAATTTTTATTTTGCAAGAAATGAGAAATGGGTGCTGTGATACTGTCTTACTTCAGTTCAGTAAAAGAATGGCTTTTGTTGAACAAGCATGCAACAGGCAGGGCTTGCCCCTCACAATTTTGGGACCCAAAGCAAAATAATATTTTTTATGCGTTGAATCATCTCCCTCCCTCCTTGGAGACACGCCCACCTTCCTTATCTTCTCCTCTCACCTGGACAACATGTAGCTGTTTCGGAATGGTCTGGTCAGACACCTTGAAGCACAGGGGGTCCTTCATATTTTCTACTAGAAGAAGGTTACAGCACTGGGGAGGGGAACGAAAAAGAGAGTTAGAGAAACAAGCAAGCACCCACTGGACTGCTGATGGCACCAGCAGTGATTGTTTTCTAAATCCGCTCTACAGTGGCACAACCATTCACCACCTGTTCTGCATTCTTTAGCCTGCCAACCCTCTTCTCAACTGGCTCGCCACCACATTGCTGATGTGTGAAATGCTGGTGGACTGACAGCTGTGCTGATGGCAGGCCTCCAGGGAGCAGCTAGCGAGCACTGTATATTGGCTGGCAACGTGGTCTACACTCTTTTCATATTTATGAACGACATGGGATGATGGTAAGGCGAATGCACACAATTTCATTCATTAATTCACAGGGCAGGGCAGCACTTACAAAGATGTGGGTGCTGTATATGAAGTGCTCCGCCCGCTTCTTGGCGATGAGGAGCATCTTGTCGAAGAGGAAGAACGCCCTCTCCTTCTTGACCCGTTGGACCCGGAAGGAGCCCTCCAGGACCAGCTCCCCGAACCCCCTGAGGTCCGGCCCGGCCCAGTTCAGCAGCAGGCTCTCAATCTCCTACCAGCAGCACAGCACAGCATCTTAGACAGGTGCTATTCTTGCACACTGTCCACCTGCCCTCATGTCAGACTAGTACTGATGTTAATGAAACAACACTCATATACACAAAGTGTATAAAGCAAATATATTGTAAATGTGTGCATGCTTCGGAAAATATAAGGATAAATATATTTTTCAACAATATTATTTTTCCAAAAGACTGCAATATTTTAAAGGGCAACAATTCCATTTCAGCATATTGCAGCATAACTACAGTGCTGAAAGTCATTTTCATTTTATGTGAATAAAGATAAATTTGAAACTTTACAATCATATTTTGACTTATTTCAATTAAAATAAAAAGTAATTTAAAACATTGTAGCTCTTGTGTAGAATTTTTTTTATCTGAGGGTAGCATTACAATACAAACTAAATGAAATGAATGGGCCAGAGAATCAGGTAACCAAAACAAATCCCAGTTTCTAACTGGTTAAATCACTAGATGAACACAGATTGGATCCCTGTGATGCCATTTGTTTTTCCTGGGCAGTATACCTGTAGTCTGACAGCATGTTCCTGCTTCCTCTTCATGTCATTGATGTACCAGGCCACTGCTGTCATGGTAATAATTGCGTCCTCCACCACCTCATACCCCGGGTCACTCTTGTCAAAGTGCTTGGACAGCTCCTACCACAGGGGGGAAGACATTGAGCCATTGCCACACAAATTAGGGCAGCATTATGCAAACTGTTTGCATTTTAGATTTGCATGAATATATGATGGATTACAATTTGATGCTGTTACTGTCTGATAAGATATATGCTACCAATGAGCTATATGGAAGAGATTAGTTTTAAGGAAGGTAACATATACTCTTTTTATTCTGTCATCTCTCTCGACTTAGTGCCCAGACTGTATCCTCTGTTTTCTGTCTCAAGTAAATCACTGTGATGTGAGACATGGCGAACTCATTGCAGTCTGATTGGCTAGGGTTCACAGCCTGGCACTTCCCAGAAAATCAGAAGGCAGCATGTTGAGCAACTGACCACGGCGGCGCAGCATACTGACCTGCAGTAGCAGGTGGTATTTGAGGATCCGCTGCACCGGCTTGAGCAGGTACGTTTCCAGAGGTAGAGAGTGACAGAGGGTGGCCTGCCTCTCCTGGAAGAAGCGCACCAGAGTCTGGTTCTTCATGCAGTCTCTAAGAACAGCCACGGAGCTGTGGAAGGGGTGGGGGGGGCACTTTTGATTTTCCATTATTAAACAAACAAAACTCCACAGTCACAGAGGGGACAGAGAGACAGAAAAGAAGGTGGGGGACAAAGACAGAGTGAGTGAAATAGTAAGAGAGTGGATGACATGAAAGGGAGGTATGCGGGGAAGAGGACAGAAAGAAAAGAGACTGGTAGAGGGACAGAGAAAATGAGAAGAAAGGAAAGAGCAGTCATAATCGGAGAGGGGACTATGGAGGCACATGGGTAGGAGATTAAGCAGGACTGCAGTTAATCTTACCATGCAGCATAATGCCTTTAGCTTATGCTTCTCGTCTGCTTCAAATCCTCCGCAGAAGACAAATATTTACCTCACAACATACAGCCCCTATGTCCTCTGTAATCTCTTTCTCAGCTGATAGCTCACTGTCTGTTTATGATATCATGGTAATGCAGTGGCCTTAAAGGGAAAAACACCCAAGACTTACAGTGCAGGTAACTGTACTGAGACACTATCACTCCTAATATTTTGACATCTGTGTGACTTATGTGACACTACATAAGTCACATAGATGTCTAAAGTTAGTTATAGGTTAAGTTAAGTTTACCAGATGCAACTTACAACACACAGGTAAAAATAAGCGCATTGTGTTTGTGTTCTGTATGTTCATCCTAACATTTCTATTGATAGGCTGTTTGATAGGTTAGTGCCAATCATCAAAGCTCCATCTCCTAGTCATGAGGGGCCTGCAGTTTTCCATCAGTAGATGGGTCTAAGGCAGGGCTGCCCAACCCTGGATATCTAGAGTGCCATCCTGTATATTTTTATTTCAACCCTAATTTGGCACACCTGATTCTACAAATTAGCAGCTCAATAACATCTCTAGCTGTTGAGTGAGGTGTGTTTTGTTATGGTTGGAGTGAAAACCTACAGGATGGTAGATCTCCAGGAACAGGTTTGGGCAGCCCTGTTTAAGGTGGGCTACAGCACTCTGTCATGCTATACACAGTTACATACTTACTTGGGGTAGTTCATACAGTAGAGGGTGTAGATGTCAAATGCCTCACTCTGAAGAGAGAAATGACAGGTGGCATTAGTTATTTGGAGTGATCTTTGCAATGCAGACCATACCCCCCATACACCTCACCCTCTAAAAACACTCAACCATGCAGTTCTCCTGGCGGTTTGGTACAGTCTACAAGCGCGTGGCTATAGCTGGTGGATGTGTTGGTACATAGCCCATGGTGAGCACACAAGCCTTAGGCCTGTCCCAAGCACCTGTGGCCTGGCCCTTAGCACCTATGTTTCCTCTTAGTGGGGACCCAGCTGAGGACTAAACTGAATCCCTTCCCAGGCGAGGAACGTGACCACGCTTCATGTGAGCAAAGCCCAAAAATATCTCCCTGCTAATAGTTTTATTGAATGTAGTGTGCGTTTCCGCTACTCATTTTCTAATTTGTGGAAACAGTGGACCATTCATTGTCTATATTGGTAGGGGTGGGGGTGAGGGCATGTTGGGGGGTGGGGATGGGGGGGGGGGGGCTGGACTGGCCTGGCCTGCTCTGCCTGGGAAACGACTTCCATGCAGACACCGCTCGCTGGGTTACAGCCACTTGGACTGTCTGGCGAAGAGGGGAAGGGGAGGTGAATCCAACTCCTGAGGGTCTCTTTCGCTCACTGGCTCCTCTCCCGACAAACACAAAGGCCTTCTTGTTCGGCCCCCATGTTATTGGACTTGTCATCGTTACAGAGTAGAATAGTTATGGCATTACTCCTAACAACTGTGACACCCAAAACAGGAGCGCAAACCCACAGAGCTATGATGTGTGCATACGCTGAAAAGGTCAATTCAGAGAGATGACTGATAGCTCATTCTCTTCTGTTATCAGGTCTGGAAACAGAATAGTCACACTCACACACCACATCATTCACACCCTGTATTTCATACATAGGATTCATTTAATAATCTGTGAAGAGTTTGTTCTTGGGCAAGTCCTAGAGCATGAACAAATAGACTGGAGGGGGCGCTACTGAGCTTGTAGGAGTAGGGAATGGCTGCACACTTGAGGAACATTCACCACCCGAGCAGAGAGGAAGTTCAAACAGCCACAAAGCTGACAAACTCTTCAGATAAGAAGGGCAGCCTTTGTTGCCCAACAGCACTTGTGGGAAAAGCTAGCATGGCCATTGCCTGAACTACCGTTTGGTTTCCTGTTGCTAATGCATGTAGAACTAGCTGGGGATTGGACTGTAGACTCACCCTCTCCACAAAGCACTCTGCGATGGCTGCCACATGGGGACTTCGCTCCAGGTCCTCCAGTAGCTCACTGAGGAGAGAAAAGAACCATTACCATTGACAGCAGGGAAAAAGTCACCCAGCACTCTGTCCAGTGAGGCCAATCACATGTAACAGTCACCTATGTAGGCTCACTCCACTCCCTCCAGTCAGATTTTCAATAACATTTCATTTACATTACATTTCATTTACATGATTCTGTCGTGCAGGACTGTTTAAATCAGTTCACTGAGGGTTCCATTCCTACAGGTTTGTTAGTGTCCATAATTGGATGTCCACATTTTCAAGAGTGGAGAATTTTGAGACTTTTTGACCTAAAATCCCATCATCATTTTTTTATTTTTTTTATTTTATTTTGCAGTTTCTGTGTCTGAGGGTCTGAGTCTTCACAGTGGCTTTTTAAAATCATCAGTCTCTACTTCTAGAAACACCTGTAATGGGGAATTTTAACCCAGTAAAACTGCTTCTTCCCATGCCAGTGCATTGTAGCTCCTGGCTTGAAAAGATCATGTCTTACAAAGAAATTGCATGTTTTTCTCAAAATCTTTTGGAAGCAACTGAGGTATCAATTTCGAGTTTTCATTATACAGTCATTTCAAAAGGCCTATGGAAAATGCACAAGTTTAAAGGAAATAAACCATACAACTACAGCAAACAAAAAGAATTTGGTAAAAAGGGGTGAGGTCTGTCATCAGTCTCTTGGATGAATGAAAAACTAAAACATAAAACCTTATGGGGACTGACACTGAGGAACGCCTCCACTTATACTAGGAAAATACTAGGCTAGCCAGGGACCACAGCCCCTGAGTATTTGGTATCTACTGAGGTTTTGAGGTCACAGGCAGACTTTTCCAGCTTATAAATGGCCACCACATACCCTTGGGCTAACCAGTCAATGTCTGGGGAGACTCAAGTTACTCACAAGACATATAAAGTGTCGGTCGTGCTTGAATTTTATAATACCCATTCCCAAACCGAGAGTGCAGCACCCTATAAGCACCCTATAAGCAAACACAACAAACCTAGCAATTAACAGACCTTCTTGGAAAGGTTTCTTGCACAGGACGCTGACCAAATCACAAATTCTTATTTGCCTGTAAATCTCTTGCCACTCTAGCGTTAAGAAAATGTTAGAACTATTCCAATAAGATGAACAACTGATTAAAATAAGTGGAGACAGATTAAGTGGAGACAGATATTATTTATTTATTTAGGTATTGTCCGTGGTGAAGGAAATTTGTCTCGCATTTCTACAAGAAAAAAGCATGCCTTAGCTTGTAGAACTACATGATAGTTCTAATTGCACTTGGAGAACAACAGGTAAAAGTATGCTAGTAGTTAGGAGTGGAAGGCATGCAGTGTATTGAGGATCTGAGAAAGAAAAGGCATGGTGTCAGCTTCTATTGTAGACAAAAGTTGCTCCTACAGCATGTAAAATGTCATCAGTCTTTGTTGAGATCCTTTTAAACTTTTGCAGACCTTGCAGAAAGAGGACATCTGCCTCCTCTCTAAGATTCAAGGTCTGGTAAAGCCAATCGGGTAAATCCCGAATCCTGTTTCCACAAAGCCTTTGTTTGTTCCTTTCCCTCAGACTGGAGTCAACAGTCCCTTAAACAAATGCAGATGGGATTCTTCAGATGTTGGTTCCAAATCAACACTTCCCTCCACATCCCCCAATAGCAGACCTACTGGCCAATGTAGCGGAAGGCTTTGACTATCGACTAGTCACCAGCTCTGTTAGCTGACCCCACAACATCAAGGCCCACGAAACCCAGACATCGGTTTCGTGAACCGCACACATATAAGCTTTCTAAAGGCAGCCAGAGTGTGGGGGTTTTCACATATATTTTATTTCAGGATATAAATGAATTAAATACAGCCAGGCAATGACTTAGTTGCACAACAACACACAAGACCAGCAAGACCAGAAAACAGAATAACAGAGATGTGATTTGAGGCTAATACCCTCATTGGATTAGCATGTGGTGTCTTTATCGGAAGGGTGGGGGTGCTGAGATTGAAAGTCTTCTCTGATGGCTTTGATGGCTTCTTTAGACCTTTTTCTATGGGAAAGCTTAGCCGGGCATTCCTTGATACCATGCCGAGCCGGGGGTTTGGATGCCTTGTCTTCAAGGATCTCGGCAAAAACCTGTGCAATCCTCCAACTCAGAAATCGCCTCATTAGTGGCCTGGGGAATTTCAGAGAAGCCCGTGCTCGACGGAGCCATCGCGTCTCCTGGGGATCACGTCTTTCAAAATAAAAACTGAGGGACACTGTAAACATGCCGGGGCTTTTCTCTTTAAAGTGGCCAGGGGAAAGGTTCGGAGGGAAACCACGGCACTTTTCTCATTCGCGTTGGGCTCTCCTCCCTTCACCGCGGCCCCACTACAGCATGTTCTGTGGTGAAAGACTTCATTTCGATTTATAATGATGTGGACGGGAATTTGCAGTGGTTTTTCAGAAAAGTGGAGGCCCCTGGATTTGCGGAGTGACACATTTGATGACGTCTGAATCTTGTCAAAGGGAAACGACTGAGAAATGAACTAATCACACATCACTGTAACCAAATTGGATATTATGAAGAGATGATTGATTGATGTGAATTTAGACCATCATAACCAATTAGATATGATAAAAGGCATAGTTCTGGTTCAGTGTAGCAAAGAGTTCCTATGAAATACACAAAAGATGTAATGGCGATGGACTGGTAATTAAATAATGGCAATCAATCTCTCAAATCTGTACTGCCATGGCATGCAAACAGGCATCAACACAAACACAAAGGATTGTTTTCAGTGATTTGTTCAAACATACAATTACAGTCCTATCAGATCATAGGAAAAGTAGACCCCACAAAAAGCAGTTGTACCGTTTCTTGTTTCCTACTGTTTCCTCCACAACCTAATCAAAGACCTTTAGGTCTCTTACACTGAAAATTAAAACAACCAGCAGTTTCTGGTTGTTTTGTGATAGTTTGATACAGCTGAAGTGTGTGTGAATGTCACCATCACTGGCAAAAGAAATTGAAGATCAGACTACCTTCAAGGTGTTCAGTCAGAACAAGGATGCTAACAGAAACCATGTGAGCAACTGTCAGATTTGTGAAGTAATAATAATGCTCCCTATGACAGGACAGACTCCTGTACCCCATCCTCTCCTAGGCCTTCAATGGGGCCACTTGCAGTTTAAGGGATCACAAGTTCTAGAAGAGTTATGACCTTGTGAGGGAGTCACTCACAAAGCCCTTTCAGTGCGGACTAATGAACTCCCTCCCTTTCTTCCTTTACCCCTTTTTTCCATCACTCCAGTCACTCCCTCTCCCTCCTTTCATTTCCCCTCCTTTTCATCTTCCTCTCCAAATCCCACCACTCCTTCTCTCTCCCTCGTCAATTCTCTCTGCCCAAACATTTACTAATGCTCCTTCCCTATCAATCTAAGCTCCTTCACTCTGCCACCCTTCACCATCACCCTTACAAATTAAAAATAGTTAATTCTCTCTATCCCTCTCTTTCTCTGTCTCTCTCACTGACTTTCTCTTTCTGTCAAACCTCACTCAGTCCATCAGATAAAAGCCTTCTGTCCCAGTAGTGTTGGAGAAGACGGGCAGGGAGATCTGGACCCCGGCCAGGAGAAGGTGACTCCTGACCCATGGGAGGCGGGAGCGATAAGACAGGGAAAGTGATGGACGGCGTCTCCCTGCTCTCCTTCGTGGGACGCGTGACCCACCGGACCCCTGCATTTGTGTGAGGTGGGGGCCGGATTGCACTCAGGGGAAGACGCGTTTCGGGAGAGCCCCCCCTGACTACTGTCAGCATGAGCAATGAGCCTTTGAGTGGGTGATGAAGAGTCCGTGTCAGGACTGGCCTCCCACACGCCATGCCTCATGCGAAAGACACGCCACGTGCCTCTCATGACCGTCACCTGCTGCTTGACCCCCCCATCCTCTGTCTACCTGCCTAATCTCAACAATATTTGGATAAACTTTGAATCAGCACAGTTCAAAATAAATTACAAAAAAGTAGTAGAAGGGATGAGATTGTATCCCTTGATGTGGTGGAAGAGGGGCAATTTTTGGAGAGGAGATTAACCAAGGAAGGTTCTTCATCGAGGATCTGGCAATCTCTGCCAAATACATATTTTGTGCAAACTCCTCTGGGCTACTTTATCAAAAGACTGTCTACAAAATTATCCTCTAAGGATGCATGTGATTGCCTTGTCAAGCAGCCAAATGCTAGTCCACAGGTATATTCAAAACCCTGTCTATAATCTCTTTACAGTGCTTACAAGTACCGGAGACAATCTGAAATGACTACTGCCATTGAGACCAGTTCTCACCATATACTTTACACTGGAACCAAATCAAAGCTCTTCAGCTGCTGATACAATCCAGAGATTATATTTTCGTTTCCTGTTGGTGCAAGAGCGGTCTGACGCTAAGCAGGCTGTTTGCCTTAGTAAGTAGGCTGTTTCTCCATCATGCTCCAGTCTGATTCACAAGTGCCATTTCCCATAGTCCACTGCTTTTCTCAGGCACAGTGAAGTCAAACTCCCATCATTCTCTGCAAGGCTACCTTCTCTATTGTGTAAAAAGGGCCATGAATGAAACATAATATGAAACATACTGGCCAGTTAGGGACAATAACAATTTATTGATTAATGAATGGATTGGACTGATTGATGGATTGACTGATCCCAGCTCATGACCACAGTTCAAAATGAATGATATAAATGCAGATGCACACATTTTTGGGATCCAATATACATACAGATAAGTCTGTACCCCCTTCAAAATTAAATGGTAGGGGAACATTTCGGTCAAATGCATCAGCACCAGAATTCCATGTAGAGTCCATTTAAGACTGCTGTGTCTTACTGGCTGGCTCTGTAACTGCCACCATGGATAGTTTCCATAGTTTCCCACAAGTGCTTATCCTGGATCAGTGTTAATCATTGGTGTTTTAATGGCTGGCCCTTGGATTTAGATTTGGTAAAATGATCCTGGGTCATTTGCTTGGGGGAGGGGGGTTTCCAGTACTACATCCACCCAAAGACAAACCCGGGGCTTTTTTCTCTAAAAAAAAATTAACTGAACTGAAATAAGTAGCAACATCTTGGTTGGGCAATTCTCAGCAACCACAGAGGCATTAAATCATTATTTTTGAGTACCTGAAGCTCTCTACTTTCCAAAAGCCCATATCTTAAAAATGCATTTTGGTGTGAACCCATGTCAGGGAAGACTTATAATTTCAACAGACAAGCGGAAATTTCACAGCAAGTGTGTCTGTCTCACAACAGTAAACCCATAGCTCAGGGAGGACAATGTCTGTTGCTCTGATAGTCCTTGACAGATGGCTGTTAGAACAGAGGAAGCCCTGCCTGCAAGCTGGGTGACCTACTGTCTGTGCTTTTCACCTATTGTCTGTCCTTTTTGCCTACTGTCCATCCTTTTTGCCTACTGTCTGTCCTTTTTATCTACTGTCTGTCCTTTTCACCTACTGTGTTTCCTTTTCACCTACTGTTTGTTCTTTTCGCCAGCTGTCTGCCGTTTTCGCCTACTGTCTGTCCTTTTTCCTGACTGGCCCTTCTCACTTTTACAGGTCATGTGTGCATCCCGCTCCACGGGGGAGAGGAACTATCTCAGGTCTTGGCTATGGCTGAAGGGAAAATGACATCCGTATGCTGCCGAGCGAGGTGGCCGGTGCCAAGAAAGTAGACATAACAGCACCGGTATGGGTACTGGGGATCACATTCTTCGGTGGTGATAAAATGATTTAAGAAGAAAAAAAAACAATCTCCTTCATTCCTCTGAGACAAAGAAGGCACGAAGAAAAAGAAAGAGAGAGAGTGAACAAAAGAAGTCACGGAAACATTGAAAATGGAACAGTGGAAAAAAACTGAGGAGTCAGCAACTGTTCACAGCAGAGGTTCTGGACTGAGTTTCATTAAAGAAGTAGTAGAATAGGTCTGCCTGTCTCAAATTCATAACTGTACATACAGTGTAGTGTGGGAGGGAAAAATCCAGACAGTCTCATATTTTGAGAAGGACCTTGTCACAACTAAAATCCCCTCTTCTTTCCCATGCAAAGGAGCATAGCCCCCCATGAGAACCAGCATGGGGGAGAGGAGAGGAGAGCCACGTCAGAGTTTTGTGCAGCAGACGTACACTTAAGCCGCGTTTCCACCGAAATTACCCGGAACTTTCAGTCCCAGGAACTACTTTACCAGGAACTAAAAGGTTCCTTCAGCCAATGGTTGTCTGCGTTTCCACCGGGGTCTAAAGTACCGCGAAGATTAGGCAAATTAGCCCACTGACGTATGAAAAAGCAACGTTGTCGTCGGTCCGTCTGTCATATGATTTCTTCCGTAACCCCATACTACCACCGAAGTAGCCTACATTGTTTTCTAATAACCGGGACAGCCCGGAGGGGTTTATTCCACTTATACAACGGGTTACCAACAATGACTATATATGGTTACTTTTGTATTTATTGATTTTCATATATCCTCTCAAACACATTCATTATGTTTTTATGCGAACATTCGCTTTCATGTCTTGACATCCGAAGCGACAGAATGCATTCACATTTATATGTATAACTGGCAACAACAGCAGAAAACATGCACACGTTGTAAACAATTTGCTGTTTGATTACTTTCTCGTCGTCAATTCCATATAGGCTAATGGCAAAATGACAAGAATAGAACGAAAACTCGGACTTGCGTGAAAATGTAAATTAGTAGTGGTACAGCCACCGTTTGCTTTCCTTCGAAGTTACTGCTAGCCGAGCAGCGAAGTGTGCCCTCCAGATGCGAACCATGCACCATAAATTAGTCCATAGTCTTCCTGGTCTTTTCGTGGAATTGAAAAATGTCAGTAAAATTACGGCAGTCTGAAAAAGCTAAAGGGAAGATTACTAGAATTAACCTGTTAGTTTACGCGGATAAAAAGTGCGGATGGTGATTTCCACTTTGCTTGTACTGTATCATCAATGTTAATTATGCAGAACTACCGCATACCTCACATAACTGTATCAAACGTTTTGAGTCAATTACAACGGGCTGACAAAGAAAATCCGGAAGAAAATATTCAGCAACCGAATTAATCCGTTTGAATGTTTCGGTAGCCTACGTAATATGCTGTCCCAGCACGAATGCTTAGCATTTTATAAAACGAATACTAAAGCAAGAAAAGAACAGAAGAGCACACGTTATAATTCCAAGACGTTGACAGGCTATAACCAAAACTAGGCTACTGCGCCGCATAACGTACAAGTTTGATTTGAAGTTATTATGAAAATAAATTGGTTTTCAAACATGGCGGGTAATGGCGGAAAATAAATACAACACAAATGCTGCGAGTACTCGACCAATCAGAAATGTTCAGCGCTGCAAGCTCCACCCAAAAGGTTCCTGTACTTTCGGAAAGTACTACCTCCCGAGCAGGAACGTTTTGGGGGGTAAAACAAAGCCCCCAGAACTAAATTTAGACCCTAGTTCCTGCGGTGGAAACGCACCGAGTTCCTCAAAAGGTTCCTAGTTCCGGGGTATAGTTCCTGCGGTGGAAACGCGGCTTTAGTCATGGCACTCAAGGGTCTGGGCAAAACCACATATACTGTAAAAGGTCTGGCCCCAGAGCAAAGACAAGTGCAAAAACAAGGCATGCTGCAGAGGGGGTGGGGGATGGGAGACACACACACCAGCTGGGAGTGTGATGATGTGGAAATATGAAGAAAAAGAAGCAATTGCTTCTGGGACTACTCCACCCCCCCCCCTTCCCCCACCCTCACTCACTCACTTACTCACAGTCTTTGTTCATGTCCTTCCATAACACATAACACCCTGAATCAATGATTCCTGCTGGATTTAAGACAAATTGTCTGACAGAGAACCTTCTTCCACATCCTTTTCAGATGTAGACCACGGAATGTAACCTAAAGGACCCCTATAAAGTTGTCCTGTGAGAAAATAAAAACCAGAGAAAGTGTCTTGTAACATATAAATCTGTCTCAAGCCCTCCATAGAGATGTTGCATTTTTATGTTTGGAACATCGGACAAAACACGTTTTTCTGAGCCCACAGACATTTTGAATTACCCGCCTCTGTTTATCGATGTGTACATGTTGCATATTTGTTCTCCTCACACCAAAAAAGTTTGTTTGCAAAGAGACTGGCTAACCACTCTATGAAAAAGCCAGCATGCAATCACTGCTCTCACACTCAAACTGGGCCAGATCACACAGCTCCCTTTACACTCATAACTTGAAATTGCAGTCTTACTCAGACTGATAATGGTGCAGAGGATAAACGGAAGATCTGCTCTGCATGGATCGAGAGCAGCTGCCCAGACAAGAAGGAGAGGATGCAGAGGGGAGGGTAACACCAATGTCTGCTCATTGTCTGCATAGCCCTGGCCTGCACACGAAGGCTGTTGGTCAGAGGAACATTAAAATGATATTACGGCCACCCATGCAGGTGTAAACAACACCAGGGCCCGGGTTTGGCAAAGACAGTGAGTGCCTCAGCCAGTCAGAACTGGTTAAGATCAGGCAGAGGGATGAAGGGAGAGATGAGGGGGACTAGTGGAGAAAAAACATCAATGATTTTCACTGGTTTTTTTAATGTTTCAAATAAACCCCGTCGCATGCCGTTACTTTGTCTTCTGAGCCGCTTCGCATCACTCACTCAGCCAGTTTCTGTGACTTCAGCTGGAGATTTCTACCCTGCCTGGGTAGCAATCCAACAGCAGCCTCACAGAAAAGCACAGACTTTTCTCCAAGATTTTGGGCATGAAGCAATTCTGCTTCAGCAACAATACAACAACTTCACAGCAGTCTGTTCATGATGTGATAAGCCTTTGTACAGTTCGAAGGACCCACAGAAACTCAAGGACACGTCTCTGTGATCATTTACAGATACAAACCAGATGGGAAAACTCACTTCCCTTGTGTGGGACCATTTTCTCTCACCTGTTGAACTCATAGATGTCCTCAATATTGCAGAAGAGGGCGCTGACCTCCTCCGGCTTGAGTGGCAGATCCCCACAGTCGATGATGCAGCCCAAGTAATCCTGAGTGCAAGGGACAAGGAAATTTACAACATTCTAAATTTGAGTATTTTAAAAATGAATGATGTAACACAACAGAATAATTTGAAAAAGGGCAAAGCAACAACAACAAAAAATATTATAGATGAACAATTTGACTTTTGCAGAACTGCCACTACAGAGCAGCCACCATGCTATGGGGGTCATGATCTTTACATTCCTCTATTATATTCCTCTACAATTATTATTTATACTCAATAGGCTGTTTTACAGCCTGTTTCAAATGATCTCATCAATCATCACTGAACTTTAATTAAAAATCCCATGTTAGTTTACTAATTCCAGGCCCCCAGTTTAAGTCAGTAAATCTTGGCATAACAATATGCCTGAGTGGATATTTAAACCTGATCAAACAAACACTGGAGGAAGATACACACATAATTTCACAATGACCACACTAGCTATATCTGTGGCCCATTGGGAGTTGTGTGAAATCAATGCTTGCCACTGTTTATAATATAAAAATGAGATTCACACAAGCAGGTTATAAGACATCATTACCTCCGACGTCACTTTAAAACATATTACATGAGAACGCTTAGCTATGAAAGTAATCAAGTAAAGTGGAGCAGATGAATGTGAATGTTAAAATTGGTATTAGTTGTCACACAGTCATAATCTTATTGTATCCTCTCCATGGTTGGGGGGGGACAACAGCCCTCCCTCTAACCTCCCTGTCCCCTGCTATGGGCTGCGTAACGTATGCACGTTCTGAGATATCTCTTTGTCTGTCCTAATTGAATTAGCCAGGAAGCTTTCCCCCTGAGAAAATATGTATACTCGAGCTCTATGCTGGTCCTTAATATAAACACTTTGAGCTGCCCAAGAAAGCAAACCAAGCAATTAATACGACATTAAAGGCCTCACTGTTACAATATTTGTCTTTTCGTTTCACGATGTTTCCCCTCTAACCTGGGAAAAAGAGATATGCATCGGTCTCATGAGAAAATCCATACCACCCCCGGAAATCTATACCGCCCCTCCCCCACCCCCCCACCCTCCCTAGATATGCTGCTCCGCATACCCTCTAGCCTCAGTAAGACCTCCAGAAAGCCCGAAGCTTGAAATGTGTCACTGTTGCTTACAAGCCAAGCCAGCGGGTGTGGTGAAAGCCCAACACAAGCTGCTTGGCCAAGCGGTTTGGACGCAAGGCCCCCACCGATCACAAACTTTCACACCACCATTTGTTTTCTGACTGCCTTCATGGAATGTGTGATTCATCTCAAAACAAAAAAAAAAGTGTTATGACCTCAACTATGGGAAAAAAACGAATTTCGTACTCAATGCTCTGCGACTGGTTCAGAAATGTCAATGGCTGCTTTTCTTGGCTAATGCTGTGGCATTTATTTTGGTATGAGCTGCTTTGCTTCCTGCAAATATGCAAACAGCCAAAAATGACTCATTTCCAAACTATGCATATTTAGAATGAAAAACATATAAATTGTGCTCTGAAATGAGTATACATATGTACCTACCTAAGTATGCATGCATGCATATATGTATGTGTATGTACATATGTATATATGTGTATGCGCATATCTGCATGTATGTGTACATGTATGTATGTAGATATATTGCATGCACATATATTGTATATGTATACTATGGTTTCCCAGCTGACAGTCAAAGCACAAGTCATAATGACATTACCACAGCCAACGTAAAAGCTAAACTCTCAAGTGCCCTCAAGAATGTTTATTATGGAAAAGGCCAAAAAAAGACACAAAAGTCACAGTCACAAAAGCAACAAAAATGACTATTTATGCTCAGGATCCAGTCTATCTTTATTTTACCAAAAACGTGTATGTTTCTGTCAAGCCGAAAAAAATAAAACTCAGTGACAATCCAGACTATTGTGCACAAAAAAACACCACTTGGCAGGCCTGCATGTATGCATGTATGTGTACGTGTGTGTGCACAAACACAAATGTTTCAGCATAAAAAATCCAAGTGACTCACAAATAGTCTTAACACTATTTGTGCATGTGCATGTGATTAACTTGCCTTTTTTATATTGAAAACATTAGGATAAGTTTTTATTACAAATACCTTTGATTCTCTTTACTTTTAACATATTTGTAGTAGAAACAGTAAAATGTTAAGTGTATTATTTTCTGTGTTGTCATCTGCAATAGCAGAACTGAACACACTCCTGTGAGGTGGCTGCTGTGCTGTAGCAGTGCGCTGCGCCGACCGATGCCATCCTGGCCCTGAACACGGTCTAATCGCTCACCAAACAGCATTTATCCGGACGATTTGTCAGCTACTTATCAGAAACATTTCAGCCCCATTTACCCTAAATTACTGCCCTTTTCAAGACCATAACTCACTCATCAGATAAAAGTCCCTTGGACAGACAGAGATTCTTCTGAGCATTGGACAAACTGGAAAGTCACTGAGTGTCGACGCCGAAGATTTTTATTACCATGAAAGCGAACTCTCCCAGGACGGCGGGCCTGGGTCCAAACATGGTCGTTGGGTGAAAACAAATCGGCCCAAAAATTTAAACCCAACCCTTTAAAAATAAATCATTGCAAGTAAACAAACAAACAAAAGAACGCAACCCGAATTGGAGCAGTCTGGGGGGAAACTGTACCCCCTCTGCGAGCCTCTATTGCACATTCCGAGAGAGAGGCAAGTCCAAGGGCTTTTCTCTCTTTGCGGAAAGATCGGAGTGCTTGAAAAGTCAAACAATGCAGGGTCAGGCAGGACGGAGGGAAAATTATGGAGGGTTTGAGGGGGGGTTTCTGTAAAATTCTTCACCTTTAAAAGGCAAAGGAGCGCAGAAACAGAAACTGTAATTACAGACTCATTTACAGTCAGCATTCAGGCAAAGAATTCCCATCTCAATTGTACGAAGTTACACCCCCCCCCCCCCCACCCCTCCACCTACCACAATCACCAACAGGCAGAGCAAAGGAAAACATGGATGAAAGAGCAAGAAGAAAGAGAGAGAGAAAAATGTTACAGAGAATGACAGAAATAGAGAGAAAGGACAAGCAGCAAAAAGTAAAGAATGACAGGAAGTAGAGAGAGAAAGAAAGAAAGCAAGAAAGAAAGAAAGAAAGGAATTGCACAAAGAGGCACACGTATTCAGGACTGTTTGAAGGGACTCAGCTCAGAAAGTAGGTCAGAGTTTTGAGGAAAGGGAGTGCTTCCCCTTCACAATGCTCCCCCCTAAAGTGTGGGCCCCTCTCTGTCTCCCCCTCTGTTTGCTCCCCAGAGTTCCCCAAAAAGGGGTTACAGCCAACAAAAAACCTTACCCTCCCCCCCAATTTCCTGTCCTAGTTGGCTGGGATACAGAAGCAGGGAAAAAGGGCTTCACTCTCTTGTTCTCTTGCTCTTTCCTAGTCCCTTTACCACATACACACACACACGCACACACGCACACATACAGGTGTACATGCACGCACACGCACACATGCACACATGCACAAATGCACACAGACACATAAACACAAACAGGCATATATGCACACACACACAACACACACACACACACACACACACACACACGTACACGCATGTAGGTATACATGTGCACACATGCCCTCACGCACACGCGTGCACTCACACATATGCATGCATGCACAATTACACACTCAAACATGCCCAAACACACTCACACACTCACACACAAGCACACAGGCACACACACATATGCACAAACGCACACACACTACGCGTACACGTGCACACACAAAAACTCTTTCTCATCATGGTTGGTTTCTATTACCCGTGGTTTTGACATCATCTTTCCCTAGGCTCTCAATTAAAACCAGACTCCCACTGCCAAGACAACTTGAGACAGAGCCCAGCTTGTGCCTGATCTCACAGGCATAACTCGTACCATTGACAGTGCAAATGTTCTGCCCCCCTCACCTTCATCCTGTCCGGCACAATCATCTGAGGCGGGGAGGGGCAGTCACTGCACTAAAGCGTCCACAGAATGTGTCACTTCTCATAATGTGATGTCACAGAGATTTCATCACCAACCATTCCAACTTGAGGCAGCACAGTCTCAATCAGCATCCTTCGCATGGAGAAAATTTCAAGCAAAGTGAAGCTTTCAAGAGGGGGCAGGGGTTACCTTTCAAATGTGCTGAAAGTCACAGATCTCCTCAACCTGCATCCAAAATGAGTACACTCACACACACACACACAGTGACCCATGCACACCCACACACACACACACACAGTGACCCATGCATACCCACACACACACAGTGACCCATGCACACCCACACACACACACACTCACAGTGACCCATGCACACACACCCCCACACACACACACACACACACACTCACAATCACACATGCACGCCCAAGAATGCAGACACTTACGCAAGCGGGCTAATGCTTATGCAGCCATCAATCAATCAGCTTCTTGCACCCAACCACACAAGTAACTGCAGCCAGTATCTCTCAATAGTTTTGTGTTAGGGTGCCTTTTTGGCTGCAAACCCAGTCATTCATGGCAAAATCTCTGCAATCCTCCATTTTGGTTGTTTCAGTTGAGGACTGGTAAGGGGGAATTGCCAAATGCAAAAGGGAGCATGTGCTTTATTTAAAAAATTTACAAAACAATGCAGCCAAAAGGACACTTTTTCTGTCTCTGTGCAGGGTCATTTGCTGGTATCTATCTGCCCATATATGCCTTACACCTTTCTATCTGTTAATGAACTGAGTAAAACACTTACTAAATCCAACAAGCTCCTCTCCTTCAAAACTCCTGGGAAAAAAAACATTTTTCTCCCCCCCCCCCACCCTTTCACTTTTCCCTCCTAAAGCACACACGCCCTCCCCTCTCCCCACTCCAGCTACCTCTCAGTCTGCAATAAAAATGCTGACAGAAAAACACAAAGGCCTCCCGAACAACTCACCGCCCGTAACTCCGATACGCATCAAGGGGAGTTTCCAACAGCCTCTCCTCTTTGGAGGGAGCCAGGCCCTACCGCAGAAGCATGAAGCGTCTTTTTGAAGTGACTGGAGAATTGACTACACCTTTTATCAGCTGCCATCCCCTGCTCCTGCAACCTCCGCAGCCCTTAATTCTGCCCCTAGCTGACGATACACTGAGAAAATCACAGTCTGCAGGGACTGTCTTGAGCTCACAGTCATAAAAGCCTTAGCTGGCATGGGGAGGAGAACCAAGAATTATATATCGATATCTGACAAAGGTCTTGTTTAAAAAACAGTTCTGAACCCTAGGGAGTCTTGGGCCAAAATTGTATTGTATTTTTTCCAATATTTTTGCACATTCCATGGACTCTGCACCCTGTTCGCAAACATATAAATACGGCTCACTTTTGCCTCACCAACAGTATATTATTATCTATGGGTACTTGTGGATAACAAATCAGTGTTGAAATCTGAGTTGGACAGAAATATGTTTGACTTGTGCAGCATGTCTTTGTGTGACGACTGGGGTTGGGTGGCGGGGGGGGGGGGTGTCTTACCTCCACTATGCTCTTTAGGTCTCGCACATAGGCCTGCTCTGTCTCCACGATCTCCAGCACCACCCTCTCCAGACGAGACAGCTTGGGGGTGGACGAGTTGGGGGAGGCTGTCCCCGCCCCCCGACCGCGCTCCTCCAGCAGCTGGGAGAGGGGCGTGAGATCCAGGCTGATGTCCGAGCCGTTGCGCTGGGGCGGGGGGTAGGCGGGCACGGCCCCAAAGGGCAGGGAGGAGGAGGAGGAGGACTGGCCGTCCTGGAGGGAGGCGGAGGAGGCGGAGGAGCTCAGGCTGGCAGCCCGGTCGCTGTCGGAGCACACGGTGTTGACGGAGGTGCAGCTCCCGCGGGAGGCCCGCTCCGAGGAAGCCATCCTTCCCACAATGCCGCTCAGGGAGGAGACGGAGGACGGGCGTTGGGCAGCTGGGAGAGGGGGAGGGGGAGGGGGAAGTTTGGAGGGGGTGTGGGTGAAGTAGAGGGCAACATGCAATCATCAGGATCACCGTCACTCCAGAACATTCCTGAACACGCATCAACTTTTATTTTTTTTATATCTCTTTAAATACATAAAATACATGCAATATAAAATATGGCTATGATGTGGGAATCATAAACATTGATTATTCAAAACTATACTATGTGCAGAAGAAACCCAATACTCACTTAAGAATTTTGCAATTCGGTCAGGTTTAATAGATAATAATTAAAATATGATGAATGAATGCTTTAGAGACAGATCAGAAAAGATCATCAATTTCAGAATGACTTGACAGAGCCTGATGGCCAATCTGAGTAGAATCCTTGGCATTAATCAGTAAATTAACAATAAGGTATAAAAGAGAGTCAACAGAACTACTGGCCTTGAGAGCCAAATTTGGGTTTTGGCACTAATCAGACCTGTGTCGACCTACTGTAATGGCTGCATTATCACAGAATCAGCCCATTACCAGCTACTCGGAAAGACTTGTTTTTCAAGGAAGGTAAAAGCGTTCATTAGCACAACAGCTATAATTCACACTCTCTGTAGAAAGTGAGAGGCCTGCAGCCAGCTTTGCACGCGCTACTGCTCTCTGCAAAGCAGGAAATGAGCACAACCTCAAAGGTGTGAATCAGAAAATCACATTTTCATTTTTCAGTTTGCCAGAGGAAGCACACACTGGTGTGTTACAAACAGCAAGCGCCGTATTTGCACAGAAACACACACTGCAGTTAGGAAGGCAGGAAACAGCACAAACCCCCTCACTCACATGCCAGCCACAAAACATGCTAATGTACCAGCACACATTTCACAAGCACTTCCCGTATCACAGAATACAAATTTACAGCATATGCAATCTAGCACTGAAATGTATTTCAGTTTTTCTTTTACTGATCTTTTGTAATCTTGCTTGAAATCTTGTATGTGAGAAAAAGCTACCATCGCACCGCTGGTTCTGTGGCTCAGAAGTTCCTTTCATGGTTGAAAAGCAGTACTTCAGAAATCAGCCGACCAACAGTTAGAAACATTTTGTCAAAACTAAAATGTGAAGTTAGCCATTCCAACCTTTCCACACCATGCGGATGTCACAACTAGAACATCACATCACCCCAAATAATGGCTGCCATAACTACTCAGAGCAGACCACTGTGCCTTTCTTATTTTTTTGCATGATGTGATGGCATGTGAAAATGGAGCCTGGCAGAGCTACATGTGGCCTGGAGGTAAGGGTGGGGGTGGGGGGGGGGGGGTAACCACCAGTTCCTGCTGAAAACCAAATACCTAGCACAGTCGCTTGACTCTGCCAACTATTCTGTCCCTCGAATACTCACAAAAACAACAACTCCATTTTTAGACATTTGGCTCTGGAGCACATTATCAACTGGTGCCTTCTCCTCAGTCCGAACTTTGGTCCCACTGTCAAGGCAGCGCGGATCAACGTGAGCTCATCGGGCTTTTCAGCATCCCTATATAAACATTGACCACAGAATACCTGCCATGGCCTGCCGTCTCCAGAGCCTTCCACCCAAGATATGACATCAAAGTTTGTAAAAAGAGATTTCAATTCATTTTCACCACTCACAGTGCACATATTTAAAGATTGTCTTTTTTTGATGAATTTCCAAAAAAGCAACGGTGTTTTAAAGCACACCCAAATCACTTCCCATAGAAAACAACAAAAAAGCATAATTTCTGTACAGAATCATTCACAGTACTGTCTTATTTAAACTTTGCATGTGTCTTTTGGTAATCCACTAAAGAGTCAGAGGAGCAATAGAAATATGTGCCTGTGAGTGTGTGGTTCATATCCTCTTTAAACTGACAGACTAAGCAAAATGAGTAACTTCATGAAAAATATTGTTCATGTTAAAATGTGTCTGTGCACAAAACACAGAATGTTTTTATGAGACCAGGATACCACCTCACATCTACCTTAATGAATAAAAAATGTCACCTACCTGCAACAGTGAGATCAACATGTCACCAGTCCTCCACATGAGATCAGGCTCTTTATACCGCAAACCCAGAAAAACCCATCGTTGATTGGTTACCTCCAGTAACCAATCATGCCTCATCGCCCCAGCAAATTGTGTGCGCATCTGGGTTTCTAACCCGGGATTGCAGCCTGCAATCCTCCCCTCAGCACAACACCTCCACTGTCTGTGTTCTTGACCCAAACTCACAAAATAAACTAAAATTGATCACTTCCCAATAACGATAGCGCCACCTGCTTATTCGGAACATGCCGCCCCCAGCGTGGCCCCAGTTCTCTTCATGTGAGTCTGGTAGGAAACCACGCTTGCACCTTGTTTTTCTTTTTTTTTTTCAACCACAGCTTCCTGTTTTAGTAAATGAAGTCTGCAGGTTTGCTTCTCATCTAATAAAGCAGAAGAAGAGCTACAAAGCAGCAGGGTTGCTTGTGCCATGAACATGGGACCAGTACAGCTACTGGCTCCATACACTCTGCAAAGGGATTCGGTGTTGAGGATTAAGCACTACTGATGACAGCATTAGGGGGAGGCTGCTGGTGGGAGATCTCATCTAGCTGACCTAACCACCCCAGTCTGCACTGTACGCAGGAGCCTGCACCTGAAACCAGCCGGGGGGATGTGGTCAGGCCCCACCCAGCCTCCGTTTGATTCTGAGGCCAATTTTGGGTAGTTGCCAGGCGACCCGGATAAAAGCTCAATTTACCCAACTCAGAAGCGAGTAGAGCAGCATTTAAACATTTGTCTGAGCCATCGAAACAAGGCTGACGTCTTCAAGAACAAACCAAACTGACCAAAAAGACACCCACCCAGAAACAGAGCACTCGGCTGTAATAGTGCACTCAGCTGAAATAGAACACTGAACTCAGAAAGCTGCTCTTTTGCCATGGAATGCATTTCTTCATAATCAGAGCTGAAATATGTTACATTCCCTCAGTGTGAAAATCTCCCCATTTACATTGGTTTCCTGTGGCCATGACTTACATATTCTAAAGAAGGGCTAAGAGCAGGTGGGTAAAGGGCCTTCAGATTCCAATACCTGAAATAATAACCTGTAGATATAATTATACAAGTCTGTGTTGCAACAAACTAATAAACACAAACTTAAATCAGCACTGCAAACAAACTCTCAGGTAGCCAGTGCTGACTGTGGCCAGTAGCTTGGTTTGACGAACTTGGCCTGCAGGCCGTGGCGTGAGAACAAGCAGGCTGGTCACACCTCGTGTTTCAGAGAAAAACTGCGGATGTCTACACTCTTTCAGCCACAGGGATCGCCGCATGAATGCAGCTGTAAATGACTAGTTAGGCGTTCCATATTAGGGAAGGAATTGGACATGGCACATTATAATAAATAAATAAACAAATAAATAAATAAATAAATAAATAAATAAATAAATAAATAAATAAATAAATAAATAAAAATAAACTGTCAAGTTTACCCTTTTAGGGTATACACTGAGACTGTCCCGGGTCGGTGATTATGAAACATAATGTGAGCCTCCCATTTCAGGTTTATATCTGCACACCAGAGGCACAGAAAGGCACACTCCAGTTTCTATGGTATTTCTATGGAGCTCCATTCCTATGAGAACTGGAGGACCCCACCCACCCCACCACCACCACCTCCGAGACAATTGTAATTGTCCTGTATTTCCAGGACACTCCTGGCTTGTTTGACTTTCATAATGTAAGCAGCCATTCTCCAAAGTGAAACCCGGAAGAAAACACGCCTAAAAATAGATATGCTTTGTTCCCTCCCAAAATTCTTCATTCTGTTTTCTTTGATCAGCTCTAACTATCAGAAATGTTCAGCAATTTGCAAGTGGCAATCCTTATCTTGGGTGGTTTTATGCCATTTATAATCTAGGAATGAGACACAAAAGCTGCTCTTTCATGACTCTCACAGCTTACACGTCTGTATGAGGTCTTTTAAAAGCCAACAAATGCCCTCAAAATGCATAAAATAGGTTGCTTACCCACAGAGGCGTCACTAGGGGGGTGCGGACCACACCGGGTGACACCATCAGAGGGGGGTGACACCGAAATGACTGGCAATAATTTTTTTGTGCAGTGTTTTGTGTAGCGACGGGTTGAAACAGCTAGTTTCTCCGATGCAGTTTATTGCTGGTTGATTTAATTAGCGGTATTAATGTGACGAGAAGCACTTTTCATTTGAATGCATATCCTTGGTCGACAACATCCCACAGCACCCCCCCCCCCCCAGGTCGACAACATTGGGTGACACCAATGGTCGACCGCACAGGGTGTCACCAACCCTAGTGATGTCACTGCTTACCCAAGCTATAGCCACACACACTCTAGTATGCATATGTGCATGCATACAGTATGTATATAGTCACACACGCACACGCATGCATACAGTATGTATGTAGGCACATACGCACATGCACACACACACAAACACACACACCTACACATGCACACACAGATCAGATCCTGTTATGGTCACAAAAGGTCAACTTTCAAAGATGATGGTGACCATGACAAGTCGTATGACTGAGATCAAAAAGTTACCAAATGGTCATTATGCTGTAGCCCTCTACATTGGCACACAATATAATACTTTCTTTTCTTAAAACTATGAATCTATTCTACATCTTTTATCATAGTCTATACTCTAAAATACATTTCCAATTAACAGAAGGCACAGAAAAATAGGATGTGTTGCTGCACTCAGGATTCACTTAAAATAAAATTATGGACAGTGGTCACACACAATATTATTAAGTATATGTGTCAACTGACTAAGTACTTAATCTGTTGATGTCACATATACTTAATAAAATTGCGGGCAAACACTTTCCATAATTTTATTACGTACAAGGTAGTTGTCTTGGAAAGTTTTTTAGTATGACAATTTTACCATTCTGAATATGCTTTGGGTACATGCTGGGTGAAGAAATGAACTGTCAGTGAAATGTCTTGTTCAATGACAAGCATGCCATATATAGCTTCAAGCCCTTTTCCGCACAAAATATATCAAAACTATACTGCACAGATGGTGGATGTGTGTTAGCATGACAGCTTCCTGTACCATTTCATGCCACCAGGAAGCTACATTAGAAATGTAAACCGAGGCTATATTACAATGCATAAAGTTTAATCTATGCACGTACATGAATAAACCATTTCTGTTTTTAATAGTAAGTAACGTCACCTCACCACGCAAAAAAAAAAAAAAAACGGGCCAGTTTAGAATACAAAGTTCTCCATTAAAATGAAGACAGCTGGGTGTTTCCCACCATTCATGACATTTAGACAACCATCAAGCCAGCGTCTCATCTGTGTTTCATTCACTGCCTGCCAGTTTCAATTCTTAAAAAGAGTTTATGGATCCTCCTCTGCTCTTATAAAGGTACTGTCAGAAATCTGCACTCTAAGACTGAAGCATTTTCGGTGCTTTGACTAAATGCTGAGCACAGCACCAGCAGCATCTTGTGCTATTAAAACTGCCATCCATCTGACTCAAGAGAAATAACATTTTTTAGGCATTATTCTATCCTTTCAATGGTCAAATCCAAAAATGCCCAGAGGTCCAAATTAACCAATGCGGTTGGATGTAGCTACTGTGTGGTTTATTTTTCCCATTGTTTAATGGCAGAATCTTCAGTGTTATTCATATTTTCTAACTAGCTCCATGAACCATGTTTTTCAGTGCAATAGCAGTACAGTAAATTAAACTGAGTTCTACCATTTTTTGGGCAATTATTGACAAGCACATATGTTTCTGGCATATATTTCCAGAAACGCATTCATTGTTTCTCATCTATAACAATTTCAGTATTTCTTAATTTCTTGCAGTCTGTGCTCATGTTTGTGTCCGGCTAGACTGTCATAGCAAAATTTTAAGATTTTAAAAAAGCCATGTTGAGTTCATATAATTAATTTATTGTTATGATATTGATATAGGTAAGTAATGTCTACACTACCTGGGGTTAATAAGTTCACTATAAAAATAAATAATAGTTACAAAAATCATAATCAACGAAGACATAACAGAAAATAATAATCCCAACGTAAACGCTTGCTTGTACATTTGTATTATGACTGTACATAGGTATGGGGCATGCCCGCAAAGCCGTAACTTGGCAGATGGCATACCTGCATTCCCAATATGACATTCATTCTTATATTCACATTTGATGAATTATGAATGGATATATATATATAACCAGAGACTGATGTACATATGCACATACACACATACACACACACACACACACATTTATATCCACATGCACTTACACACATACATATGTACCCGGTCCTGTCTTTAGCTCTGACCTTGGGTGCTGTGCTTTCTTTGGCTGCCGCGTTGCGCCCCCTCAGGCATGGTGTGATGATATCACAGGAAACGGAATCCTACGGAGAACCAAAACCCATCAGTGACATCATCAATCGCAGGGCAGCGAACCAGAAATACAAAAACCCCACCCTTTGAGTTTCACAGATTGCAATACTGGAATCCTCATCCGTTGCTGGTAAACCTATAAAAATTTGAATCCCGAAACTAGTTGACATCAACTCCGATGAGGGATAGTCATGAAATGTACACCTGGACTGCTCAACTGCTCAAGAGAACTTCAAAGATTGCAGGATTTAAAGGGCATGACAAAAAGGTGGTTCGTTGATTATAAAGCAAGAAAAGAAAGACTACAGAGAGAAATCTTCTTTTGCTAAATGAGGCTGGGGATCCTGATGTATTTTGCAAGCACAGTGTTGCTGGGTTGAAGTCCAGAAGGTGTGCTAACTGCACATTCAGTTCAGTTCCCAGCGGCCGCCTTTAAGGCTCCTGTGTGACAGTGTCACAGTGAGAGCCTGGCGGCCAGAGAAAGCACAACCCCGAAGGAGCATTAAGAACCTCCAGAACAGCTGTGGCCAGGGCACCTCAAGGCATCTCGTCTGCACTTATGACTAAATGAGGCAGAATATGCCTTATCAGCGCCAGAGTGCCTTCCGCCCCTATCTGCAACAGAAGAAAGGGGGAAAAAAGCTGTTGGCGATCCCAGCCAAAGCAATTAAAAGCTGAAATGTGAGAGTCGGTGTGTTTTTTTTTTGTTGTTTTTTTTGGAAGGGGGGGAGGGGGAGCACAGCAATGAAGAAATTATTCTCTTTACAAAAAAGTATAGAAATCAAAACACATGTAATGTTTGGCCATGAGACAAGAATGTCTCCCATCCTTTTCTGCGCACTGTGTTCTACATGTGTCCCTCTTGCTCCTGGACTCTCCTCGAATGTTAGTCGGAAGGAAGGAATTAGAAATGGCAGTACTCCAATCGACAGCTCCGGGAAGGAGGGGGGAAAAGGTGTTGGTTTATGGCTTCGGGACAGGGCCTCTCTTCCCCCCAGAAACCTGCCCTTTGCCATGCTCTCCCCACATCTCCCACTAATGTCTGCAGCCAGTAACCACCAAGGGTATTACAATATATGGCAGTCCTACGATGTGGCCCAAAGCGCAGTGGTACTCAAACCTAGCCCTCCAGGCCAGTAGTACCGCTAGTTTTCTTTTCTATCTGGTAGTTAATTGATTGATTAATGTCAGCAATTAGCCAGGGATTTAACTCACCTGGTGTTCCATGTTTAAATCAGGCCTAATTAGAGTAGAAGAATTGGGCTATCCCTGCCCATGAGAGTCAACCATACTGCTATGTGGATTGAACTGCAAACAGACAACCATGTGGAGTAACGCTAAAAATGGACACTTTAGCGAGGAGGTCTTAGGTTCACATTCTCAATGAACACTGGGGTGGTGCCCCCTCTTTTGCAACCCGGAATGGCCTGAAACTGGCAAAAATTGTCTGCAGCGTTGAATCTCTTGCTGGTTATGATGCAAACATTCTGCCAAATTTAACTTCCTCCAAGTACTCTGATTTCCTCCCACAGTTCAAAGACATGCAGACTCCAGGGCTCACTTGCAAAAGAGATATCCATCACATTGTGACTACCCTGGTTAAATAAGGCTAAATAAATAAGAACTTCTCCCTGTTTGCAGAGAGATGCACAAGATGAGAGATTGCAGTTTGCAGGAGAATCGCTGCTTTGTGATTCTCTGCGGAAAAAATAAAGTTGAGTGCTGTGGTATAACTACTCCCCTGCTAATAGGAAATTTCTAGAAGCCTGGTGTAAAAATGTATGTAATTTAAAGTCCCAAATGTTTTCAACTTATGTACCTCAAAATAGACTGCCATTCTGAGTCAAATGTATCTGCCAGTATGACTGGTTACACAGAATACATATGTTTCCCCAGAGAAAATACCTCCTTTGACTTTACGCATTTAGTCTGACACAAAATTAATGTCACTTCATTAAAATGTTTATAAACTGATCTAATGATCTGTTTTTGACCCAGAGAAAATTGCAAATCTCCTTGAAGCAGTTCCCAACAGCACCCTTAAAAACATTTCCCGCTCCAACCTCCAACACCACCACCTCCCCTGTCCTCCCCATTTGCAGGGTTTAATTCCAGACAGATTTCTCTCATTAGAAAGGATCATTTACCATCAACCCCCTATGAGAGCTTCGGAACGCAGCTCTTTATTCTGGCTCATGAACATTTTCTTGGCTCTGGAGCTCCTCTGCTTGTGAAATTCCAAAAATTCCAGAATCAGAATTGTGGCCAGAATTTCCCAACTTCCCCAAAATTTGGGTTGTGGTCTCTAATAGAAAGTGGAATGGAAGGGGGAAGAGAGGTGGTTGGGGTAAAGGGTTTTTTCTTCTTGAAAGAATGGAAATGCTCCAACATCTGGTTAGCAAACTATTGAGGTTAAAGTAAGGTTAACATGACTCCTCTCCCCCATTTTAATATTGCTCCCCTTGTCCTCTGAATGGTCTGATTTTTTTCTCCAAGATCCACTGACATTAAGAAAAATATGTTTGTGGGTCCTTTCCCACCATTTTTCTCACATAGCAATAACAATCTTCTGCCATGGGCCCAGCTGTGTCCCAGTGCTCTTTCAAGCGAGATCCAGTATCTCGCACAATTCCTGCGGCCATCATCGCTGTCAACAACCCGCCATTTTGGGCGGACACAGCTGTACAGCTGTGCAACTGTAGGTGTGTACGTGCCTATCTCGCTCTCCCTGCGGGTATGTGTGAGTCATCCAAGTGTATAATGTTTTGTGTACACATACTCTAAGAGGGCACACGTACAGTAGTATACTTTTTTTGAATATGACAATTAATAGTTGAGGCACTGAATTAAAAAAAAATTATTATTTTTCTAGCAGTGCACAGTGGAAGAAAACCACACTGTGAATAGAAAATCACAAAATACAACATCTGATTGTCAACCTAGAGGTTATATATATTTTTAAAAATCCTGCTTACTGAGAAAGAGGTGGCATCAACACAGGTTGTCTGTGTTTGGAGGGGCCCATCCTTGTGAAGCCTGGTGATTGAGGGGTTGGGGTGGGGGGGTGTTAGTAGGGCTTTGAGGGGGGTAGGAGGGTAGCAAAAGCACAAATAAACAGAGCTTGTAGATGGTGTAGGTGGCACGTTTGTGACATGTCCCACTGCATTGTCTGTCTGGCACCATGGTCCAAACAGAAAGGCCACCATTGTTCCTGTTCCAGCTGACCTTCACACTTCCTGTGGACTCCACACCGGCATGGGGCCCGGCCCCATTCACCGGGGCCCCATCTGGTGCCTTCCCTTCAGGCCTCCTCCTTATTCTGTTACACAACAAAGCCTGCCCATTGTGCAGGGACTGGCCACGTTGAGCCTGGACAATGAATACGCTGGACAGAGCATTGGGGATCAGAGGATCAACCGGCACTGGAGCCACAGATCTGAATAATTTAGATGAAAAGTACAGTTTGATAGGTGAGAGAAACATATATCTGTCCCATAGAGAAAAAAGCTGTGACTCATATGTATACACAGAATTTGGCACACAACACTACAGTGAATCTGACCTAAAAAATGACTGCGTTCACATATTTTTAAAAATCAAACTATGAGTTTCTGAAGAACAACAAATAGTTTTTAACATCACACAAAATTTGTAGATTGCATGTTATTTAATGGCTATGAAGTCAACAGTGAGAAAAGGTCTTATGGACTACTACAGACAGTTGCTAGCACTAGGCCGCATGCTTTATCTGGATAATCTGACCAATTTTGGTATAATATAATAATGCCTTTTTACAGTACTTTTACGGAAATGTAGATTGCTACCTGAAAATACTCATATATTTCTTATGGACAGAAAGGGCAAACTGAAAATTCAGCTGAAAAAAAATCTCATGTTTTCATTTTCATTCTTTATCTTGTCAGGGCAACATGCTTTAATTCAGAAGTCTGCCAGGTAATAAAATGCCAAAAGTTTGAATAAGAAATGCTAACATTCCAAAGTTGTAAAGCGCTGGAACCTGGCAGCTACTGCTTCTGAGGTTAGAACATGGCCACAGCATTGCGAGGAGCTCCCACAGCCAATCAGTCTGCAGCATTGGCAGCATACCACCCAATCATATGCTAATAAGACAAATTTTTTGCTACACATACTGAATAATATAACACTCCAGTTGTGGTATTGGACTCAAAAGAGCACAGAGAAGCCATTGCATTTGACAAGAATTGCTCCTTGGACATTCATCTGGAGCTGAAAAAATGCTAAACATGCATTGCAAGAGACCCTGGGCAAGTCACTGTAATTTCCTGAAAAAGGGTTTGTGATGTCCTGGGGGATTCCTGGAGTGAGATGGGACATTGACCTCAGGGTGTCAGCTGTCAACAAGTGAACAAAGACTTTTCCAAACAGGCATGTTGGCCTTGTTTCGCACCAGGATACTTCACAATGATTCCTAACAATAATCCCCCTGTAGTATTGCTAAAAACATGTAGGAAAAAGCTGTAACACCCCAAGGTTTCTGGGAACCTATGAAATTGTCAACTAACATAGTAAAGAATGTTGCTATAAAAAGCCCTGGGTGAGATATTTTTTGCTCGGTGTCATCCGTTCAGTCTGCCCTGGGAATTTCCCAGAGCCCCTCTCTCTGCGTGACTAATTGCAGATGCTGAGACGACACAAATTGAAAGTCATAAAAAAAAAAACATTCCTGTCTGCGGGCAGGGTACGCGCAGGCAAAACGAGCTTCAAACATACTGCCGGGGCACCAGGGAGGGCTGGGCGTGTGCCTGGCAGGAAAGATATCAGTCCGTGCACACCGCTGAAGGATGCGGGTACGAGACAGTCTGACTGCAGCTGACGGAAATGTGGAATTCACTTTTGACTGTAAAGGTGGTTTCTCAAGTCCTGGCTCTCGCCATTGGGGAAGAAGCACACCCCCATAACTTTACATGTGTTCAGAAATGTATAGCATTTTACATGCACTAGCACTAGCACTTATGTTACATTTACAGCCTAATACTGGGGTGGCCAAGCCAGGTCCCAGAGAGCCACAGGTTATGCTAGTGTTGCTTGTTACTTAGCATTTATAAATCAAATCAGTTACACAGTTAACTCCCAATTCCGGGGTTATTTGGATCTAAAGTTGTTTCTGGTGGTTTCACTGCTGAAGGTGAAATAAAAACCTGCCTCTATCCCAGGGAGCTGTCCCAGGGATAGGGACTTATGCATTAAACTAATCGTTGGTGTCCATCGATAATTGTAACCAAATACAAGAAAAGAGTTGTCATGGCACACAAATTACTACATTTTTAATAGGATAAGTGAACAACTGGTGGTTCTGCAGTGCTTCCTCATGCCCTACATTTAAAAAAATGCATGTCGAACTGTAAGTTGGTAAATTGTTCTCAAACAGAGCAAACACTTTATTGTTAACTTTAGAAGCTATATTATATTAGAAAAATCACTTACATGGGGGGGAGCTAAAAAAAAACTGAGGTAAGATCGCAGGTAGGGTAAGTTGGTGTGCCACTTTTATGCACAAAATGAATTACAGGATACCTTCCAATAGATTAGACCATATTGGCTTGAATGAAGCAGTAGAGTAAATCATGGGGGCGGGAATTAAGGAGGGGTTTTTGAGGAGGGGAAACAGAGTAAAAGCAAAGGGGAGGGAGGGGCAGAGCAGTCAGACTGAGGAACTGGAGTCTCCAGGAGCTTGACCTGGGGGACAAGGGAGAGGGGTAGAGAGGAGCAAGGTAGGTAAGGAATGATAACAGAAGACTGGCAACAGTGCGGACCTGTGTCACCAAACAGAGGACAGCATTCACAAAGAGGCAAACAACTACATGCACGGCCCACGATCAAGCACGCCATGACACAGTCAAATTGAGGGCTCGACTAAGCATGAACCTCACGGTCAATGTGCTCGCAATCCCCCCTCAACCCACATCCCCTGCTCTTCGTGACAACTCCGATTCTCAGAAGACTCTTTCAACCGTTTCCAAAAGTCTTTCTTCAAAAGGCCACTGGAGGGAAGCGAGTGAGAAATATGGTGCGGGTTCATAAACTCCCCGAGAAAAATTCCAACAAGAAAATCGTCCCTTCGGCCACTTCGGGCCGGAGTTTGGTTCTCCCTGTTGGGTTGGAGGTTGGGGTTAGCACCAGGGTCAAAAACGAATGGGGAAGAAGTGGGGAAAGCACTTTGTCTGAGGCTCCATAAAGCTGTCTCGGGCAAGTCAAAGACCCTCCCTCCAGAGGCTGTTGCTTTGGGCCCTTCTGTCTCCCTCTTTGCCTAATCTGGGACCTTTTATGAGGCCAGTAAAGTCAACATGGCGAATTCACCTTTGTAAATCTTGAGGGCAGGCATGGTCAAATGCAATGTTTGTCAAGAGTCCAAAAGTGTGCCTTTGGCTAAAGCTCTGCAGGGACTGCCTCAGAGCAGCATGGGGTGTGAGAAAGGACGACACGCCATGGGAGATGTGAACTTTAAGGGAACTGCTAATCATCCCTGTGTCATTGCCCCCTGAGGAACTCCTCCATCAGCCAGATGGAGACCTGGGGTCTTGAACCCGTCACCTCCACTTGCGTTGCTAATATTTTATCCACCACTATGTTATGCCATTTTTAAAAATGTACTGCTGCAATTGGGGTTGCACCTGCCACAAGGACAGGCTTCAACAGCGGAGAGATGTGAACTGATGACCTTCCGGTCACTGTGGCCTCACTGCTCCTTCACAGGCAGCCCCCAAATGATCCAATGTGGCTCCAGGTGCATGCTGAGTGATTTGGCTTGAGAAGCTGGGAATCCCATCAACACAATTCATCAGAATGAGGGTGCAAATGGGGGGCCAGAGATTATTACTATTCCTTCTGTCCAATGCCGTGCAGTCCATTGAGTCAGTGAGTCCGGAAATATCTTGAGAGGATGCAGAATAAATGGGATCCCCACGCCCCACACAACCCCCACCCCGGCACTGAACTACAAAAGCAGGACACAGTTTCAAAGCAAGCAGAACCTTACTTGTCAGCCTCCGATGGGAAGGACAAACATTCTAACTAAAGTCAGGGTTCGGGTCACTTCCTGTTTCTCAGTTCTAGTTCCATGACCAGTTCCTATTCCCATTCTTCCTTTTGATAGAGACTGAATAGGCCAACAATGTTTTTTTGGCTGGACCACAACAGTGGGGCCAGCCCTACAAACGCGAATGTCTGTGACTGCCTGACTGACTGACTGAGTGAGTGATAAAGTTACACCACGCAAGTCTGTGACGTCGGCCGGTTCGGTCCAGCCATATACTAAGTTTTAATCTGGTCTTGTTTTACTCCAAATGCTCCAGCTATAACTTTGAGCATTGATGTATAAGTCTCAGCTAAACATTAATGTTCAAACAGAAAGGGACAATAAAGAGGGGTTTATGATGTGGCAATACCTCCTGTTTTTGGAGATCAACTCGTGTTTTCCTTTGCAAGTGATATTAGTGCGATCATACTGCCAAATCATGCCCTGTCATGTGCTCGCCAAGGCTCACATATGTGTGGCCAACAGGTTTAGAGCCTGTTTAATGAGAAAATAAATAGAATCTGTGATTTTCTTGGCTATGGCCAGCAGGGAACCATCTGCTGACATGTTTTTTTTAAGTTGAGGTAGAACAGTATACAATGTTAAAGCAACAATCAAGACATCAGATTACCTTTCATTGCAACTAAGAGGTCATCTGGGCAGGCCTCTTAAATCATAAGGATGTTTAATAAATAGCACTTGAATTGGGGCTGTAGTCTTCACATGTCTACAACCCCAGTTCAATAAATAAACCATTTTACTGAGACTAGTAGAATGAGTAAGAAGCTAGTTTCCAAATCAGACCTTTGTACTCCTGCAGACAATCTTAAGACAATCTTCTTCAGATTAAAATATAGAAATATATTTCTTTCCAAAAAGCAATATAAAAATTACAACAACAACAACAACAACAATAACAGCCGTTATTTTTACTCATCCATTGAACAGTGAATAGCTGCATGGGTTTTAACTTTGATGCCTGAGGTACTGTGGTATTATATGTTAATGACCTCCAATTATTAAACTGTTTTTAAATTAGGAATATATACACAGTAAAATGTTCAATGTTAAAGGAACACTTATAGAGTCCCCATTGGTCCCATATGTAGGCTACTCTGTTAGAGTTGAATTAACACTGAACATTTTACTGTGTATGCATGTCTATGACAACTGCCGGAAAACGTACAAATTCACTGCTTCTAACCGGTATTGTATGGCTACAGAAGATCCCTTTTTCATGTAAATTATTGCGGTCTGAAGCAGAGAGAAAAGTGGGTGTTAGTGCAAACTGAAAATATACAGGATTCACTAGGATGTTTCATTTGTCCACTCCGGATAGCTAACATTCCAGCTGATTTTATGGAGAACACAATTCGTTTGTGCAAGTAAGGCGTCAGTGGAGCAACTGAGCCAGCCTGCAACGAGACCATTGTTTCAGCGTCTCTGGCTAACGTTCTGGAATCCTTCGTGAAGTTTTCACTGACATTGTCTGCAAAGGCGCTCAATAACTGGGGGGCATTTTAGCACGAGGCAATATATGATTATCTTTGTATAGTTGTGTCCACTCTACAAATTACGACATACAAATAATTTGTATTCATACAAATCCATTCACTACACATACAAGATAAAACTATTTGCATTAGCGTGGCTATAAAATTCATATTAATTGGCTCCTCTTCCATTTGGCGAGTTAGCCTACTCCAGTGCCCTACTTAACCGTGGCACCTTTGTTTCCTTAAAAGTTCGTGTATTCCAGAAATTGCAGGGAAGGCATTCAGTATAAAACATTTTGGAGCAAGTAAGGGGCAATAATAGGCTACTCCTGAATTGTCTAAGGGAATGCCACCGATTTGGTAGGTGTGCTCCGTAAAGGCGATGTATCTTTCAAAAGCTCTAGGTGATCCTGACACCTTCAGAGAAGAAAACCTCACACCGCCTTAATCCCTATTTATGGGTATTATATCCGAGGTCATATTTTCGACCGGCGAGACCGCTTTTGCTTAGCACGAACTGCCGAACTCAGGATGAACTTAATTGGCGTGAGTGAGAAACATATCCCATGGACCAAATTAACTATTATTAACATTTTCTTCTAACATTTTCTTCTAACAATTATAATATATACTATATAATATTACATTGTTGGAGATTGGTGTCCTCTTGTAACAGTTTAAATAAATAGTTGCAGTTGTACTTCAAGCTTTTCGTGGAGACAATAATTGGGACACTGAGACATTGAAAAACGCAGGTAACAGCTACACGCAGCCTACCTTTGCAGGTGTATAGAATAGATGCATCAAAAAATAGCCGTCAGTGTCTGAGCTCCCTTTCCGACTCGATTCTGATAAAGTCCCTGGATTCAAGCTGTACTCCGCTTCGGATAGTCGTATTATTTCCCAGCTCAAGCGCATTGGATTGAACAGTTGTAGCCTACATTTCTTCAGCACCGAAAAAAACTACGTTCTGGGCGTTTTACCCCACACACAAGAACATTCCCAGCAACAAAAGGATTAAGTCCTCTTTGCTCTCCTGGACTTCTTCTTTTTCACATTGCTATTGTTGGACTTGAAGCGCCATCCCCTTTGGCGTCAGTTTCATGACAAACGGTTATCTTACGGTCAAATGCAGTTTTCCAGTGCACGTTTTTAAATGTCCTTTATATTTCTGTAACGATTAGTGAAAAGCTAGGGATACATCACAACAAGCAAATTAATTTAATGTTGATCCGTTATCAACTTCTTGAAGAAAAAAGTCGGGAATTCGTTAAAAGATGCCGCCTCCAGGAAAACTTAATTTCTTGTTCTCTATATTCATCCGTTGCCAAAGACATTTATTGGTTTTCTAATACACAGCTTTATAAGTTCTTCTTGTCGCAAAATGTTTGCCAATTGAAATGTATTCTTTAATATAGCTCGTAAGTTATTGTAGTGTGACAAAAATAATCGTTTAGACACTACAGTTAAATTCGCTATAGCCTACTTTGTAGTCCGTCTGTATGACATGTACGAACCTATCTTGAGATACACCGACCTGGAATTGGAATCCCTTCCTGAAAAAATTGTCCCCCGCGGCCCAAGACTTCTCCAACTTCCTGCAAGTTAACTCCTCTCGTGCTGCATTCCAAGGACCCACAGTGACAGAATATCGATGTTTTTTCTTCTAAACAATTTAAATGTAGCATTAGAAATAACAACTAAGTTGCAATACTACTCCGTTTTTATGATTGCCATTGTTTCTCCTAGGGCGAAATGTTTCTATTTTGCCCAGGTTCAACGGTCTTAGCCTTTGAATGCCAGTGGATGCCAATTTGTCAAGGATTTAGGTGCGCGCAGTTTAGCGTAAAATTACAAGGAGCTGCACTAATGGTTTGTTATAACAGGACCGTCGATGAACTACAGAGCTGACTGCGCCCCCGGGATGACTTGCCTATGTTTTCTATAGAATACGTCAGTAACAAAGTTAGGACGCACATCTAAAAGAGATGAGCTGGTGAAATGACCACACTGTGAGTCATGTCTCACTACCGCTGTGGCAGCTAGCGACATTATGGTATTAGTACCTTTTTGACGGGTTTATTTGATCTGAGTCAGACACGGTTCAGACATGCTATTATAAACCCAGGTGGAAAGAGTCTTCCCTTGACGGGGTCTTGAGGCCATCTGCTTCTCTATCGGGCAGCCAGGTTTTGCAATGACTAATAACGTTTGGAAAACCTCTGTCGTCTTGGAAACTGCAGGAGGCAAAGTCTGCGTGCTAGCTTGTAAAATAAGATACGATTCCACTGCCTCAGATCCTACCGTATGTCGTTTGTTTAGGAAATTCCAGGATGAACCATTATTCCTGTTAAAAACAGGCACGCAAGTTTATCTTTGCACATCTGATTGTCCCCACCACCCAAAGAGGAAAATAGCCTGTTTAATTATCGCAAGTGAACACAAAACTGAATGTCAGAGGCAGGGGGCGAAATGATTCAACCATGCAAAATGCAGGATAAAAAAGTAGCAGGAAAGTACGGATACAAAAAGTACAAAATATGTGTCCCAAAAATGTAGCCTAGATCAACATAAAATATAGTGTTTTGTATTTGAAAATACAAAAATACATTTATTGGAAAAGTATTATACTTCGTTGTCAAATTCATAGGATCATATCTTTCCATGTAAGTTGTAATTTGTCCAGCTTCTTGCAAAAATATTTGTCCATCCTGAGAAAATTGAAGAGGCTTTGTTAAATAACAAAGGTCTGCATAACTAACTCCCTTTATGTCATGCCGAGTTCTGTAAAGCTTGGAAATACAATGGTCAACAAGCACACTTTTCATTTGCAATATGTGGCTTGGACGAGAAATAACGATGATTACAGCTTAATTCCCCATAACAATTTTGGCAATAGATATTCTTAGCCATTTAATAGTACAAGATAATACTGTATTTCTTACAAGGGTTTGGGGGAAATAGGCTTTATTAGGATTATTAATGATGAAAATAAATCAAAACATATTTTATTGAATTCTTTTAACACTTACTGGTACCAAGACATAATATACTTTTAATGCGCCCGGAATACTGGCCTGCAGATTAGTTGGCAGGACTAGTGAGCCAAGTTGAACAGTTTTTCTTACCCAAAACTTGTAGGTCTATTATCTGATGTTATAGAAACTAAAATTAGGATATTTTCAGTCGATGACATACCATAACATGGTCGGTTTTAGCATTAGACATCATTTCAGACAAATTGTCAGAGTCAGATACAGATCCTTAAGGAACAATGAGGACCCACACGGACTGAAGGTGGTGACATAAACCAAATGAAGAACAGTGATTGGTCAATTCTTGTGCCATCTCACTTCTTTGCAAGCTCCTCGTGGCCACACAGGCACCTGGACAGGGTGTTCGCATTGCTGTGCTTCTTGCCAGGATTCTGTTCTATCATAAAATGGAAGCCTTGCAGGTCCTTCAGCCACCTCACCACCTGGTTAGCCTTACTGATGCATTGTAGCATGAGTCAAAGGTTTGCGAGGCCTTGTTGAAAGAAGCTGTGTGTTCCCGGATATTGCCTAGGTTCACCATGCATGCTGAGGTGGGGATGACCGGCAGGACCTCCATCAGCTACTTGAGGAGCCTGAAGGATGGCGGGCAGTCAGGCCCCACCTGTAGCATCAGCTGGAGTGCCTGGCCACATGAGTTAGGCCACCAGGATGAAGCCCTTCTCCTGCCAGCTCTACCCAGCCACTTGCTAAGTAGCTAGCAGCTGGGCTAACTATGGTAGTGAGGTGGCTTGTCATTTGGAAACTGGTTGCTAGGCAGCAGCCAGCTGCAGCGCTCTGTCCACGAGTAGAGTGGTCATTGGCTCTGTGCTCCCCAGCCCTGGCCACCATTAGAGGTTTCCCAGTCAGGTCACATCCATCTGAAATGGAATGGGACTACCTGGGAAGGTCCAGAGTGTGGCTAGCAGCCGTGTGGCCCACTATCTCAAGCTCACTAGCCCTGTCCGGGAGCTGGTTGGTACTGAGGCAGTGAAGTAGCTGCCTGAGCTAGCTGTGGCCTCTAGGATGGCTGCTCACCAATGCTGGCCATCACCCCGCCTGGGCTCTGGGCCAACCTCAGACCAATGTCTTTCCACCAGGAGAAGGAAATCCCATGGCTAGTCTACTGGTTCCATACCGCCAGCAAACATGATGAGGGTTTTGGGATGCTCTGTGAGCAGTTCTGTCCTCGTTTTTTATTTGCAAGGAACTGCTCAAGCTTCGTCTCACTTCTAATACCAATGTTGCAGGTGGTACATAAGGACAAGGCAAGGGCCACTTCATCACATATTGCTTAGTTAGATTTATTTACACACTACAAGCATGAGGGAAAATTGACATACAGAATAGGTAAGTGGGATCCACGAACAACAAGACAAACACACCAATGCTAAGGGCTATTTACAGAGAGTATTATCACAGGAGGGCACTGAGAGTTATGCAAAAGAATCCGTAACAACAATAAGGGCAACGTCCAGGAATAGCAGAATTGTTAGACATCGTTACAATATTATTTTAGTTTTAGTGTATGTTTTCAATTGGTCCAGACAGTTTTTGTGTGATGAAAGATATATCAGATACTTATTAAAGTTTCTCATGACCTGACAGATTTACAATGGCTGGTATAGGGGCATTTGTCAGTTTGTGACAAAGAAAATAGACTTCAAGTAACTTCAAAATGGAACATTCATCATAATTGGGTAGATTATGATAAAATCTAAAGTTGAAATGATTTTTTTAATGCTCCCCCATTTTCTCCCCTATTTGGAATGGCCATCATATTCAGCTGCACTCATACTGATATCTCCACAGCCAATGCAAGGGAGCGCAGATAAGCATGTGTTCTCCTCTGAAGCATGCAATGTTTCACACCGCAACTCAGACGCTAAGCTTACGCAAACATGGTCAGGACTTGATCCCAGGGCCCATCTATATGATGCCTTAACAGAATGAGCTCCCCAGCAGCACCCTTGTATGATTGCAACAAAATATCTTACTGTTAAAACAACAACTTCTAAAGATGTCTTTTGAATTTTGACTTTGGCGCCTGTTTTGAGGTCAGTTCAGTCAGTTGGGGGCCTTCATTTCATCGCTCTCTAGTGACCCCTGTTGATTGATCGGGTGCCCATTTATTGCATGCCAAAGCCACATATTCTGACTCAGCACTGTGCAAGCTTAGCTGTGGGCTGTGGTGTGAAAAGAAGTGGGCCGCATGGTGACGCCACACATTTCGGAGGAGACCTGCAGATGTTTTCACTCTCCCAAATTGGCAATGGGGTTTGCGTATGAGCACAGATAAAAATAGTTAATTGGATACTCCAGTTTAGAAAGGGAACTGGACACATTCAGCCCCATGTTGGTTGCCAAATTCTTTTTAAAAATTATCAGCCTGGAACACAAATCTGTGGCCCCTCCGGATGAAAGTGGAGTGGTGGAGCCACTGGTCCTCAGCTCTCCCTCTCCACATGTGGTACAGGAGGCATGTGGAGGGAGTGCGGGGGCCAGACTGCCCCAGATTTATGACACTGTCGAAGAGGAAGAGAGAGAGCGTCCGACATTCCAATCACACATATGAGCCCAACGCAAACAAATAGACGCCCTTGCACAGAACTCAGGCAGGGCAAGAGTTTACCAGCACAGGAGGGGTGGCAGCCAGGGCACAAGGATTTCCTTTGTGGAGAGTGCACTGACACATTTCGGGGTTTACAACTACTTTCAGACTTTTTGTAACTATTCACTTGAACCTGCCATGTACTAAATGCACCATTTTTTCTAGAAGAGTGCATGTGTTTAATTCATTGGCTTCCCAAGACCCCTACACCAAGGAACTCTTTATATTACTGTTCTTTGTTTTTTTTTTAACCGTGTTCCACTCCAACGTTTTTTCCATTTGGTTTAAACTGGGTCAAATCTAAGGCCAGATGCGGACCAAAGGACGGTAGGACAGCAAGTATGGCCTGTGGATCCAATAACCCTGTAGAGAAAGACAGTAGAGGCAGTAAATCTCACTCCTCTGTTAAGTTTGGAGATGGGGTTGGGGCTGCGACTGGGGCTGGAGGGGATGGGTGAGCGCTAAATTGCTTCATGTCCCTGAACGTTAACTGCAGGAGCAAGTGGTTTAACATGACCTGCTAGGGGAATCTGGGATGTGACAGCATCCCCACAGCTGGAATTATGCCCACAGCCAGGTTGCAGATGAGACCCAATCCCCTAGCCAAGCCACGTGCAATCTGATGACCCAGATACACTTTTGGCTCAAGGTTCGGGTGCGCCTCTCCAGCGGACAGAACGCACACCACAAGCAGAGCTGCATTAATCCCGGGGATGGGACTTTGGTTGCGGTAATTGTACAGGCCGTCACCAGCATTGACCCAAAACCTGTCATATAGCAACTTGCACAACTTTCGAAAGGACCAGAGGTACTGGCAGCCCATGGACTGGCAACCACAGTAGACTATCGCATTACGCTTCAGTCTCCCACATCTCCAAAATGCAGGCTTGTGGGCTGGCTGATGAAGAGTGTCTTGCAGCTGGCACTGGAAACCCGTCATCACCTTGGCCAACAGGCAAATGCAGTCCTCCCAGGGGTTCAACTCTCCCTGAACATGAGTGCATCACAAAACTGGAACAGGAAAGGACAATGAAGGAACCTAGCACTGGTTAACATTTCACTGCTAATGGAGTGTTTTAAAAATGACCTATGGCGCATATCTGAACTGAACATATCTGAGTGTAACATGCATATAAATTCCTAAGGTTTATGTAATGGGAATTTATGACTGTACTTTTCTTTTCAAATGAAACAGTACATCCAACAAAGACAATGCAAAACAAATAAAAAATATCAATAATCTAACGATGAAAACAGGCAGAACAACACACAATCTGAGGATACACGGAAGGCTGGAGAACAATCAAGATCAAAATATTATTGCTAAACACTGAACAATACAGTACTGCCATTTTCTTTGCTTTTAAACTAGTGTACAATTCAGTCTGTGAGTCCAAAATGAACACTGCAACATGATTATCCTTATTGTGAAACTGTATTGTTGTTCACACCACCTGGTTGCTAGGGGCACTCCTGTCACTGATTTTAAATTACAGGCTTCTGATAATTATTGCAGTTACGTGTATTTTATGCCAGCCATGTCATTATGCCCTCGGCTTGTTTGTCATTAAGAGTAAGAGTGATGTAACCAACCGGTTATGTTCGAGCTTGTTACAAAAATGTCATGCCTATTCGCATGCCAAAGTTTTTCTTTGTTAATATTTTCAATTTCATTTCAGGAAAAAGATCAATGACAGATTGGGTTAAGTAGGCATAATATTTTCTGAGAATCATTCGTAAATAAGCAACATGTGCCATTTACATCATCCCCTTCTAGAACTCTCTCCCAAGTCTTGGAATTCCCCTGCTATTGCAGTTCATCCTTAAGGAAATAGTGTATACTGCAATATATTGTAAGTATATGGACTTTTTTGAAAGTATGATAAATCTATATTTGCTGCACTGTATTTTTTATATATTGTAATATCTATAAGCAGCAATAACTTATATAATTGCCAACAGAAGTGTTGGAACATATTGATAATTTATTTGAAAATATGTTCAGTATATTTCATTTCCACATGGGTCTACAGAGAACTGCTTTGTGTGTTGTAATGTCTGACCCACTCACTGTCACTGTGGTCAGTTGCAGTCAGAACCTGGTGAAAGTTCAAAGAAGAGTAGCTGAACCGCAAGACGTTTCTGGGGCCAGACAGCCAATTCCCCCAGCCTGGATCCGTCCCAGTGAACCTCCCCCCGCTGCCGCACGCCACCGCACCCCACCTCCCAAAGAGGGAATGGAGGCCAGTGGAAAGCACAGAGCACAAGGAGAAACCAGTGCTGTTTTAACCTAGAGCAGTTTCTGAGGTAACTGACCGCAGGCCCAACGGCCTTAGGCCTGACCGCTTGGCAGTGCACACTGGACCGGGCGGGAAGTGAACAATCCCCAGAGCAAACAAAGGGACTCGCGTGTTCGGGGAGGGGAGTGAAAGCCCCTGCGGTGGAGCCCTCCAGAGTACAGCGGGCCAGGCGCAGCGCCACCAAGGAGCCCCCCCCCCCCAAATCTCACCCTGCCTGCCGACACGGCAACAGGGTGTTCAGGAAGCGCTCTGTCGGTTGTGTTTTGTTACCACAGCTGGTGCCGGTTACAGTCTTTGCACCCAGTCTTGGCACCCATGCTTAAATCGACAGTCAAAGAACTCAAAGTCTTATTGGAAGAGCATTGTTATTATTTATCTGGTAAGCAGACGTTCTTGTTTGGAGCGACTTGCAAAAAATTAATTAAAAAGTCATGAATTTAAACAGCTGGGCATAAGTCACATTAAGAGCAGAGCTTCACCAGATGTTGTAAACTGTTTGAAACTGTTAAGTGAAGCTGCTCCATTACACTGCTGTCCTTGAGCAGATTGTTTGGCAAGGAGAGGGGTGGTATGATTTTTTGTGGTTTGAAGATGTTCTCGCACAAAAAATATTTTCTCTGGCTGCAATACATCCCAAAGAAAATCATCTGAATTGGCCTAATCCTGATCTAAATCAGCCTATCCTCTTTGATATGCTAGTATGGGGCGCAAAATTAATTCCTGGCCACCCAGAAAGGCAGCAAATATAGAGTCATAGAAACCGCCCGGACATTTACTGTCCTGACTGCAGAATCCCAGGCCCCGCCCCTTTCCCTACCCCCAAAAACCTACAAACAAAAAAATAAAAACAGTGACCTCTCTGTCCGTGTAAACATCCCCTCTGAGATTTTTTTGGAGTGGTTTGGGAAGAGACTCCCCAATGTGGCAGACGGACAGACAGACAGATGCTGAGAGTAGCTGTGCTGGAAAAGGCAGCAGCAGAGACAAAGAGACTGTGGTCAGGCACAGACGCGTCCCACAAGCCCAGCAGATCAACATGCCGACCACACGCTTCCACAGAGCGCCATCTCCACAGCTTTTCCATAGAATAACTGCTTCTTTTCTCTCTCTCTCCCTCTTTCTCTGTCTCTCTTTATAACTTTATCTTGCCCCCATTTACTGTCTCTCCTCTGCCCTGACTCTCTCTCCCTTTCTAACCCTCTCTCCCCAGCAGTTCCAAATTCCTCTGCAGTACAGCCGGCCAGAACCAGTGAGTCATACTTAATTCATCCTCAGCCATGGGAGAAAATGTCTCTTATCTCAGACACACACACATACACACTCACACGTTCACACAAACACAGATATACACACACACAAACACGCACACGCACGCATCGATACAACATATCTTCAGCCCAGGTCATTGTGGCTATCGCTCTCTGTCCTTCTAAGGATCTGTGGTTATCTCACATGCAGCTTGCTCAGAAATAACACTGGGATGAACAGCTCATTAAAACTCCTTCGGAAAAAAAAAACTTTGTCTAATATTACAGCTGACATCACCTGCTGATGTCATATGCAGTGGCTAATAGCATAATAGCAGAATTTTGTTATAACTCTTCATACAGGGGCCCTGTACGGCCCAGCCTGCAGCTTTGGGACAGCTCTGGGGGTGGAAAGGAGAGGTCCAAGCCAACAGACACACCAGAGCTAATCGGTGGAAAGGCAGCTGACGATCCGCCCCGAGTGTGACGCCAACCGCCAAGCTGCCCTCGCATTCCAGAGTGTTCTGAGCACTGGAGCTCACAAGGGTGATGATGGTATGTTGGAACCCACGAGGACGGGGCTGACGGCAAAAATCCCTTCGAAATCCTTGGCATTCCCCAACCCTTTGTCACCTCTTTCCCAACACTGCATGTGTGTCCAGCCATTATCGTGCATGAGACTACCAGCCCAGCCGGTTCCCAGGGCATTCCCAAATAGTTAAGGCAAAATTTCCCAACACCAAATTTGTCTGATTTCCTGGATGTCCCTTTAGAATTATTGACAAATATCCTCCATGATGTTTTTTTCATGACGAAATGATAACCATCCGGAGATGATGCCAGTAAGTTTGTATGTGACATGTGCTAAACATTTTCCTGTGACCTGAACAAAACAATAAATATGATCTAAGGCTGTTTGGAGAGCATTCTTGCCATGTTATCTCTCAATCAAAAGGTGATCTGGCTGGAATGTTCCCAATGTTCTTAAAATGTTTTATGTCACCTGGGAAGTAAGTAAATATACAGGAATTTGCAAAACTGTGTATGTGCATGTGTTTGTGTGTGCACCCCATTTTTTGTATGTTGTGCAGCAGGAAACTGGTTCCTAGACATAGTTACAAGTTGCAGCATGGAACTAACAAAGAATGAAGGGTGCCCAATTCAATTGTTAAAAATAAAAGTGGAGATGAGGTTGTGTGTTTGTGTGTGTGTGTGTGTGTGTGTGTGTTAGGGTTCCCAGAAGCCTGGTTTTTGTGGTCCCAACTAGACAATATAATGTCCGGTCTGTGTAACTGATTGAAAAAATGAACCATTAGTTTGAAATGAATTAGTGTCTGGACCACCCCCGGTCCATGATCCTTTCCTGTTCGCAACCCCCCACCCGCCACCTCACCAAGTTCTGTGAAAGGTTCCAATAATGGTAGCAAAGCACCACTCATCAACCCTCCACCAGCACCCCCATCCACCCCTTGGTCTGCCATTGGTTCAGACAGCTCCACACCTCAATTAAACTTCCAGCTGTGCATGTTGTCCAGTTTTTACAAATTATAAATCTGGCAAACCCAGTGTGAGTGCGTTTGTGAGACAGAAACTGACAATTTTGTCAGTAGAAGTGTGTGTAAGGACATTCTGGTAAATTTTCCATTTTCTGACTGTGTGTTCTGAGTGTGAGAGATTCTGTGTGTGTGAAAGAGGTCAGGTATGAGGCATTTGAAAGGATGAATGCAACCCAGACTGGGTTCCGCTATCACTTCTCACCCCAAGCAATGCATCATCTGGCTCGTGCTCATCGCCTGACAGCTTAAAACATCTCAGCTTTCCCTGCTGAATTGCGCTCCCTTTCTGGTTCACAAACACGAGGGATCAACGTCTCTGGCCCTGGAGGGGTGGAATCATTTGGTTTCATGCTTCCCTGGAGGCGAGCCGCTAATTTAGACGTAGAGTTACGGACAACTTGCCTACCTGCCCAGATACGAGCTTTGATTAAGTAGCTGTGTGTGTGTTTTTCCACATTGAAAAGCCAGAAACTCCCTTAAGAACAGCCATTTAAAAGCATTATGTGAGTTCAGGGTACCATCTTGTTGAAACCGAGCAAACAAATGTCTGCGTCCGTGCCAGAGCTTATCAAAAGTGCAAATCATGCCACTGTTACAGTTTGACCTTGTGCGTGGTAGGACACAAACATGCACGTAAGCCATTTGGGGCTGAGATTAGTCACCTGTGACTTACACAGGAGGAGGACACATGATGAGGCAATCTGACTGAAGATGATGGGACAGGGACAGCCACCCAGCGAGGACAGGTAGTTCCTGTCATTCGGAAAACAAAGTAGCCCAGCTCTGCGCAGCCTGTAGTTAGCAATCACCAAAGTCATGATTACAGAACAGGCATGAGGCTGAACCAAAATGGCTGTTTTCCTCCGCATCAAGCACATTACATTAGTGAGGAATAAAAGACCAGAGGACCAATGCAGTTTCATAGTCCCGATGACACATACCCACATTCTTACATACCTGATGATATCACTTCTCCACAGAATTAAACAGGGGGCAAAAAAATGTTTCTTTCTCAGTTAGCACACAACATTCTGTTTCCTCTAAAGACTAATTACATTTTTGAATGTGCACCAAGCATACCAGAGGTCTGATTGTATCTCGAAATAATACAATGGAGCTTTTTTCCTCTTTTAAAAAAAACCTTTTTGTTTAACCTAAAACCAAAACAACCTGAAACAACTTTCCTTTAAATTTAAACATAAAGTTTAAGTATATCCCCCGGGCATAATACCATTCATTTCAGACTGGCATGCTCCCATATCCCTTTTGTGTGCTGGAAAATGGAATGAATAGCTTATGAAGTGTACCACACATGCACACACAGTACTTGGCTGTTATGTTCACCACACACACTTATCTGGCTATCACTTCAGTCAAGATTGGCCTGGACTCAAAAAGCATTTGAGGACTGCGGACAGCCGTAATGCACAATACTGAACACCATTTTCTGTTCCGGTGAGTAATTGGCCATTGCTCCAAGAGAACAAGTGGTCGGGTTTTTTAAGCCAAATTCTTTGCCAGTTGCCTTGACCACACAAGCCCGTTCACGTTGAGGTTCTGTTCTGGTCATTGCAGGGAAATTTGGTGCTGGCCTTCGGCGTAATCATTTGCAGGATCCCCACCTGGAACCGTTTAGCGGGGTGTGTACTTTTGGTGTTGGAAGCCTGCTAAATGAGCCCGTGGAGTACCCCTACATTTCAGCCCATCACTGATAACGCAGACATTTGCGTGTGTGCGCGCACGTGCATGTGTGTGTGTGTGTGTCTGTGTGTGTGTGTGTGTGAGAGAGAAACTGAGAGTGAGAGCGAGAAAGAGAGCGAGAATCCCTCTGTGTATGTTTGCTTATTTTGATTTATAGCAGTGTGGACAATCCATCATTCTCACTCCAATTAAGCTTGAGAATCTACAATCATTACAATCAAGGAAGGGACAAGACTCTTAACATAGAACGCTCCAATGTTATTTCCCTGTCTGTGTAAAACATGAAAATCTTTTCACACAAAAGCTGTGGCGAAACCTTGGCTGAAATTTCTCCACCCTCCTCCTTTTTTTCCTCCACCCTCCTCCTTTCTTTTCCTCCCTTTGTGTTCTCTCTGGAGCTCTGCTGATTCTGGGTCATGCAACTGGAGGAATCAAACCAGCAGGGCCTGGCTTTGGCCTCTGCCTGTAACGGAGGTGACTGAAGGGGGGGGGGGAGGCTTTGTTCAGCTGAGTGAAAGGTAAGAAGGGTACAAGGTGAGGAGAGAAGGGAGGGGAGGAGGGTGTGAGTGAGTCAGCGGGCAGGGTCCAGGGGTCTGGTCACCCAACAGGCTCTTAAATTATCTGCTGAAACTATTTTCCATTTCATGAACATTTTATAATTCTCAAGGCTGCTTTTTATAAAAACCGTCTCGGCTGCCTCCCCGCTTGCCTTTTTAAGAGCGGTTCCCCCCCGGTTCTCCGTCCTCCGCTGCCACCAGACTTCCCATTTATAGGCACAGGGACCAGCTACCCTGGCGAAAAGAGAGAGAGAGAGAGAAAGAGGGAGACAGAGCAATGATATTGGGGGGGGCAGAAAAGGTGGAGGTCGGTTGGTGTCGTGGGAACGGCGAGCAGAGTCTGGACTACAGGACTTCACCTCTCAAGAGGATTCACAACTGCTTTCAATTTTAGATGGGGTCACTCGAATTACAGCCCCTTTTCCGTTGAAACCCTGGACCCCCCCCCCCCAAATGGTCCCTCCTCCTCCCAGAGATCCAAAGCCATGACATCATACTCTAAGGAGAATGCTCCTTCTCCCTCTCCCCCTTATTCCTCTCTTGTAGTCTCTCTCTCTCTCTCTCTCTCTCAGTCTTGCTCTCTGGTTTTGATCAGTGACAGTCACGCTCTGAGGTTGGCAGCCATGGAGATTTTGGTGAGTGTCATCACCCTGCAAAAGAAGTTCTTGCGGTGGTGGCGTCAGGGGGGCGGGTTCCAGAGACGTTGCTTTTGGAGACATGATGGCTCTTTATGGTGCGACGTGCATCTGGCAATGATGGTAGCAAGAGACTGAGAGCATAAGCTGTACCTAGACCAATCCCACACCCTCCCTGGAAGTCCTCAGGATGTAACATCTCTTACGCAAACGTCCTGAGCCACTGAATGCGCACGCGCACGCACACAATTAGTTTGAGGACGGTCTGGCAGTGGGGGAGGGGGTAACAAGGCTCATGCTTGAAGAATGCAGAGGATCTTTCAAGTGGAGTGCCTGGTTGCAGGGGAATATGGGGGGGGGGGGTGAATGGGAGGAGGGACGGGGGACGGGACAAAACAAGCACAATTACTTAGATGCAAGATGGAAACCAGACGACCACCGTCACAGACGACATTCAGGAGTCAGTGGGCCAGAGAGGACCCAAAGGTATCCAGGACGGCCCTGCAGATTCCATAGCAGACGGACCAGGGAGGAGGCCAGCTTTAGCGTTACTGAATCACTCCCTGCAGCTCGTCAGTGGTCTCCCAGGCTTCAGTGAAGCTTCCCGATTGGCCAGTTCCTTTATCATCATCGTGCTCTCTGCCTGGCCTTTTCTGCCTTTTCCCCTCTCTAAAGCAGTCTAGCATGATGGATTACCATCTAATCAATTGAATAAATATTACCCCTCTCCACTCGTCCATTACATGTTTAAAGAAAGCAATGTACTGGAATTGCACTTGAACCTGAAGAGGGTCGTCAGTTAAGGGTGGGGAGTAATTTTACCTTTCCGGGAAATTAGCTAAACTCACTTCAGGGATCCAGGGCCCATATTCCCCATGCTCCTTAGCATTTTCATGGGTTTTGGCTGTTAAAGCTTCGATTCAATCTAACCACACCATGCCTTCTCCTTAATTTTGAGTAACATCATTAAAGAGATCTTTGCATATGCACAATACTTCTGGGCTCGAAGTCAATAATATGAGCCAACAACTGATAGTATGTTTTAGAAAAGAAATTATACGTGCTTGAACTGTTGTCTGGGGTCTCAAGAGGCCCAGTCAGTAAAGCTAATTGCCACTCCAGCAGGCTGGCCACTATAGCCTAGATACCCCAGGTCATCAGCTGACTGCCATTCACAGCACCAGAAAGACACAACCGGCCTTGTCCTGCCAGGAGTTGAGTGGATTTAAGTCAGCCAAGATTCCTTGGGTTACCGATGCAATTCAGCAATTCATCCGCTTAACGCTCCTCCTCCTTCCTCCTCCAATCAGCAGAAACTCTCCTGTACTACTGTAGGAAAACAACTAGCAACTTGTTTTTTTAATGCGTTAGTGCAACGCATGCACCATTGCTGCAGGTAGGTATGCACTTCAGACACTCGAGAGACACTGGAATTCCACATTAGGGGGAAAAAAACTACAGGGAATTTATAAATGTCTTTTAAACTTTAAGGGCAGAGCACAAATAAGCTTTGACTGTATATGTTCAAACATTTTGAATAAGACAAGCCTCTGACACAGTAAGACGTGTGTGGCTAAGACTGATCCACCAGAGCCAGGTATCCACAATAAATGCAATTTACAAAAGACCTGGAAACAGTTCATCTAGTGCAGCCAAACAGCTTTTCAGTTAAGTGGCCTGCAGATGTACTGGAGTGAAACTGAAAACACTGACCTGGTCCTGAACTCAGCAGATGACCTCCTTCAACTGACTGTGCACCAATGTTTTAGTCCAGGCCTTGTAAAATGTTCCGTTGCCGTGAACTTTTGTATGGTCCAAACTGCAGTGCATTTCAATAATCTGTCATGTTTTCAAAACTTTGTATATATACTGTAGGTACTTGGTCTAACAGTAAGCATTTCTAATGGAGTCATTTCATTACCAGTTTTAGTAACAGCAAAAGCAGACTGTACTTCTAGCGCTCAATATTTAGATTTGAACCGGAGCAGGTGTTCAAATACCTTCAGCTAGTGAGGCGTGAAAATATTCTCTTTACAAATCACACTCTTCAATATGTGCCCGTCTCTGGGATTCCAGCAAACTAGAGCAAACAATAAAACTGGTAATTCCCTGGACTTCCTGACAAACAGCCATCTTTAGCAAACAATGACAGAGCAAACAAGACCCTAATGAAACCCTGAGTGGCAAAGCATCAGCTCAATAAATCACTTAAAAAAAAAGAAAAATCTTCATAAAAAACTCAATTTATGTCTCTATTTTCATTAGCATGAAAAAGGCACAACTATAAAAATGCATCAAAGGTTAAAGGTCATTGGGCATGAGTAAAGATTACATGCGACTTCTAAGTGTCAGGATGTTTAACATGCACCATCGTACAGAAAACGGAAGCAGACATTTTGTAGCATCTTGTAACATTGAGTTTCTGAAAATAAAAGCTGCCAGTTTTGCTTTGCACCAATTTTTACATTTGACTAATAACTGAAAACCAAATATCATAAGCAATGTTGCAAAGAACCAAAAGAGGTCAGCTGCTAGCCAAAAAAAAATTACATGGCAGAGCACCTCTGGAATCCTTCTCTATGTTCTTAATTACAGACTTTTCACACAGTATTTAAATTCTGGAACTGACATTTGTATCGTACACTTAATGTTGACATTTGTGTCAACACTACTGCTCTTACTCAGGGCAGACACCACTGTTACAAAGGAACCTGAATTGCTTTAGAAAAGCATTCATTATGAACAAATTTAAACTGCGCAAGTCTCTCTGGATAGGAGCATCTGGGAAATGCCGTAATATAATGTGGTTTTGATTTGGGGACACTTTTGTTCCACAACAACTGATTCGCGATCAGTTGGCTGAGACTAAAACTCCAGCCATTGTGTAAAAAAACTGTAACCGTGTCATATTAAAGAATTCATTAGTGTGGTCCATACTTTATGTATTGTATGTGGGTGCCCTCTAGTGGCTAAGCGCACACTTCACTGATCTTGTTAAAAAAATAAAAATAAATAAATAAAATAGCCTGGGTGGGGACAATTGTGATGAACTGCATGCAGGAACATCCAGATTTACTGAAAGTCTGGGAATCTAAATGTCTATAGTTAATCACCTTAAATAACCATAAATGATCATGCTATTTGGAATAAATAAACTACACCATTAATAGTTTATAAAGGAGTTTATTTTAATGATTTACAAGAAAATACACTCATTACTCCAAAATTTAATTTCACAGATTAATCTTAAACTGTTCCTAATTCTAATAATAATCATAAAAAGAGAAGTTATTTCACATTATAAATCAAACTGTCTGAACCATCAGAAGCATTTTATTAAATGTCATTGTAATTGCTTTCATTGCTTAAAGCTACAGCTTAATGGAAATGCCCCTTTTATCTTGAGGAGAAGACAGTGTGAAGACCCTTGTGCCATAAGCAGTAGAGGACAGATGCCCATAAAGAGGAACTGAATTTGCCTTTCATATAAATGAGTAATTTGATGAAATCGGTCTCCTCTATCAGTATACATTAATCTCTGCCTGGCTAAGTTTATTCATTATATTTTACTGTCATTTTAGATCACTTAAAACTACATACAAATGAATACAAAATATACATATAAAGAATATTTATATCTTGTAAGAACAGGTTGCACAAAGAATTCCCTTGATGTTTCCCATAAGGTTCTCCAGTCACAAATTAAATTCAATCAATTAGAATATTCTCAGAAATTAGATATATATTCTCAGAAAATAGATGATTACACGTACATCAATGCACCAGGACTTCTTCTATAAAACCTTGTTATAATAATAAATGTCACATTCAACCTTTTTGAAAGAGAAACGCAGCTGTAAAATTGTAATAATGACCCCCTACTTCATGGAGACTTATAAAAATTCAACAGACACAATTTTTTTTTTTCAAATTTGGGTGGAGCTGCACAGGAAATTCTGTTCATGTGGACGAGGCACACAAGTATTTCCTTCTTGTCATTTATTCTGCTCAATTTTATTTCAATTTTCTGGATGTTTCTTATCTTAAAAAAAGAGAACAAAAGGGCAAAACAAAAACATATTTGCAGTCCATTTACATTCTGGAGTGAATCACTATGCATCGCAGCCTTACAGAGCCCTGTCATAAATGTGTCCCTCCAACTATAACTGCAAAAACACTCATTATTCAATATGCACACGGTTTATTCGCACCAGTTCCGAAAATGAAAATAAAAATTAAGAAACAAAAATTAAGCAAAGACATACTTTACTAATGCTTATGTAAATGTGTTTCGTCAGTTCCAGCCTATGATGGGATGCCAGCATTTTAATCAAGATCCTCCCAACTTCAGAATGATGCAGGCACAGACATGTTGCTATAGTGATGGACACTGCTGACCCATTGATTATTTCATCATATTGAAGGAGGAATGCCCCGCCATCTCTTCTATTTGCACTTGGATGAGTAAATTAAAGCAATTCAAACATTTCATGTTCTAGCAAATGATTCTAATTTAAAAACTTTTCACCAAAAACTCAATTTTCTTGCCTTTGACCTTTAATATTTCTTTTAGTCTTTACCGTGAATATTTACTTTCGCTATTTGCTTTTGACCTTCGCTTTATAATTATTTAATATTTCAATTGTACATGTGATTGTGTCTGCCTGGTGATCACCAAAGCCACACCGTTATGTTTGATACAAGATCATTTAGAACCTAGAACTAAGGCTGCCATTAAAGGCTGACATCATGTCTAATTTATGGTGTTATTGCCTCATTGAGGGCGTATTCAAATTGAAGGGATCTATCTACTTTTCCCTCCCTGAAACATGAAAAAACACAGCTGTGATATATTTTTAATCTGAACAAAAGTAGAGTTAATTTGATGATTAAAATAAAGTTCCCACAAGAGAAATGGTAAAACTGAATAACCTTTCACAGGTCGTGTGAGCCAGGCTTTGTGCATTTGGTCTGTGCACAGTGGAAACGGTTATGCTTAACGAATCTGGGCCAAAAGGGCATACCAGCCAGGACAGAAACACCGATCTCAACGCACAGCGTTTTGGGCAATTCCAGGTCTTACCAGGTGTACCACCAACAGGACATTGCTGCACTGTCCGGCTTCTGGAAGAGTCTGGAATGGCCCAAATAGCTCTGGATTGGGGGTGTGTTTGGTGTCCCGGGTCTGCGAGCGGGCGTGGCCCTTAGGCGTTCTGCTCCGTGGCCAGCTGGTCCTCGGGCAGCAGCTCCTCCTTGTCGTCGCGGGAGCGGCGGGGGAATTTCGTCTTCCTCAGCGCCAACAGGATCAGGCCCGCCAGCGCCACAGCCGCGCTAACCGCCAGCGTTCCCACCATTATGTAAGCTGTAGGAGAGAGAGAGAGAGAGAGCGCGTGCGCGCGCTAGCGCGTGAACTTCCCACTGCAGGACAAAGGCTCACCCAGAGAAAGCAAACCCACATCTCCTATACATTTCCACATGAAGCAAGACATTTCTCCCCCCACAAAGATAAATGCTACGGGGTGGCAATATTATGTCTACTTCTTAATGTATTCAATGTATTAGCAGGCCCTAATCATTTCCACGGTGTTACCTGGGGTCCGGTTGGATGGATGATCGTGCTTCGCCACGCTCCCTGTGAAAGTGACAGTCATGTTTTATCAAGGGTCCGAGGGAGGGACTCACAGATTCCCTCACAGACAGCATCTTAACAAACATTCCAAACACAAGGGCCCTGCCCGCACCCTCTCTCCGGTCCTGACCTCTCCCTCTTCATCTCCCCCTCATTCCTCTCCCACCAACTCCTCTCTCTACAAACAGTTCCTTAAAAACTTACAAATCATATAGAAGATATGCAATATATTTTCATATAATGTCTAAAAAAACAGCCGGTGTCATATCAGAAATCATTTAAAACCATGCATTTGTGCAGTGATAATTTGTGTAGCCTTGCACCCTTTGACACCTGTCAGGTGGAAGCCCTCTCATTTGTTGTCTCTTAACTGAAGGAGACATTTTTTCCCTCCTTGCTTACCTTCCTGCCCAGAGCATAGGGACATGCAGTCCTCCACCGTGTGGAAGCGGTTTCCGTTTCCTTGGCAACCCCCGTAGATGAAAGGTTGGCAGGACTGGGAGGCGGGGTCGAAGTAGAAGCGGGGGAAGGCGGCGCGGCAGGGTCCCGTGTCCTGCTTCTCTACACAAGACTCTAAACACGGAGGAGGGAGACTCCGGGTTACCAAACACCCACACCCCTGTTTCAGGCGCACACCTTTGTACCTGCCACGCAACCCTGTTCCTGTTCAGCTAGCTAACACGTATGTAGACCCAAAGCATTTTAAACAGCCTAAAAATGATCTAGGGAAAGTGTTCAACAACATTCACATATATCACCAGAGGGGGGCGCACCTGAGCTTTTGCTGCCACTGGAATTTTCTTCAGGGGCCTTCCTGGAGCTGGGAGTGGCTGTCCCTATGACAGGATGAACAAAGACATACAATGGACTTTCTTTAGCACATCTTTATAGTTGGTGTTTGTGTTCCTGTGGGAATAAAAGTATAAGGCCAAATATTAATCTTATCCCATGATCACAGGTAAGTAACACAAGATAATAGTTCTGTGTTAAGATGGCAGTGGTTCTAAAGCAAACAAATGCACAGGTAAGGGGAATGTAGCAAGATAGAGCTCTAAATGAGCTCTATAGGTGTACAGACAGGTGAGGGGTGAGCTCTAGGTGTACAGACAGGTGGGGTGTGAGCTCCAGGTATACAGACAGGTGAGGGGTGAGGGCTCCAGGTGTACAGACAGGTGGGGTGAGGGCTCCAGGTGTACAGACAGGTGAGGGGTGAGGGCTCTATAGGTGTACAGACAGGTGGGGTGAGGGCTCCAGGTGTACAGACAGGTGAGGGGTGGGCTCTATAGGTGTACAGACAGGTGATGGGTGGGCTCTAGATGTACAGACAGGTGGGGTGTGGGCTCTATATATATGGGCTCATATAGGTTGGTGAGACAGGAAGTGACAGGCTCTAAATGCACAAACAGGTGAGGCCGGGAGCACCTGAGCAGGTGGTCTGGCACTCCTCAGCGCTGCCGTAATTGTTGTTGTTCCCCCGGCAGCCCCCGTAGATGAAGCTCTGGCAGGTGCCGGCTGTGCTGTTATAAAAGAACCGCGGAATGGAGGCGCGGCAGGGGCCAGTCTTCACCTCAGCCTGGCAGAGCTCTGTGGGGACGGGGGCGGGGGTCAGGGGTGCGGTTAATGGGTGAGTTCAGGAGGTATTATATACCCAAATGGCCACACCTCCACATGGGCCAAAGCTACACAGAGACAATGGCTTCGAATACAAAAGACAATGGTTTTGAGAGAAACATGAAGGCATTTCACTGAGAGAGTGATGGGGAGAGAGAGAGGAGGGAGAGAGAGCAAAAGAGCTAGGCATTGATAACAATGAGAGAGGAGATGAGGGAGGAGAATGAAATGATAAACACTGACTGTCGTAATACCACAGGTATGAAGAGAGATAAAAATGAGCAACACTAGAAGAATGAGGAGGAACATACCATGGAGGAGGATGACAGGAGGAAAAACTTGGAGGTAGAGGTGGCAGATGAGAGGTAAGCATAGCATGCAACACTTTACTAGACTTTTCTCATCAAGCCAACTAATATACTATGACTGCTATCCAGTGGCAATATGCAGGAATAAAGCATTGATGCTAACGGAGCATTATCTGACAGGTAGAGAGAGAGGAAGAAAGATCATGTAAAGCAGGCTAACCCAACCATGTTCCTGGAGATCCGTACTGTAGGTCTTCATTTCAACCCCAATTTGGCACACCTGGCTCTACCAATTAGAAGCTCAAAAAGATCCCTAGCTGCCGAATCATGTGTACTTTGTTCAGGTTGGAGTGAAACCCTACAGGATGGCAGATCTCCATGAGCAGGGATGGGCAGCCCTGAGGTAAATTCATGACTTGCCTGCAAAGTCCTCTGCTGTCAGGGCACGGGGGGAAGACTCAGAAGGGCCAGCTGGGAACACATCAGAGGCTGCAAAATGGAGAGGTCTTGCTGGTCAGTTGGGCTTGATGATCTACTGAAGCTATACTGAAGCAGGCCCATTAGCTGCCTGATAGAATGGCACTAAAGTTGCCATGTTAACATTTATTTTCTTGTGTATTTTTTTTCCTTCCTTTTTTATATATTTTTTGTCTTTGAAACTCACTTCTTTATTTATCCTTTCAGCCCTATCCAAAACTTGGATCATTATTTGTCATATGAAGTTAAGTGACCACAGGTTTATTAGCAAACCAGACCCTTGGAGTTTGGGCAGAGGGTGAACCTGGTCTGGCTCATAGTGCCAGAACGTTAACCTTGCCAGGCTCATTGTACTGTATGGTTAACCTGGTTGGACTCCCAGTACTGTGAGGTCACTCTGGTCAGACTGATTCTGCCCATGTGTATTTGTGACCTACCATTGAGGTCAGCGGGGGCCATTCTCCTGGCAGCAGGGCCTGAGGGAATTTCATTAGACTGCACAGCACCTAGAAAGAGGGAGAGCAAGAGAGAGCATGGGTGAGAGAGGGAAGGAGGGAGAGAAAGAGAAACAGACAGACAGAGAGAGAGACCTTAACTGTCATGAGTAAACATCAACATAATGTGTCGGTTGTCATTTCATAAACAATTAAAGGCCCTTTGAAAGGTTTGAAATGCAAACTGAGTTCAAATTTCTCCACAAGAAGCCCTTATTGACCCTGTGGGTATGAATTCTGGTTGGACTATTCTCGCTGTTTTTCTCACCTCTCTTGATAGCAGAGTCCTACACACACAGTACTTATTGGTTTAGCAGGTTGTTTAAGGCCAGAAAGTCCAACCACAGACTGCTCTCCACATGCCATTAACAATGATGAGGTTTGAGTGTCTTAATTCTGGGCTAAAACAAAAACCTGCACCCACAATGGCCCTTTCTGGATTAGACTGGACAGCCCTGCGGTAAGCTCTAAAGACCAGTTGGAGAACTGGATTTGCGGGTAGAAGATTCTGGGTATTAATACTTCACTCAGTGACATTTGAATTACAAATAAAAGTGAGCAAAGCCAAAAGAATGAAACCGGTTTCTTCAAAAGTCCCACAACATCCGATAGAGCAATCATCCAGAACAGTCAAAGCTCTACTGAAAAAAACGTGATTTCTGTAAACAGTCATCAGAGAGAAAGCACAACAATCTTCACAGCTTCTGCAAATCCCAAAACAAAATTGGTCAGCAACTGACCATATATTAGTGAGTAGTAATTGGAATCAGTAGAGAACTTTGAAGAAGAATCAGTTCTGTTATATGTCCAAGGCACAGCTGTTACATTGTTTCATGTCATGTTTGAATGTTAGAGGCCCGCAATGGAAATAAGGCTGTTGGCTTTGTTACGTTTCTTGACTATTTTTTAATGGATTACTGTCTGTTAATCAGAGTCTCATTTTTTAATTATCAAATGAATTCATTAATTCATTCCGAACAGAGTGTAACTGAAGAGTTGAACTTCTAAGAGAAACAAACAACAATCCAACAAAAGAAGGTACACCACACCTGTTGGCATAATGTCATCATAGCCACACCTTTAAGTGCAAATAGGAATGTGGCGCAGGCAGTCACATGACCCCCAACAGCAACACAAACCTAGAGAGGTCACCGGACTGGTTCTTCCACCCAACTCAAGTATGCTCAAACTGCAACATATTCTTTAACTCTGTACACACACCATGCCCCAGCTTATCATACAATGTCAGTCCAGGCATAAACAAGCTTAAAAAAAATATCATCTATTGTCCATTTTGTTATCTTGTTCAACCAGCCCTTCAGCCCTTGATAAGCGCAACTTGGGCAATAACTCAACTTTTGAAAACATATTTTAAAATAAAATACTAAATAAATAAATAAAAATAAACCCAGGGAAAGTCTACAGTTGGACGTACAAAGGACCCACAATTTAGATTTTAATGGTTCATATGTCCAACCATATACCCGCAAGTTTTTTTTTCATGGAACCCCTACAGAAGCATTTTAGTGACGTATAAATTATATTGTTGATTGGGGACAGTTTCCTCTAACGAAAATGTGGAAATATGAAGCAGTTGGATTGATGCCCTGTGGAGCAGGAACTGAGACACTCTGTTGGGTGCTGATGACTTTTGGCAAGGAAGAGGCGTCTGGCAGAGGTTTCCACAAATTTACAGTGGATGTCCGTGACCTCCGAGGCCTTTGGCCAGGAGACAGAAAGTCTAGCCATTTATCCTTTGTCACAGGGGGGGAAAAAATGACAAAAAGATGCCAGGAGTTATATTTTGTCCCCGCGCCCGATTTCCTCGGAACGCCTTGTGCGGTCGACCCCCTCGCCAGCGCGTCCCGACACAGACCGCGGGGGCTGCGCAGCCTGGCTGGGAACCCCCTGCTTCCACTTTTGGGATGCTCAGTACGGGAGGAAGGCTTTTGGGTTGGGGTTTACTGAACAGCAATGCTCCGATCTCTCATATTATTGTCCATAAAGATTTAAAAAAAAACATTTTTCCTTTTAGAGCAGTTTGCGACTGGATAAGAAATTACCAACTGCTTAATGGCCCCATTTGATAAAGCATTTCAGATCAACAGGTTTCACTTGCAGTTAAAATATGGCACAGTAATACTACCACAAACAAGGTTGTGAATGTTCTTTGCAGCTTTAATTTTTGCTCATTACAGTAGAACAGAACTTTCCAAATCCCCAAGGAAGGTGGCAACAGAAACAGCAGAAAAGGAACAACTGATGCTCACAAAAAAAAGACTAAAACAACATCCCTAATAGATAGCCAACAAGACATGAACATTAAAGCCATTTTTAAAATAAAATTACACCACAAAATCCATACGACTCTTACCCATCCTAACATATATATATTTTTTTAGCATTAACAAAGATGTTTTCAACTGTTTTAACATTATCAGACAATCATAAGAGAAAGACAGCAAGGCTGTTCTATTTTCACAATTTAAGCACACATATCAAATTTATTAAGACATAACCCCGACTCATTTATTAAATAAGAAACTTATTTTAAATGCTGAATACATCCATTTTCATTATTCTCTTTAGTCTCAGTAGGATATACAGGCAGAGGCCAGAAAGATGGAAACACCAATCGGAAGTTACTTAAAAGGCCATTGGGCCACCAAACGCAGGCAGAACAACAAGTATCCAGCACGGCACAGAATCTACCAGCGTCATGGATTCTGCGGGGGGGATGCAGCACCATTCTTCCACAATGAAGTCAGTTGACTTGTGCCTTATTCATGGGAAAAACAGTTTCAGATGTTCTCCAGAATTCCCCAGAAATGTTCGATTGGTTTCAGATCTGGTGAGGGGTGGCATTCTGAACGAGATCTAAATATTGTTGTCATGCTTATCAAACCAGTGAGTAAATAAATTTGGTACCAAATGTGGTGCTGAACACGTCCAACTCCCACCCTAATTTGGAATATCCAATGCAATATTTTTAGTCAAGTTCATATGTGATTTCCACAGCTGATTTGGGAGAGTGGAGACATCCGTGGTTCTCATCCAAAAAAGGGAGCGTTACCAGACTCAGTTCGTTAACGCTCCCTTTTTTGGTTCAGTCGGAGGAAGACATCTCATGTACGGCTTTTGGCAGGTGCTAAACAGGCTCCTGATTGGACCTCGTGGTTCGCCAGAGAGCAATGAAATTCAAACCCCTAATCGACTGAAACCTCCTGTACCCTGGGCGAACCAATCACTTATTACATGTCACCCTATGGGACTACAAGCCACAGTCAGCACTAGTGTGGTCCGGATTTGATCCGAGACCATTCGTGCACCACAGCGTGGTGACTTAACCGTATCAGCCACCCAGCAGCCCCCCACTCACAATAATAAAGCAGCCATTAGCATTGCCTTTGCCTTCTAAGGGACTGAGTGACCCAAGCCATGCAAGGAGGAGGACCACACACCATTGCAGAACCCCCGAAGCCTTTCACTCACAGACCCAAACACTGCAAGCTTCTTAAGAGGCGCACAACACGTGCACCCGTCCCCAATAAATGCCGATTCATCTGACCATACCATATTTCTCCACTGCCCATTAGTCCATTGCCTGGGCTCCTTGCACCGCTGGACTTGTACATTGCCAGGTGTAACGAGTGGTTTGTGCCCTGAAACTCCACTGTGGAATTCTGCTCTGCAGAGTTTCTCAAAGGACCATTTTGACGAAACTGCCTGTTCACTCCCTAGGCGGAAATTTGCAGTCACCTGATTCAGAGTCATTTGCCTGTTTAGCCATGCATCTAATACTCGGACAGAACAATCCTGGTGTAGGTTGTCCTGTGTTGATATATTTATCTCAGAGTGCAGATATCACCTTAGTGACCGTTCCTTGTGAAACAGCAAGAGTTGTCACACAAGCTCCAGCCAAACATGCAAAACAATCACACCTTCTGTTAAAAAAAAAAGTCACTGAGATGTGGCCTTATAGGCATACTAGCTATAATTTGAGGCACCCAGGCCTGCCCAGCGTGCTGGCATTTTCACTGCGTAATTAACACGGTAACAACCTGCTTTCAATCCTTCAATTACCATTTACCATAAATTAAACTATTAACACCAGGCCAGCCAGCAGAGGGTGGGCTCCCTCACTATAGCTGGGTTCTTCTGGAGATTTCTCCCCACCAAGGAGTTTTTTTTTTTTTTTTTAAACACACTGTTGTTTGAGTGTTCACAGTTTTCCCACTTCCTGCTTTCCCATCAAGCCTCTGTGATAGTATCTCTGTAAAAAGTACAATACAAATAAAATCCAATTGAATTGAATGCTTTTCCTCAAATGTTTCTGCCTTTTCTGGCCCCTACCTGTATTGGAATACAGCCAACAGAATGCACTATAAAGCAAAAATGGAAAAAAATGCCTTCATATATTCAAATATATTACTCAGTCCATCCCAGAATATTTTTTCATATATAAAAATATATTCTCACTGAGTAAGGAACCATCAGCAGAGATTTTACAGCCATACAGCTTTGCTGGTTAATCAGTGGTGCTGCCTGACAAAGGCTAAACAGTCTTAAACAGGTAGAACAGGTTAACTGAAAGGGGTGTACACCAACAGTCTGCCGCAGATCGCATCTCTCTGTATAGAACTGCTTGGAGCCAACCCAACAGAAAGTAAAAAAAAAAAAACCATTACGACAATGGAAAAAGGGAGTGCAAATACAAGCGTCTGTTCCTCTCTTACAGGTTGCCCTCCTCGGCTTCCTGGTATGACAAAGGGTTTTGTGTTGGCCTGTGTGCCATGTTTGTAGCATGACTCGGCACAGGAAACATATCCCACAGTGCTCTGTGAGCATGGGTCAAGTTTAGCAAAGGTCAGGGGGGTGGAAAGAGGTGCTTCTTTTCAATGGCACAAAAATGGATGAACTCATTGGAGTCACTAAATGCATGCTACATGCTACACACACACACACTTGATTGGATTAAAATTATAATTTACACACATTTTTCACAATGTAAAACGCCATATTTAAAGGATTACTTTTCTTTTTTTGACTTGGACCCAATTTTCTGAGCTATTTCCACCCTGTGGTTTAGTAAATGACAATTTTGTCACAGCTTTCTTTGTGGAGCTTGTCACCGCTCCACTCTGCTTTCCAACACAGTCTAATGGGGCCACGCAAATAATGCTGCATAGCCTGAAGGGGACATTCATTTGCGTAATTTTCTATCAGCCATTTGGCATTTCAGTTGACAGACTACTTTTTTTTGTGGAACCATACATTGTTCTCAGTGAGATCTACAAGAAGCAGAAAAGCTTGCGACGCACCGCCAAGGAAGTTTTGTGATCTGGAATCTGGAAGGTGCTGGTGACAAGCCTATAACTGGCAGGTTAAGCGCCTTTGCTCGTTGTGATAACAAAATAAGTAGAAGTACACAGCACAGTTTTCATCGACTGCATTTGCATGACAAAGACAGACTTTGACTGTGGTTGGTTGCACTACAAACTGACCAGCATGCACCAGTAATGGACCTTCATCTGGCAGGCTATAGTGTGGTAAGCTACTGCAGTGAACAACTCTAACAACACCCCCCCTGCACACATAAATACAGCCTGCCCCTGTGCAAGTAAGCAACAGTTACTACTGCGAAAAACAATTTTTAAAATGAATATTATTATTAAAGTTTGGAACAATAACAGCTCACAGCTATCTATTTTGGAAAAATTTGTCCAAGTCGAAAAAAACTAAAGTTACCCTTTAAGCTACAAATAAAGTTGAGCTACGGAAAACAAGGAAATGGTACAAATAGAATGTTATGTCCAGCTGTTCCATAAATAAATAGTATTGAGGGATTTCAAGCCAGGAAGAGTTCAAGAAGTTTCAGTGGTACTCATCCTCCTGTCATCTCCTCCCTCTGACATCACAACTTCCCGCCTGTTAACAATGTCACAAATTTAATTAAAAAAATGAAGTTGTCAAATTTTATGGTAATTTATTTAGCATTTAGCTAGTTTTATTTAAGGAGCTGTGGTAATATCAAAACTAATTTCAAAGATAGCATTACCAAATGGTCTACTGTAGTTACGATTTTTGCTTTTTGGGTTATTTGTTCCAAACACAGAATAGACTTTGAACGGGCTTGCATTCAGTGACAAAAAATGGAAGAACATTGCTAACTAACTTACATTCCAGCAAAATGTCCATTTTTCGTCCTTCTCTTTACTCAACAAACACACAGACGCACGCAGACAGACACACGCATAAACACACACAGAGTGAGGGCTGCCACCCTTACCTGAGGTACCGTTGCAGGCCGCATTACAGGCCTCGACCGTTTCAAAGTTGTTCCCGTTGCCCTCGCAGCCTCCGTAGATGAACGGCTCGCAGCTGGTGCCATTATAGTAGAACCGGGGGAAGGCGGCACGGCACGAACCCACCTCCGCAGGGGCACTGCACTTATCTGAGGGGAGGAGAAGGGGCCACAGCTCAGTGTTAAGTGGGCAAGGGCACCAGTGTGGTCTAACAGGTTATTAAGGAGCTAGGATTGTACTGTAGATCACATCAGTAAGCCAGCATCGGTAAGGGTACCTAATAAGTCCAGCCATATCATCTTTCTAGGACTCACATTTAGTACTCAAACAACTGAAAAACTGAGTAGTTTCATGGTGCTGTTGCACATACCCTCACTGGAATGTAGTCAGCTACGGATGACACGGTTGCTCACAGTGCTTCTGGGTATGTACACGTCTATAATGATAGGCCACATGTTGCTTTCAAATGCATAGGTAGGATTTTGAATACTTAATAGCACCTTGCATTTTCACGATTTGCATGTCACATTCCACACATCGCTTGCAACAAAATGGCTGACTCCGGATGCAGTCTTTGCCTACAGGTAGCCCACAATAAAGACATTTCTGACTGGTTATCAATCAGTTCACCAGTTCGCTGCTTGGAAACAGCCAAGGAGAACCTTAGCCACCCACTGAATCTTACCACACCATGTTTGTGAGTAAATTGATACCTATCCAGGACCAGAACTTGGGGTTAACTAAAAAAGCAGTACGCCAGCATCCCAGCATGTCTTGCTCATAGACATGAATAGGACATGGCTGCCAAACAGCTGTGTACACAGACACAGCTGACTTCCTAAGGGCATGGGGGATGTCAAAGGACAACACACAGTGGTACAGTGTAATGGCTTAAGGAGCTGGGCCAGTAGCACATAGGTTGCAAGGCTTGAATCTGTAAGCAGTCATCTATATAAAATTGGATCATTACGAAAGAAACTATACAACAGCCTGGGACGATGCTGTCTGGAAATTTGGCTGAACTAATACCCACTCACGCAAACCTTTAATGAGGTTAAAAATAAATAAATAAAAATAAAAATGTGTTTTCTTTCCCACCCAATATCTGTGGTTGCAGAATCCTAGAGGACTTGGAGGGCTTCAAAAAAGAGTCTACAAGCACCTATACACTAAGCCAACCAGTCATGACTACCAAATCCATACACTCTATAACAGGCTAAGGTGGGGTGAAGTAGCCTAGTATTTGTAGTTAGCTAGCTACTTGAGTGGGGCTCATTAAGAACAGGAATGAGGAGGAGAAGACACCATAAGAAATCATAAAATAATGTGAAACTAGCACTTGCATCTGGAATTTCAAGAAAATTCAAAACAAAGGTTTTGAGTCTTTGGTTAAATTAATATCTTCAAGGTATTTGCATATAATGCTCCTCTTTAACTTTTTTTTAGAAGTTAATAATCAGCTTCCTACACAAACTTCAATAGCACCTTAACAACACCCTCCTCCCTTGCCCCCAGTATCATTGAAACTCTTCTAACAATCCTTAACAAGGTACATTTGTCACAATACCCAGCCAAAATGACAGGTTATAACTGCTTACAGTCAACACTTCAGAAGATGGTAAAGGGCAGTGGTCCCCAAACTGACACACATTGAAATCAAACTTTAATCCCCATTCTTTCAATTGTTTAATCCCAAAAGGAGGGGTGGGGGTCACAGAAACTCTATTCACTCCTTAATTGGCCTAATGCTTAGAAAACACGCAAACCCCTTGTATACACTATGTATGTGTGTCACCCCATCTGAAAGGATTTGAGATTACACCAGTTAAACTGCTAGACTAGCAGATGATCTATTTGTGCAAGAGGTGGTAAGGGTGTGGTTATGATAACACAAACATCTAAAGTGACAACAAAAACTGTACGACGCAATAAACGGCACTGTATTCTCTTTCGCATACACAACTACTCTATCGAGTATCTCGTGGCAAACAGCTAATTCATGGGGAAATGCACCGCGTGTCCCCATAGCAGTAGAAGTCTAAAAAAGGGTACGTCATTTGAAACATTGGATTATTACACAACCCAGAATTTGAAAGCTGAAAGCTTCGTGTAGTTTTTAGTGATAATATTCCAGGTAAATAAATGGCCATCGTTGGCTGATTGTGAACCAAGTGGTAAAAAACAGTGTATTATACTAAAAACAAAAGTTTTTTAAATACTAAATCATTTGCGAAAATTAATGTCGTTCCAACGCCATCGTTTCTAAGTGAAACAGTGAGGTGACCGCAATACGCTCATATAAAATGGAACAGAAACAGCAACCATTTGCAGTCGGATGTGCATAAGCAATTACATTTACAGATATGCTGTGTGTGTGCGCGCGCGCGCTGTTAAACAGTGGCAACTCTTCTCTTTCGATCAATAAATTTTTTTCACTGCGCCACAGGTTTTGCACAACTTCCTGAATTCACCATCACCTGCACCAGGTGTTGGTAGATCCTGTTTTGAAGCACGCATCGTGAATCGTTTCCATTGTCGGGAAGACTGAGCAGAACACTCTGGGTCGTTACCTGTAGAGTCCGCAGCTCTCGCTTTTGGTCTCTTTTTGTAAGCGGTGGAACCCTTCTGCCCCAGCATGCGGCACACGTCGTTCCCATCTTTCATACAGTTGACGAGGTAGCACTGGGCCGGTCCGTCCTGCGGCATCCCCACAATTGCCAGGTGACAGTCTTCCTTGTTACAGCAAGCCGACAAACAGGCCTCGCGGTCGGAAACATTACGGATGGGCCCCTCTACGCTGGCCCCGCTGTCAAAATCCAGTCCCTGGTCGTCCGCAGTTTCGAAAGCCCCGAAACATTCTTGATCCACCTGTCCCCGCGCAGTTGGTGAGACCAAAACGCAGAAAACAACTATGTACCACAACTGTGCCATTGTTTACACTCCACTTGGTCGCACTGAAACACAAAACGTCCCCTACAAGTCCCTTGTTACACAAAGGTAACGTAAAGCACACGTTATATCAAAACACAACCGTGATGATGGGAGCACTGCAGCGTCTGACGAATGCCGTCTGTCCTCCTCTTTATGTTCGATTCGTCTTGTTCAGCCAGGTGCATTCTTCCCTTCAAATAAAACAATAACCTGTTCCCTTACTTCCTCGTTTGACGTCATGATTGACTTCGCAGTTCTCAAGTTCCCTATTCCCTACCCTTCCTGTTGAAATAAAACAAACTTTATCACTACCAGAACGCCAGACACATTTCTAACGTTTATTGAAATTTACTACAATAGTTTTAAATATTTACTTGCTACCATATCAAAAAATAAATAAAAAAACAATAATAAAAAAGGTATTGGGCGTGTGCAGAATACCTTTGCTGATGCGGAAACTGTACGTGATGAACAAAATTCACGTGTACAATGGCGGAAACAAGATTTCTGAAATACATTCATCTGACCTATTGGTTTGATCTGCAGAACGTCGACTGAATAAGTTAATTTCCATAGCTTTTCCCCCACATTTGCTTACCTATAACACTGGTAAGACTATTTCTTACGGTGCCACCAGAGGGCAGCCGGCGAGTCCTATATCATAGTACGATATTGCACTAGCACTCTACAGTCTATTACCTTGATTTGTTGTTCACTGTTTCTCTCAGGCTTTATCCCCCCACCCCAAAAAACACATTCTTTTCATGGCAGAAACATCAACATTTTGACATAGATGTGCTACTGTTGTGGTGGAAAATTCTATAACACTAATGACAATGACAATTTAAAATTTTAAATGACAATGACATAATCCATTTCCAAGTGGCAGATGAACAAGTATTAAGTCTTATTTAAAACATTAATGGGACACTTGTATTTAAAAAAAACTCAGTACCATAGCCCCCAGAGTTTGGAATGCTCCCAACAGCTCCATTACTGTACATCAGTTCCTCATTCAGAACAACTTTTCATGCAGCACTACATAGATCACACTATACCCTCTCCCCACAGTTAGATTTTCTGTGCTGCTTATATTGTTTTTATTGTTTGTTTGTTTTTGTTTTTTTGTATTTACCTTTTGTGTTAACATATATACAGTGCAATCCATAAGTCTTTAGACAGTGACACTATTTTTGTTGTTTTGCTCTGTACCCCAGTACATTGAATTTGAGATGAAACAATGAATATAAGGTAAATATGCACACTGGCAGCTTAATTTGCAGGTATTTACATCCATAGCAGGTGAACCACGTAGGAATTGTAGCCATTTTTATATATAGTCCCCCTATTTTAGGGGACCAATTGGCTTCTCAGCTGTTTCTTGGCCAGCTGTGTGTCTTTGTATCATTAGTTGATGCACAATAAAGCTAATAGAAGGTTTAGAGTGGATTATGGGTGTGGAATTTGTATTTGGAGTGTATTGCTGTTGTCAATGCCAGTAAAGCAGGCCATCATGGGGCGGAAAAATCTGAATAAATCGATCAGAGACATAATCAAAACATTGGGTGTGTCTAAATCAACTGTATGTATATTTTTTAAGAAGCAAGAACACACTGGTGAGCTCAACAATAGCAAACAACCTGGTAGACCATGGAAGTCATCTGTAGTGGATGACAGACTAATACTTTCAATGGTGAAGAAAAACCCATTTCAACTGTCCAACATATCAAGCCCACTCTCCAGTATGTAGACATTGATGCGTCAAAGACTAAAATAAAGATAAAACGACACCAGCATAACCTGAGAGGAATGGCCTGGTTAGTTCGATTAAAAGTAGATTTTAAAAAACTGTAGAGTTCTGGAACAAACTCTTATGGACAGATTAGATGAGTAGTAAAAAGTGATAGACAGAAAAAAGTGCAGAGAAAAGAACTGCTCATGATATAAAGTATCCCCCTCATCTGCAAAACATAATCTTATAGCTTGGACATCTATGGCTGCCACTGGAACTGGCTCGCTTCTGTTTATTGATGGAGAGACTGCTGAGGGTATCAGTAGGATGAATTCCGAAGTGTATAGAAAGATCTTATCTACTCCGATCAAACCAAATACCATAAAACTCATTGAATTGTGCTTCACCTTGTAGCAGGGCAGTGACCTCAAACGCACTGCTAAAGCAACCAGGTTTTTCAGGGCCAAAAAGTGGAATGTTCTTGATTGGCCAAGTCAATCACCTGTCCTGAATCATTACATTACATTACATTACATTACAGGCATTTGGCAGACGCTCTTATCCAGAGCGACGTACAACAAAGTGTATAACCATAACCAGGAACAAGTATGACGAAACCCCTAGAGAGAAGAATCAAATTGAACATATTACCAGTAACTGGTGATGCCTATGGGTCACTGACTTCAGACAGTCATTGATTTGCAACTAAATATGACTTTAATGTCATCATAATTTGTCCAGTTATTTTTGGTCCCCCCATAAACTAATGATGCAAAGACACACACTGTGTATATTATTCTCGCTTTGAATATATATGTATGTATGCATCTGCATTTCCATGCTCTGTGAAGTGACCTTGCCAGTCTGAACAAGCTGCAATACAAATAATAATAATAATAATAATAATACTTATTGTTATTTTTATTAGAGACAAACCTAAAATGAACATATAACAGCTGACTTAAAAACTTAGTCCTAACAGTAGATAAATCAACCCTCATGTGACAAATAAGACTTAACAGATTTTACTTTGTCATTATTCATTCAACTAACATTAAGACAGTGTGCAGAAGCCTTCCATGGCAAAAATAAGTGCAGCTCATGATTAAGTAGCATTTGGAACCTTCTTCAGCACCAATAACCTAAAGTAACTGTTTTATATAATATTTTATCTTTTTATTTATCTTACAGTGCATGAAAGGAACTATGGCTCACTATTCCTTATAAAATTGTTTGAGGGCATTTATTTATGCACAGCTCTGTTTATGCACAGGTCCCACCACAACACTTCAATGGGGCTGAGGTCTGGACTTGACCTGGCCATTCCAAAACCCTCATTCTTTCCTTTTCCAATAATTCAGTTGTAGATTCAATGATGTGGTTAGGATATTGTCCTGTTGTGCAATCCATTTTCGACCAAGCATTAGCTGTTGTAAAGAATGTCTCACATTTTCCTCCAGAATACACTGGTGTAGACAGGAATTCATGTTGGACTCAATGATTGTGAGGTGTCCAGGTCCTGTGGCTGCAAAACAGCCCAAAATAATCACCCCTCCCCATCATGCTTGATGGGTGGCATGGGGTTCTTGTGGTGACATGCAATCTTTGGTTTTGGCCACCAACCATGGTGTTGTGAATTATAACCAAACAACTCAACTTTAGTTTCTGCTGTTCAGAGCACAGTGTTTCAGAGCGGTTCTTGTGGTTCATTCAAGAGTACAATTTTGCAAAGCTAAGCTGTGCTACAATGTGTTTTTTCTTTTTATTTTATTTATTTATTTTTTTTGGAGAGAAGGTTTTTTGGAGTTTCCTCCTGGCTACCCTTTCATGAAAACCATAATTGTTCAGTGTTTGCCAATGGTGGAGTCATGAACTCTAACATTTACCATGTTGACAGGGGGTTGTAGATCCCTGGATGTAGCATCAGGGTACTTTACGATTTCTCAGAGCATCATACAGTATGGTCTGAAGTTGGGGTGTATGCCCTGAGACGCCCACTCCTGGGTACATTGGCAACTGTCTTGAATGCTCTCCATTTGTAAATGATCTTTCTTACTGGGGAATCAGTGGTGGACTCAGGCTGTTTGAAAGGCAGGGGTGAAAAAATAAAAAGGGCACCTACTGCACGACATGGGGCCCCACCAGCGCGCAAAAAGCTATGATGCATCGTGTTTTCTCACTTGGAAGGACATCTAAGAGGACACTTCGTAAGTTTTTTTAATCAGAAAGGCACCTGTAGGGAACCTCAAGTTTATCCCATTGTAAGGGCACCTATATGGCACCACATCACATTTTCTCCACTGGAGGGGCATCCATTAGGAAACTTCCCCACATTCTCACGCATGTAGGGACACCCTTTACAGCACTGCATCACATTTTATCCACTGGAGGGGCACTTCTCCATTAGATGTTTTCTCACCTGTAGAAGTACCCTATACAGCACTTGCATCCATTTTTTCTGCAGATATGGTACCTTGGGTAACATTTGATCATGTAGATGGGGATTCATAACAGCACCCCGAGTCCGCCAGTTTGGGGAATGGTGAACTTCATATTGTTTGGAAATGGCTTTTTAACGCTTCCCAGACAGATGAGCAGCAACAATTGCTTCTATGAGATTTTCACAGATATTGTTTGACCTTGGCCTGTTAACTCAAACTTGAATACTCCAACTGTAAAAGTTCCTGCTTTTATATTCAAGTGTTTACACTTCCTGTTAATTAACTAATTGTGTGTCCCTGGTACTAATTAACCTTTAACTGATATGGAAGCAGCAAGGCTTCTGCATGTTCTTTTTTTTTTTTTTTTGGTTGAATAAATAATGACAAATTACAATTTGTGCATATTACGAGTCACGTGAATTTAATTTTTCTACTGTTAGGACTTGGAGAGCACTAGATGAGGGTTTGTTATGTCCGAATATGTAAAACCATAGAATTGAAAGAGGATGCACGTTCTTTTACACATGACTCTACAGCCTGGTATCTATAAAACGCACATTACAAAGACTCCCATTCACATGATTTCTAATTAAATATTTAGAGACCATATTCTTGGAGAAGCGTCTCGAATGGAGGCGTTCTGTTCCTTTATTACGGAAGCGTTAGGACCCAGGGCAGATATTCCTCTTTTCTCCTCGCCACTCAGTTTGAACGTTCCTCGTGTGTTACTATCTCCCTTGCGCACAGCGAGCGCAGTCATTGACCACCATCCGCGCGTGTGTTAGTCTGTCAGCCAAGCTGGAGGAGATGGCTGCAAACCGGGTCGGGAGGCGGTGTAACAACAAAGTCCACTCTCCGAATCGTGGGGCGGCAAGGGATCCTGGACTTAGCTTACAGAAGAGGCAAGCCCGAGTGACGGTTAAGTACAACAGAAAGGAGCTTCAAAGGCGACTGGACGTGGAGAAATGGATTGATTCTGGTTTGGATGAGCTTTACCGGGGCAGGGTGAGTCCCTTTTGTTGCAGTGCCATTCTAACCTCTCTGTCTAAAACAGTGATGAGTCTCCATCACCTGTTCCCACAGAGCTGTGTTCTGATATCTAAGCAGGAGTAGGCTACAGCTTGCGTTAATCAGTGGGCTCCTCCTCAGGATGACATACAGTGATTTGGCAGTTGCTTGAGACTATAATGTCCACTGTAGTGTAGTATTTAAGTACAGTCATTTAGACTGGACTCGTAATAATGATATAAATAGGTATGTACAGCTATATATTCAGAAATAAAGCCCCCGGTTACACGGTGCGTCTTTACACGTGATAAAAAATTTTAGAACAGCGAGACGCATGAATGGAAAAATAAATAAATACTTGTAGATCCATGAGCAGAGATGCTGTAAAACTGTTCGACTACCGATCGCGACATCTTAGCAGTGTCGCTGTCCAGCAAATGTTAATTTTGGAGGGGGTTGGGGTTAGCGTGTTCGTCACACATTGGCAGACAGGAGAGAGTCTCTGAGACACAAGGGTGTGACCCGACTCTTTTGGGTACATCAAGTTAATCATCACAATTTCTGTTTAGAGACAGCGTGTATATACTTTATATTCACATTGAAACAACGAATAACCCCAAGAATAACTCGTGAAGTGTGTAGATATAGCCACTGACATTCACAAAGCAGGTGGATTTTTTTATATATCAAACGGAGGTTTCCGGTCAAAATCAATCGTTTACACGATAAGTGTGTTCGCAAAAAGAAAGAGGCGAAATAGCGGTGACTCCGGTATTTGGATTGTACAGAGCTGTGACATTTTTATGACACAAAGAAGCGCATTAGTAGCACGTGCAACAGACAATACAAGGAAATCTCGGCAAGGTTTGTTCGCGTGATATTGGCTATTCAGTGGTCACTTAATAGAGTCTAAAACTGTTAAGAGTGACATTCAATTAACCCAACGTTAAATGCCTGCAGTTTCAGCCACAAATGCTATTTCGTTTCAGATCAGGGCTTTTCCTTTCCCTAAGTGTGTACACATTGCTGCCTTTGTAGTTTGGAGATCTTGTATGCTCATAAACTGCAGTTAGTAGAACTCTTTAGTGACTTAAGACCAGATTATGCAAAAAAAAAAAAAAAGACATCTTCCTGTGGAAACAGCGTAGCATGGGGTGGGGAGATGAAAAGGGATAGTGGATGTGAGCCGGATAGCCTAAGTTCCTTATTTTCTAAATAAAATTCTTGGAAAGATAAAGATAAATATTTACCCACAACTTACTCTGTTGTGGGTGGTCCCTTTCTGGGGGTCGTTTTGCCTGCATCAGGGAAAGGGCGGTGCATTCCCATGTTGGCCTGGGAAATATGGAGGAGCTTGGCTGTAATTGCTCCCAGACAAAGATGCAGCCCTGGCTGAGGCTCTGGCTGCCTTACATGGGCAGCGATCGGCGCTCAGAGAGGAGAGGAAACACACGGCCCGGAGAACTTTCTCCAAGGGTGGGCGGGGAAACGGGACTGCTTACCCGCTGGCTGAAAGGCCCAAAACAAACCCCTCAGCGCCTGGTGACTTGGCCTCTCTTGGCCTCTCTGCCTCTGTTTGTCCCCAGGTCAGATAAAGTAGTGAGGATGCACAGTCAATACCTCCTGCAGACGCCTTCCCTTTTGCTTCCCGCCTGTGGTGTCGACACGCCATCGTTTGATTCAGACAAAACCGAGGAAGAGGTGGTGACTGGTAACAGTACTGCCAGCACTACTGCTGGTGCTCGAAGATGCAGTATAAAAACTGTTAGCCTCTGATTGGTTTTCCCGGTGGGATTATCCAGCCAGTCTCTATGGAGCTTTGAGCAGAGCTGATAGCCCCAGTCCAAACAGCAGGTAGTCTCGGCTGACCTCTTTCTCCAGTCACCGCTGTGAAGTAGGAACATGCCAGGTGATAGTGTATTGTGTGAGGCTTTGCATCAATGCTGGCAAAGGAACATTTGCAGAGAAGTAGCTGAAAAAATGTGCGTCAGTCCTTGAACAGGACCCCCTGGTCCGCCTCCACGCAGAAGTTCAGGGCTGTGGTTGGGTGAGCGAGCCCCTCAGGAACAACAGATAGAAAAACACAGATGGGCCTGAAAAGAAACACTTTGCTGTTGGAAATGGCAGTGGAATGAATCAGCGAGTTCAACGCCTGCTGGATGGGATGGGATGAGCTTGTTCTATCCCGCAGACAATGAGCCACTGTTGCCCGTAAATCTACCACTGGTACAGTGTTGTGAGTAGATTGCAGCTGAAATGTGACCATTTGACCCCCCCCCCCCAAACCACAAAGCCTAGAATTACAATGACATTGTTGAGGAGGTTTTTTTTTTTTTTAACTGTGGGTTTATTGATAGCTGTAATTGTACTGCAGAATCTTCTAGACTCAAGTGTAGCCCAGTATTGCAGTAAGTTGCATTGTGGTTGGATTCAGCCTTGGATTGAATGTTATGCAACTTTATTCATTTAGACACATTTACTAAGTGTGATGAGGTATGAGCTCAAAGTTTAAGAAAATTAAAAAAAACTTCACCTGTGTAGGTGTGTGTATATACAGTGAGCTCCATAATGTTTGGGACAAAGACGTTCTTCTTGGTTTGGCTCTGTATTCCACAATTTTAGATTTGCAGTCAAACAATTCTCAAGTGGTTAAAGTTCAGCTTTTATTAAAGGGTATTTTCATAGATTGTAGTTTCACCTCAATCACTGCACAATTTATACATAGTACCCCATTTCAACATAATTAAGAAGAAAGAGAGCACTGGTGAGCTCAATAATTGCAAAGGGCCTGGTCGGCCAAGGAATACCTCTACAGTTGATGACTGAAAAATTCTCACCATAATGAAGAAAAAGTCCTGAACACCTGTCCGACAGATCAGAAACACTCTTAAAACGGCAGGTGTGGATGAGTTAGTGACTACTGTCCACAGAATACTTCATGAACAGAAATACAGAGGCTACATTGCAAGATGCAAACCACTAGTTAGCCACAAAAACAGGATGGCCAAGTTGCAGTTTGCTACAAAGTACCTAAAAGAGCCTGCAGGGTATCGTGGACAGCTGAAAGCAAGATACACTTGTATTAGAGAGATGGCAAGAGCAAAGTGCCAAGGCCAAAAGGAAATGCCCAAGATCCAAAGCACCCCCTTTATTTGTAAAATATGATGGTGGGGTGTTATGGTTTGTGAATGTATGCGTGCCACAGATACCAGCTCACTGCTGATAGCAGCAGCAGTATGAATTCTGAAGTATACAGAAGCATCTTATCTACGCAGTTTCAACCAATTGCCTCCAAACTCATTGGACAGCAAAACAGTGATCCCAAACCTACAACGATGGAGTTTGTCAAAGCTCAATACTGGAAAATTGTTGACTGGCCAAGTCATTCACCCACTCTGAATTCAATTGAACATGCATTTCACATGCTGAAGAGAAAACTTAAGGCAACTAGCCCACAAAACAAGCAAGAGCTGAAAATGGCTGCAGTACAGGCCTGGCAGAGCATCATCAGAGAAGATACTCACCACCTGGTGATGTCTATGGGTCACAGATTTGAGCAGTCATTGCATGCAAAGGATATGCAACAAAGTATTAAACATGACCACTTTCATTAACATGACATTAATAAATATTACTGTCTTCAAAATGGGGAGTCTATGTATAAAATAATTGCTATAATTTCTACACTGGTAAAACCAAAGTGTGTAAAAATACCCTTAAATAAAAGCTGAGAATGTGCACTTTAACCACATGTGAATTATTTTATTAGAAATCTGAAATTGTGGAGTACAGAGCCAAATCAAGAAAAAAATGTGTCTTTATCTGAAACATTATGGAGCTCACTGTATATCTGCACACACACGTACAATTCTGGCAGCTCCATGCGTGTGAGATAAAAACCAAATGTATATTTCTATTAGGATCTCTTGGCCCTAAGGGAATTTAATCAAGGTACGTGCCTGAGAAATTCATCAGTAACTGTGGAGGTCATAAGGCTGAGGATCAGAGCGAAAGTAGAAAAAACCTGTTCAACAAGATGTTTGAGCTGCATTTGATCTGCTGAGATTTCATTCAGAATGACTAAACCTGATGTACATTTTAACTTCACTTTCAAAGCTGTACATGTTATGTCCCAAAGGATACACAGACACAGAATCTAACACCCACAACCCCTAATTTGCGTATTTTGAAAGCATTTAGAGAATACACTTTCTGCCTGCTGTGACCAATCAGCTTGCAAATATTGCTTTCACTGCTTTTAACAGGAGTGTCCCATCTGGCTATTCCTATGAGCAGAAGGGTGGTGTGAGTTTGAAGCTTCAGTCTGATGAAGGAAATGCCAGCAATGTATCCCGGACGAGCCCCTCCCAGCTGAAACACTGGTATTTTGAGGTTGTAGCTGATAACAGTAGCTGTCGCTGCTATATTTACAGGTGCATCAGAAGGAGTTTGGGTGTGTAACACGGGTGTGCATATGTGGGTGTGTAGGTTACTCCCAGGTGCTGTGCCTGTGTGTGTGTGTGTGTGTGTGTGTGCGCACGCACGTGTATGTTCTGGAAACTAATTTGTTGGCAGTTGTGCGCATAAGTGTGTGTGTTTCTGCATTTGTGCGCGAGCGTGTGGTCATGTATGTGTGTGCCTGCGTCTGTGTGTTTGCACATTTGTGTGCGCACGCGAGTGTGTGATCACATGTTTTTGCTTGAGTGCATGCTGCTGAACTGGGAACAGTACATGTGATGCGTTTGTAATGAGATCTGCAGCACTTCCGGGTGGATTTTTCCCTGCGCAGAGAAGTGCCACGGCAGCTAATGGTCCCAGGATTGATCTATTGAACAGTATCTCATGGGATGGCTCTGGGAGGGGCTTGGAGGCTTAGGCCCATATGTCATCGGATTGCACAAAGACCATCATATAACCACCCCCTCCCTCCCACACACACACTCACCCAACCCCTCCCTATTCCCCAACATCTTTTCTCACTCCCTCCACTCTTTCTTTCCCCCCACAGCAGCCACATTAGGAAAAGCCAGCAGTCTTCTTCCCTGGATAATCAAAGCCCAGATTAACATTTCAATGGCGTGCTTGCGTGTGTACAGCAAAGCTATTTGTCTTGTAAGCCCACATCTGCCATCAAAGTATCCGCACGTTCGCAGTTTATTTCTTGCTGGCGGCTTCCATGAACAGTTAAAGCGTTTCGAAAACAGAAATAATTTAAACATGATACTGGATCTACGTTATCAATGCTTTTTAAAGACGTTACACTAGAGCTCAGAAAACCCCAGCATTAGAGATAGCTTGGTACAGCTCTAATCGTTCAGCTTTACTTCAAATGGTTCAGCCGTGTTAATGTTTTGTTTTATTTTGTTTTCATAAAGTAGCCGAAGAGGTGGCCCTGAATGTGGCCTGTGTTTTCAGGCCACCAGGCTGGTGCGGTTCGGGTAGCGGATGAGCCGGGTGACTGAAGCTCTCTGTTTACGTAAGAGCAGCAGGCCTGGGACACCGGGGGCCAGATGGGAAGGAAATGGCTCCAGTAATGTGCCCCTGCAGCAGACGCAGTTGTACGGACTGCTGACTTCAGCAGAACGAGTGTGGCAGGAGTGAGGCTCTTCGCACCGTTTCAGAGTAGGCCCCACAGGTTGGGCAGCATTTACTTTTCCTATTGCCTCTGGACATGAGGGACACATTCAAGAGCACCAAGACGTTATTTAGATGTTTTAAAACGAAGTAACAGAACATTAGAAAAATGATTTATAACAGAGTACCAGAAGATTATTTAAAGGTTTTAACGCATAGCACCAAAAATGTTACTCAAATGTTTAAAAACAGAGCACCAAAACCTTACTCAAATGTTTTAAAACAGAACACCAAAAGGTTATTCAAATGTTTTATAGCATAGCACCAAAATGTTATTCACATGTTTTAAAACAAACTACCAAAAACAATACTCAAATGTTTACAAACAGAGCACCAAAATGTTACTCAAATGTTTTAAAATAGAAACGTCTAAAACCAAATACCCAGTCGCAGAACACAGGTAAGGCAATTGAGAGGCCGACTTTGTGTAGTCTTTATACCGTGGTCAGTTACATACTTTAAACATCGTCCATGAAACATGTGAATTTTATGTTCAACAGATGGAACATTCAAAACACAACAGAATGTTCTGCCTTTTGGATAAAGCCCAAGGACTCCTGGATGTAACCTGACAAAGACATGTGCAGTCAAAACATTGTTCTGGCGATTGCACAATCAAACATTACATTTGGGAGAAACAGCAGTGTGCAGACAGCATTTACCCATGTCTCCTGTCTGCAATGCCGCATTTGTGTTGAGTCGTACAACTGTAGAAAATTCAGGCTTGCTTTGTCAGCCTGGATATGGGGTTTCTGCAGAAATCAGGAATGACGCAAATAATATTGTGGCTGAGCTGTTGAAAATCAATGGCACGGGTTCCTTTAAACCGCTCCTGGCAATTTGAACACATAAAGGTGACGGGTTTATTTGATTTCCATGCAAAGCTGCTGGGACGGTGACCACCTCAAGGCAGTGTCACATCTGAGCAACGTCAATCAGTTTCAAAGGTCAATGCTAGTCAACAAAGGTTGTTGGAACAATGCCACTTCGCTCACGCTGGGGGACTTGTCAAAGCTGAGTCACAGTTCAGCCGGATCTACAGGGTAGCCGAGAGCGCACACAAAATGGAGGAGTAGTCTGGAAAAACGATTACGTGCACAGCAACTGAAAAATTTATCTCGCACAGAGCGGCATCAGGAACGACCATTTTCTGACACAAGAGCTTGTATGCAGAGCTCCACAGAATGAGTTGCAGTGCAGACATCACTACAAATACTCATCACACTGGTAAATGTGGACATTTCTACTGTCTTTTTTGAGAACACGGACAGCCCGTGCACACATGACAGCATATAACAAGTGTATGCCCTGTAGAGGTGGAAGGTTACCCACTAGGCTTTTTTTTTACCCCAAGATTTCAAGGGAAACCCATCTGCGCTGTGTTTAATTTTACCATGCAACAATGGCTGACATCATCAAGGCAAATGGCTGGCTTTTGAATTCTATACAATTTCTATACATCCCAAGGATACATTCCAGGGCAGATATGAAGAAGATCCCTATTTTCAGCATGATGTAAGAGTATTTTTGAAACACAGTACTCCACACCTCTGGCTAAAAACCCTTTATATCTCAACCACAGCCTTTTGTTCAGTTTTGGCTTGGTGGCTTATTGACATAACACACTATCACACACCACTATCACACACGTGCACAGCAGGCAGGCAAGTAGCCAAACAGAAGAAAATGCAGCACGTCTGGATGCACCACAGGCAGACCAGTGAGTCTCCGACCAGAGAATCCAAGCAGACATAACCACATTACCCACAACCCACTGGCCTGGAACTAACGAGGACTAAATTTCGCCCTCAGAGTATATTTCCGCCTCTGCTAAGATGAATGAGCTGACCTGTTCCTTTCTCTGTGGCTCAAGAGCTGATGGGCTCAGGCTTCCACATCAGCTCAATTATTACACAATACCTTCCATCCATGCCCGTGATAGGTGCTGCATTTTTAGATGCTTCCTCTCCTTTACACAAGTCTGCAAGTCTTTCATCACTTTCTACGCGATAGTGTTTTACTTAGTTACCGTGTTAACTTTGATGGCTGATGTCCCAGGCATTCGCAGTTTGTGCTCTTTATAGTTTCTTGGCTTACACAGTTAGATGCTCAAGTGCTAAGTGAGAATTTTAGTGCTGTTATTAAGGTCGAAGGTGTTCCTCAAGGGTACACTCAGTGAGGATATGCAATAGCTGCTTTTCCTTCGGGTACAGTCCTGCAGCCCCCATATGACATACCAGGAAATGGCTGTTACGGTTGTGGTGGTGTTTTGATGGACATAGGGAATGCAAGGGGCATGTCTTATTATCAGCAGGAAAGTGTACCACACAATAGTGGTGTGATGACTGCATTGTGTAAGCACACACCTTATAAGAACTGTTTCGCTGTGTCGCCCAAGGCACTGATTGCAAGGCTGAATTCAAGTCATGACAGAACAAATCTGAGGGCAACAACTAAAATAAAGGACCCTCAAAGGATGCTGCTGTTGCTATGAGTTACGGAGTGGGTCTGCAATTAATATCCTGCCCAACAAACCATGTGTGTTTACTTTGATGATATTACATACAACAGTAAATGCATTTTAGAAAGCCACTGGGAAACTGGGAATGTGCACACAAAATGGGATTTGTCTTCTTTGAAATTTCCACTTCCTAGATACAAGAAGATAACTGCTGCTGTTCATGAGGATTATTATTACTATTCTTTTTATTATTATTATTAGGTGTTGTCCCATATATATATATATACATCTTATGTTAACTATAACCCTTTTACAGAGCCATATTTTGTTTACAAGACATATGAATTAAAGCCCCTCACCCTAATTTACTGCAGACGTACTATAACTACACCCCCCTTACCTAGGTATGGAACTTACAACCTTCATGTCTCAATTCCGGAGCTCTTCACAGGCTTTGCACACAGCACCATTATCCATAGACGGAATATAGAAAGAACATCTATGGTGGTCCACGTGTCTGTTTGTGGCATTTGGAGTTGAAAGAAAGGTCACAGTGGCCCAGTGGGTGAGTGTGGCTTGGATCTACTCTAACTGACCTTTAGGCTGCACTGTCAGAGTCAGAATAGCGAAAGTTCCCCTTGGCACTCTGGCAGCTTTACCAGAGAAATGCAGCCTCGGTGTCACTCTCACTGCCCAGCTGCATGCTGGGATTCGTATTTGTTAGGGTGCCTTTCTACTCTGTTTGTGATGTCATAAAGCAATTGTCACTTGCTTCTGTCAGAGCCACCAGTACAAATCTACAAATTGTTCCGAGTGGAACACATGGTACCCCAAAGGAAAGTTCTGTTGGCCGATGTGGTTGGTGTGCTAAAAACCCTCCTGCAGGCAAAAGAGTTGTGGCTAATAAAAAATGTTAGCTACCTGCCAAACAAAAATGGCTATTGGATCAATTCAGATGTTAGCCATTTTTAGAGGTATCATTTCTAGACATGAAGGTCTTTCCTATATCTACCATTATATTGTTATCCGCTGATAAGGATAGTATTCTTTACGCATCTAGTTTTCACCCTAATCTCTGAAGTACCCTATAGACAGTTCTTAAGGTTGAAACCGATGTGTAGTGACCCCATGGACTTTGAAAAGGTAGTCTGGATTTTGTATGAGAACTTTTCGAAAAGGTCTTACCCTAAACCTGGCTATATATAACTTTGAATTTGTACTGTATATGGGGCCTAACAATTCAAAAAAGGTAGTTTTAAAAGAAAATAAATGATGTTCATGTACATGTATCACTGCTTCCTCTCCTTTGAGTTATGATACTCAGCAGATTGTTCTAAAGCACTGGCATGTATTGTAGTCTGACGATGTATTTTGTTTGCTGACCACCCTCTTTTTTCTGATTACAGATCATGAAATGTTAGGGATCATTTGGTCAATGCAGACACGTACATTCCTCAGAAAGATGGCGGATACGCTTACCTGGTTCCTCTTCTGTAGAGATTGTGCTGCATGTAAAAAAAAACTCTAAAATAACCTGTAAATACTAATGTTATTTCCGTCTTGGTTTCTGTGAATTTGCACAAAATTAGTTCATTGTTAAAAAAAAAGGCTTATACGGTAGCCACACAAGTTGACATACTGTATTTTTAATTATGTGTTTTAAATTTATTTTCTCCTTAATTACAAATTTACTGCTTTTCTCAAGAAAAAAGTAGTGGCTTCTGTTCTCATGTTCCGCATGGGTAATATTAATGTGGGTCTTTCTGGGAACCACTATAATATGCTGTGAGGGGGGGTGTTCACGCTGTTTCTTTTGGGGAGGGGCTGCTATTAATAGGGTAAAACAGAGATAAGGAGGACATTTTGTGGCTGGTTAGACGGAAATTCCTGAGAAACTCAGGAACTCATGGTTACAGTGGAAACAGCGAAAGTAATTTGATCTATCCAGGGTTTGCCTCTACCGTGTTGCTGTTATCAGAAATAAAGTCTTCGTCATTTCGGCAAACCAGGAGGCTGTGAAGAGAATGTCACAGAGAGCCTGGTATTCATTTTTTAAAGGTGTTTTCACAATGGTAAAAGGATGCACGGACTCATGTCAGCGTATCATAAGATAAATACATTTTAAAAAGGTAAATACATATGTTGTACATGATTTAATGAAAGATAAATGGTGAACTCTGAACTGTTATGATAAGGAATGGAACATCTTTTTATTTGTGCATGGATACACAGATGTCTAAAGACAAAAATAAATCTACCGTATAGAAGACAAGCAGCTCAGTCTATTGTTGTATAAACAATGCTAAGTAGACATTTGGCGGGTGATATGATTGATGGATGAGACTTGGACTGTGGCAGTATAGTAGTGGATCATGTCGCAGTGTCACTTGCCTGGACTGCAATGCGCTGTCAACTCATAATGTGCCCACCGGCATATTACCCCTAACAGCAGATCTAGTTTCAATTTACACACCATCCATGTGCAACCCAAGTTCCTGTGTGTAAAATATGTGCAATGATCCAGAATTGAGTGGTCTCTCTGTACCTGCCGAACAGAGTGACAGTTTTAGCAGGTGAACACAGGGCAGTGCGTTCTGATACCAGGTGAAGTGTAGTGCTGTTGCCTGGGCGATGTCTTGTTTTATTGCTCTGGTTTGTCTTTTATGAGAAAGTAATATTTTAGCTTGTTGACCGAAAGAGTTTCCCCTTCATTTGCCCGGTTAAATTGTAAAAGTATTTGTTTTTGGCAATGGCCTCAGTTGAGTATACAAGGACATCCCCACAGCTGTTTTTTTTTTTGTTGTTTTTTTTGCGGTTGCATTATTAATTTCAGACATCCTGTGGTGTACAAGAAGGTCATAGAACCAAAGCCCTGCAAGTCATCCTGGATAAGAGAGACTGCATTAATCAAATAAAGCTACAAAAATAATCTAAAAATAAAACACGGACTACTCTGCAACCAGAGCATGACTGTTTATGGTGAATCAGCACAGCAGTAACACCTCCACAGTTGTAGAATTTGCACAGTACTTTGCTGTTGGAAAAACACCTCTCCTAATTCACTCTTAACCTCACTCCTGATTCACTCTTAACCCTAACCTGATTCCTCTTATCCCACTCCTGATTCCTCTTAACCCCACTCATCATTCACTCTTCATTCAATCTTTATTCACTCCCTGTTTGCTCTCCATTCACTGTGGAAAGTCCCTGTTTGTTTCCCACCCTGTGCGCTGGAGTTTATCTACCTCATGGGAGCATGGTGACTGCATCCGGGTCTCGTGCTCATACATGTGAGCGTTCACAGAGTCTCCCAGCATTTCAGTGCAAAGTGGTGCAGTAAGGGAGTCATTTCCCTCCCTCTCCACAGGATATATGTGTGCATACAGGCATGCAGTGCATTTGTAAGGTGAAAGTCAATGTGGTGATATTGCCAGCTGACCCTTAAATCAGCAGAGTACATTAATTATAAATATGTCCATACTTATTATGACTATTACAAATATTATTAGTACTACTGGTACTAGTGGGAATAGTAGACCACATTGACCACACTTTTGTTTTTCACTGGCACAGTTGATGTAAAATGTCTTGGCCAGGCCTATAACCCCATGCTCTGTCCCCACTGCATCAGATGCTGCCCAAAGTATCATCACTTTGCGTAGGACCTGATGATTACTATTGCACAAAGGCTGGAATTTTCAGAGGGCATGCAAATAATCAGGGTAAAAGAAATAAGGCACATGTTTGCATCTCCTGCTCAGTGTTTTTTGTAGCCAGGACAGGGTATCGGGTAGGGTGATAGAGAGGTGGAAGCTCACACACACACACACATACACAATTGATCTACAGGCTTCCCTGAATGACAGCTGCCAGGCTCAGTTGGACAGCTGTTCAATTGAACAGGAGAACAATGACCCAGCATAGAGCTGGTCTTCAGGAAGCACAGCATGAGTGAATCCTTGCACGCATACACACACACACACACACACACTAACACATTAAACACACACACACACACACTGAGACAAACATACACATGCTGGCTGGTTTGGAGTGGAGTCAAAGGCAGAAGCTTGTGGGGTGTTCATGTTTCACATGGATACACATGATCATCACTAATGACCTCACCAATAATGCAGTAGCAGTGAAAATCCAGTTATATTAATGGACAGCATGTGAAATGTAAGCTGTGTAAATCACTCTAGATAAAGATCTGCGAAATGTAGTGTTGAGAATAAAAATACAATTTGACCTTTTAGGGGATATAATCCATATTCAGTTTAATTTCCACAAAGGAGACCCAGATCTGTTATTTGTTTATTATCAGTGTGTGGTTATCTTCTTTTTGTCTATCTTTAGTTTCACTATATTTTAGCTTTTTAGTGGTCAATGTAGAGGTCACACAGGGACAGCTTGATAGACATCCCACTGTTTTTCATTATTGATCAGTGTGTTGTTTGGCAGTCTTTTTTACTTTGTATTTGTTTTTTAATACCTCCCCTTCATTCCAATGTGTACTGGTTGAATGAGAACTGGAAATATAATACTGTTATCTGATAAAAATAAGTGTGTGGTTGAGAGTGTGGGAGAGCTGAAGGGAATTCAGTTGAAATTATTATCTCCAAGTCCAATGCCTTGCCTTCATGCTGTTAATTTCCAAATACTATGGAAAAAGAACATGTTGCAGAAAGGAGACGTGGAGGTTTGGGTAGGAGTGGTCCTAGAAACAGCCCTCTTGTGATGGTAAAACGGTGCCTTGGATTTTCTGGACTTATAAAATGATATAGATGGTGCCGAAAAGGTCCTTTCTAATTCAAAGGAACAACTCTGTCACTCTTCTATGGAGGTGGAACTTTAAGTATTTATGGGAAAGTGAATGCTGGGATGGGAGGAGCTACCAGCTCCTGCCAATCACTGTCCTCTGGTAGAATCAAAAACTTTGCTTGTCAGAAAAGACAGAGATCAACGGGTAAATGATAACGAGAGGTCACCACGCCGTACACTACCATTGCTAATTTAAGAAGGTCTTGATTGTACGATGGCCTCCTCTCTGTCTGCAGGAGGACGACATGCCGGAGGAGGTGAACATCGACGAGCTGCTGGACCTGCCGAGCGACGAGGAGCGGGTGTGCAAGCTAAAGGTGCCGTGACGACCGCCGCCTGGCCTTCTGGGTGCTCAGATGAGCCAGCTAACGAGGGAAGCTCGCACAATTGCGAGGAAGGCTACAGATTCTGTCTCATTAGCCCTTGGATACTTTGTATTCCCATCACGCAACTCAAGATGATAGAATCAAATGAGAAGGATGTACTGTAGTATCTGGGACAACTATGGCTTGTAGATACAAGGCTTAACAGAAAGACACACAATTCACACTTACACAGTGGTAACATTAATTACCACTTGCTATCTAGTCACTGTTAAACACTTCACATTTCGTGTGTCTATGCAAAAGACTGCTTGGCTAGGAAAATTTAAAGAAAGGATTGGCTTTGTTTCCATAGAAATGGATTAAGCTTTCTTCCTGGATGTCCTCTTCCTTGTTGTGAGGGAGTGATAGATATTAGAATGGGACTTCACAGTGGTTCACTTTCTCTGGATTTTGCATGACAGTTTTCTTTTGATTTTCAGGAGGTTCTCCACACCTGCAGTAACAACACAGACGTGAGTATCCATTTCCCTCTCTTTAGAGGATGTGGCTGAGTTAAAACCCATCCCACGGCCAAGTATATCATGTTATGAAAGGGAGCGAGTACATATCAGATACACTGTAAATAATATATTTTAATGTCTATTATATATTGAAAATATATCAGAATACAGAAAATATTGCTGCCATTCCATATGGAAGCTATTTCATGCCACAATTCAAATAACAAAAGACCACATGTATAGTGAAAACCCAGCACATCAATTAACAAAATATTACATTGGACAGTGAAAACTGAACACATAAACAAAGTTACTATTATTTTGTTTTGTGAAGTTGAATGGTTTCAGTTGGTTTAATGAAATGATCCTTTGTCTCTAATGATCTGACAGTTATATCTAAAATCTCCATAAGTTGTCAATAACTTAACATGTTTGAACAAATCTTATTAGATAGTGGAATTTCAGGCCCAACACCTGTTGTCTTGCCCATGCATGGCACCCTAAAAACTTCCAAACCACAGCAAACTACCAAACTGATAGCGCTAACAAGCAAACTTGCAAGTCCAACCCAATAACTTGCAAGAACAGACTTGCTTTCATGAGATAGAGAAGTTAATGACAACTTCAAAAGATGAGCAACCGTGAGATTATTTCAGACAAAATTATTGTTTAATAAACGAACCACAACCACTCAGTTCTTTCCAAAAAAAAAAAAAATGGCAGCGGCTCACTTAGTTTAATAAAATGGTGAATTTCATGAGAAGGTTGGGGATATTGCATTTGATTGGCAGGTGTAAGCTTTTAAGTAAAATACCAGACAATGAAGTGAACGGCAAGTGTCAAAGATTTACATTATATTAAGAATGAATCAATTCTTGCTTCACTGGGACTTTTAAGTTTTGGTGTAGACTTAATTCATGTGCTGAGTTTTCATGTGTTTGTTGATTAATTTGTTGAATTTTTTCCAATCAGTGTGGCTATGTGTTAGTTTTAACTATTATATGTGGTCAGCTGTTAATGTGATGTGGTCATTTGATAATTTGTATGTTTTTATTATTCTTTTGTTATTTGAATTGTCACATTTTCCATACGTCCATCCATGCAATACTCTGATTATGGGATTATGATATGTGTGCTAAAATATGTCACTTCTACTGACAACAATGCATGGTTGAAACAAGCCACCCAATTTTATTACATTGTGGAAGCTGTGAAAACATCGCTGTTGCGATTATGATGGGTCCCACCTCTCAAATGTTTTCCTGTATGGAAGGAGTATGAGCCTGATATCGAGGGTTGCCAGATTTAAAATTTTCCAAAACCGGACAACACAATATGCACAGCAAGCGTCATTGGGAGCTAACGGACCTTGGGGGGAGGGCTCTGAAGTGCGTCGAACCTTGGGCGATGACCCTTCTATCTCACCGGGGAGTCAGTGACATTAAAATTTCTTACAAGCTACTGCTAAATTTCTTCCATAAATTACTTGGTCGGGACCACACACTGTACCTGTACAAATAATTTGAAAACCAGACATTCCGGTCAAAAACTGGATGTCTGGTAACCCTAGTGATATCATCCTGTTTACAGTGCAGCTGGAAAGTGGTTTGCGGTTGTAAAATAAAGAAAAGGGTTTGTATAAATAAAAAATTCCTGTAAAACGTTGCTAAAATTCACCCCAATCAAATGTCCAACTCTCGCAGCCTTACTACAGCTTCGTAAAAAGGAGCAGTAAGATTTTGTGCTGGCTGGGAATGTGTCACATGGCTGCTTTGTCCCTGCATCCCTACTCCAGAGAGGCAGCAGTTGTGTGCCTCCCTGTCTTTTACTCAAGAATTGGAAAATCCATTACATTACAGGCCTTTAAGCGGACGCTCTTATGCAGAGCGACTTACACAACATTTTTTACATAGCATTTATATTGCATCTATTTATGCAGCTGGCTATATATGCAGGTTAAGTACCTTGCTCAAGGGTACAACGGCGGTGTCCTGCCTGGGAATCAAACCTGTGACCATTATACTACACTGCTGCCTTTAATCCAGGTTCAGAAATCCTCACCAGTATTTTGTTCCAGTCACCTGGATTTGCTAATTAGCGCAATTGTTCATCCAGGAGGTAGAACTAATTAGTGACATCAGCTGGTTGAATTAATGGGTGGAAGAAACACATGGCAGGACATTTACTCTGTGACCCCTGGACTTTCCACCTCTGCTTCCACTAAGCCTCCTTTAGTTTGTGCCTCTGAAAAGCATTCTTCTCAGTTGTGGTTTCTCTGTGGCCTCCCCCCTGCCCACTTGTGTCCTTTTATAGCAGTCCTTTCTCTCTCTGCTCCCTGACCTCTTATGTCAAGCAGGTGGATAGATGTGTGTGGAAATATACACAGGACCAGCATGTTCTTGTTCCTGACAGTGCACTGCACTCTAAACCATCACTTATGCACCCCCATAGAGAGCCTCTCCGCCAAAACACACACAACTTTGCCTGACTCTTTCTGCAATATGCGCACATGAGCACATACACACACATACACACACACACACATACACACACACACGCACACACCCAGGCACACACACACACATATACACGCATACACACACACACACACACACCTAGGCACACATACACACACACACATACACTTTCCCACGCACACCCACACCCACACACATGCACATACACACAAGTACACACTTACATGCGTGCACACACACACACACACACACACACACGTAGAAAGGCAGTAACTGACACGTCCTTCCACAATGACTCCACGTGCCCAACAATGTCAGTTTGTTTTCTCTGTACAACAGCAACCCTTTCATTCTGCCCCCACCCCCACTCTCACCCCCCATACTGCTGTTCTTCTGTGAGTGGCCTGAATAAGACAAGCTGCAGGGCTGGCTGGCCCAAGGTGGGCAACTACAAAACCCATGCCAATGGCACTGGGCTGCCCCCTTTCACCTCCCCCAAACTCCTAAACCTCACCCTCACTCACTCCTCCTTCTCTCTCCACAGACGTTCATTAAGGAGCTGGTGCTGAAGGTCCAGGGCCTGCAGAAGCAGGAGGACCTCCACAATGATGGCATGGAGCACCCCCACCTCCACCACCACCCTGAAGCCGAGATGCACTGAGCGTCCTCTTCGCTCACGGGAACGGGGGCATGGCCACCGAGGCTCCTAACCCCACCCTCTTCCCCTGCCGTCCCCTCCCCAATCCCTCACCCCCTTGCACACGCTGCTCTTGGTCCACAGCATTGGACAACACGGAAGGAGAGGCGACTGACTGATCGACCACGGCCAAAAACCCCACGCACACGCTTCAATCCGACGCTCACACGGGATCGTGAGATTGGCGACCCCCTGCGGAGCTGGTTTTTCATTGGGCACGGCCCAGAGAGCACACCTCACCCCTCAGGCACGTCGGGACACACTTCCACATTTCACAGTGTGCACTGATTCCGATAAATCCGGCCCCTCGAGGATTTCCGGAAACCAGCTGACGTTTTGTTGTGTTTGTGTTTTTTTTTTTTTTTTACAAGCCCCAGTGTTGTAAATTGATCCTCCTTTAAGTGCTCTGCAGCACCACCCTTTATGGAAAAGTCAGCAGTTGATGAATGGGGTAATATGGATGGGGATGATGACATCATCTCACTTGTTACGGTTTTTTTTTTTTCATACCGCAAGGTTTCACCTTATCCAGTTAACACCAGAAGACCCAACAGCAGACCTAAAAATGGAAATATGATTGAATTTAAAATGCCTGGGATTGCAAATAATCCAATAAATTGAAGGCCAAATTCTGCAGAACATGCTATATTAATGGACAGCAAATTCTGATGAAAATGCATGAAAGACAATATTAAAACATGTGGGTGTTTGATACAGTAGCATTGATTCCTCAGTTCTTTCATGCATTTCTTGCAGAATTTAAGTCCAGGTAAGTTAGCATCTTTTATTATGTTGACCATTCTCCATTCTAATTTGCTTGGGGATTTCTGTGGATCTGAAGCTTTAATCTTCTCATTACTGTGAGACAGACCTGGGTCAAATACGTATTTGTTTTGGATTCAATTACTTTTTTGTGCTCTATTGATCTTGCCTGATGTAACTGAGTCTGCCAATGTGAGCAGAAGGCGGGGTTTACACTTTGAGAGTATTTCATTGATTCCAATACACCAGACAAGATCAGTAAAGTGTAGAAAATTATTTGAATCCAAAACAAATACGTATTTGACCCAGGTCTGCTGTGAGATAAGCGTTGCCCTGAGATTTCAGACCTAGTTTTCTCAGGTGCACTCGTTGGATAAGCTGCTTGAGCACCTTTCCAGATGGAAGATTTTCATAAAGCACATATGACTGCAATAATGATACATGTACCATAGGGTGAGCACTACTGTATGTTGATTGAATTTGAAGGGTTTATACAGAGGTCCACGTGTGTGTGTGTGTGTGTGCATGTGTGTGTGTGTTCTGTTATATTTTAATTATGAGTTACACTCGTGCTCTGACAGAATATTTTTTAAACAAGTACAGTACATGAATAAAGCACTGAATAAAATCTGCCATCACCCAAATTATTCAAACTACCCCCTTGGCATTCACCCTGAGCACAATGGGTGCTCCAATTTTGGAAGTGGCCACGGAAGGATCTTAAGCAAATGAGAGAAAAATTCTGTCTCACAGAGGACGTGTGATTGCTGTGCATTCGGGATTACATTGAAAACATTATGGTGGGAAGCCTTGCTTTACAGTCAATGGTATCTGGTTCAAAACACCCTATAAAAATGAAGGTTGACCATGAGCAAGAAAAAGAGGAGAATAAGAACTTTCCTAGAAACTGCCCTGAATGTTTATCTAGTTTTAGAAATTATTTTTACAATCCTTTACTGTGTCTAATGTGGTATTATTGTACTTAATTGTGAGTGATTTGAATTATATTACTTTATTACATAATATTATTACATTAAAATGATATAACATTGCAATTGTTCTGGAAAAGTTCAAACTTATCTCAGACCTCTCATGATCTAATGATTTAGCTGAACTCAAGATAAATGGTCTTCCTACCCAATTTTCTTGTTCAAGTAATTTAAAAACCGCTTAGGATTGGTCACCAAAACACAACAATGTAACGTTCTCACAGCGTTTTTTAAGCATTGTAACAGTGTTTATTCATTTTATGGTGCAGCAATGCCTGTCACTTGAAAGGCCCACACGTATGTCTTGAGGGCATGAAGAATCGGTTGGTTGTTGGCATCATAACTGCCACCCGTATATGGAAAAATTACGTTTCAAGGCAGCAACACTTTTTACATTCATAAAAAATGGAGTGTTATTGATTAGCTCATTTGTTTTGCCATTTGCACACATATAGCTGTTTTCACAGAAACTGTAAATATGAGTAAGCGTAAAAAGCACAGGCTGCTTCTCCTGTCCTTATGCTCTACTTTTTAAGTGATGTTTGTGTAACTGACAGTCTTCACGCACACAGTGCTGCACAGTTCATCCGCTCCATCTCCATCTGTGATCCCAAACTGTCCCTGCTGATAATAATCAGAAACCAAATCCTTGCTACAGTGCAAAAAAAAAAAAAAAAAAAAAAAACTCCTGCATGTCTTCAAGAGGGATTGCTCCTGAGCAGTTAATTCATTATGCTATGCTCTCCTTTACATTGTAGCTGATTCATGGGAAAACAGCAATGAAGATAAGATAAGAGTTGCCCCCAGGTTGTCAAAAAAACCTTCTAACAGTCAGATAAAGTGCTTATTCCCCCCCCCCCCCCCATTCAACTCCAGTGTCAACAGTGACTGCTCCATGTGTATTTTCGGATTTGTATAACCCGCGCCAATTTTTATTCATGTTTTTTCCTACCAATTTTTGCTAATTGGCTGTTTTGATATGATTTGTAAATCTGTATTTGTTTGTTAGTCATTTTTTTATTTGTAAATTCTTTGAAATAAAGATTGACCTCTGCAATGGCTGTCTAAAAAATGGTGTTCTTTAAGCTATGCACATTTCACATAAATATGCCATAGCAGTAGCAGTACATAAAGAAAAATTCACATTAAAAGAAAATAAAGAAAATATCCACTTTTTCCAGAACAGTATTTCAGGCAGTTGCATCCTTCAAAAACAAGCAACAACTACCAACCATTTTAGTGATATGGAATTTCTGAAGCAGTGTACTAACTACTTCACATGTTTAAAATTAGAAACAATGTAATTTGTCTGATTACAGATCATCTCATCTTTAGCCAGGCACTTCAAGACACAAGTTAACCAGAACTCCTCAGTTAAGTGCCCCAGCCAGAACCGTCAGGCCAAGCAGGTCTAAAATCAACAACTCTGCTCTTACCCTTGTTAATAATAACAAAGCCAGTGTGAGAAGACTCGGTAGCAAAATGCCATGTGTCAAACTGACACACGCTTCCATATTTAGTCGGCAAATCATGGACGTTCTCTGCAATCTGGCAGACGCTCTAAATCACAGAAAAGTGCTTAAAGGACAGTCTATATTTTTCTTACATGTATATTGGACCTGGACTGAACAGTGAAAACATGTTGGTATTTATAAATCTCTCCCTTCACAGAAAGCAGGTATAACATGTAGGCACAGTGCTCCAACAGGTTAGGTCACATTCTGGACCCTTCCTGAATGTGTTCGTCTTGGATGATCATGAGTCATTGTACAAGAAAGCACACAGGCCTATAAATATACTAAACACATTCCAGTGCCCAAGCATATGAAAAGGCAGCCCATCAGTGAGTTGCACTGCAGCACCACAGTATACAGTAGAGGTGAGGTAGTGGATGTTTGGATCAGCAGTTAACAGCTGGTGAATGGTCTTACCACTAGTAGACCTCTACAGTTCAGGCTTTAAATCATTTTTGGTTTACTTGCTGAGATTTTTTTACAACGATTTATAATCACCATTTATTTTTTCAATCTGTCTACAGTGGTGAATTAAGGAGCAAATACTTGGATCTCCTTTTTCAGTTCTCTTAGCCGTCGAGTGGGTCACCCATACAATTGGCAGGCTGGAGAAGTCACACAAGACTATTTAAGGCTCAGTAGAAGTAACTGGACTTTACATGAATGTTGTGTAAATCTAGCCAAAGACAGATGAGGGAGAGGAAATAAAACAGGTTTGTTTTATCTGCGTGTCCCTCAGTGCTCAATGAACTGCAGCGCCATGAAAATGTAGACCAACAGCACCACTGTCTGGTCAAATCCAGAATAAGCTTATCAAACCTGTCTCTGGCAGAATTGGCAGAACAGATGCTATGATCGCACGAGGGAGAGGACAAATGCATAATGGATCGCCTTGTGTCAAAGGAGTTAAAAGTTCCTATACCTTGACACCATTTACTTTTGAAATACTAAATGTTCTCAAGTCCAAATGGGGACCTAAATTATTAAGAGTATTCAGGGCTCAGAGTCTTCTGCTTCTAAAACATAATGGAGATTTCAAAAGATACACAATAATATAAGACAAGAGCAACATCGTCTATCTCCTTCCCCTTCCAATATATCATGGCATACATTTAAAGTTCCCTACCTGACATATCAAGCTGAATGACAAATCATGAACTTCAGCTCACCTTGGCTGAAACTCAGATACCCTATTTTACAGCTGTCACCCTCTTCATCTGGCAGGAGTCACAGAGGTGTACATCTTTGACTGAGCACATTCAGAAGTTTCCCCAAACTAATTAAACTTTTATTTAACTGTAAATAAAACAATTGTAAACCAGTTGGCCCCTAAACAACAAGCCATACCAACAAAAAAAAACTAAACATGTGAATTCATTAGCATTGTTCAGGACAAATGTTTTTTAAAGCCTTATAATAGTTATTATTATTGATAGTTATTACTATGAACTGCATGCACATCTGTGATACAGGCAGACCAATGGTGACAGCAAGCCAGCTGCAGTGAGCATCAATCAGCCTCTAGATGGCAGGAGAGGACATGAATCAACAAAATCAGAAATTATCCCATGTAACGTCTCTCTAAGATACATGCATTTTCAAATACACACAAGTTTCTTTTGGTTCATATCAGAACATCAGATTCTTCATTGTCTATATGTTAGAAATACGCATGTTTCTCCCAAAACAACTGGGTTCTGTAAATATTTCGCACACTTGATTGTGGAGTAAACAAAGTCATGTTGCTTTTATGGGAATGCCAGCACTGGCAGACAGATGTTCTGTAACGTTGTCACAACATATGTTTAAGGTTGGTCTGTACTGGGTGTTTGATAAACGAATGTAATATAATGTCTCACATCAACTAGGGTGACAGTGTGTTGTGGCTTAAATTCAAATGAAACAAACACTATGGATTATAAATATCGGTATCTTTCCTGAAATTAGTGTATTTTGTGTATGTATATTGGACCAGTGTAATAAGTGTAATAACATTCTGTTATGTTCAAATTCTAATTGGTAGGAGGTAGGGTATGTATATATTTATGTCATTTTGGGTATGATTATCTAAAAAACTTGATCAGTCAAATGGTTCTATATATGCCCCTGGGGCCTCATTTATAAAATGGACTCATGATCAATTTTGATCTTAAGTACGACTTACGCAGAAAACCACGTATAAGTAGTTATTTATACAACCTCACTTTGACGTGGAAATGATCTTATCTCTATGCAAAGTCTAGACTTGACGTAAGTGATTTTCCTGCTGCTTATGTATGGCTATTTTTTTTCCCCTTGCAGTTTAAGGTCAGACCATTTCTTTTTCAGATCAGCCACAGTTCTGTCTTGCTGCCCCACCTCGTTCACTGCAGCAGCGACACACTCCCAAGCTACCTGTTTGGCTTTGTTTGTCAACCCACTATTTAGTCCACCGAATAATACGTGTTGCCTGTCTTCAATCTCCTCTATCATCGCCATGATCGCATCTTCCAAAAAGTTTGCTTTTCTCTTTTGGTCCATGGTTATTCCTGACTAAACCTTCATTTTTGCTAGAATTATATAAGGGGAAATTGCTGATTGTAAGGCAGGTTCAGGTGCCGTCAATTTTAAGTTAATTTGAGATTTATAGATCACAGGTGTGTAAGTTACAAGTGGTCTTCTTAGAACCTGCGTAAGCAAGGTTTCTTATGCTCGGTATCTTTTATGAATCAAACGTAAGCACACCGTCCGAAATTATCTTAAGATTAAATTCAAGTATAAATCTAAGAACATTTTTATAAATGAGGCCCCTGGACAGCTGAATTATGGATTGGGTTCTTCCTCAAACGTTGTAACAGGGGCCTACCTGAAGGGGGCTCCACCAGAACACCTAACACTCCAGTGATGAATCAGCTGATGAGGTAGCTTTTATTCTAGATGAACTCAGATCAACTCTCCTTGAATTAAACAAACTGACAGCTTTAGCCAACGCAAAATACAGGCAGTAATGCACTGGCTGTTTCTCATAATAGGACATGAAAAAATGCCTAAAATACAACATATGTTGTGGCTCTGTATCAGGCACTTATTTAGTGCATAGTGGCCCTAAAGGACTGTTTATGCCAGCGGCCGGCTCTGTCCAACAGCATCCATCATGTGTGAGACAGAACCTGTTTAAACAAAGCCAGCATAAAAACACGTGACAGCCTGACAGCTGATACCACAACAGTCCTCTACCTGGACATGGAGCTTGGGGGGGAGCTGCATCAGCAGCATCAACAAACTCAGACAAAAGAGAACAGAGAAGGAAAAATGCCAGATAAACGCCTTGCTGCCCTTGTTAACCTCGGCCAGACCAACCCCACTGCTTTTGGGAGGGGGTGGGGTAGGGGTGGTCAGGGGGAGTGACCTTGGGGGGGGGGGGGTGTAAGCTATTCATTTAATAAATAAGCAAATAAATTTTTAAGAGCAAAAGAAAGAATAGCCCCCTGGACCAGCAATTAGTATAATTACAGCCCCCACCCCCTAACCCCCCCACCCCCAACCCCAACCCCCCTCCCCCGGCAGAGGCCCACGCAGGGAGGAAAGGGGATGGAACATTTCCTCAGGAAAAAGCATCGTCTTAGGCTACAAAACAGGCCTGCCAGGAAGCAGCACGGCCCCAGAGTCCATAGAAGACGCGCTCACGCACACACACACAAACACACACACACGCGCGCGCGGCAGACTGACAACACGCTCCACACAGGGATGCCACGGCACTGAAGCTGATCACCGCATTGCAAGGTAAGAGCATGGGCTAGATACTGTCGAGAGTGCAGGGGGAAAAAAAGCAGTCATTGCTCTAGTCGTTGTTGAGTTGTCTTGACTAGCTTCTTGACAAGAGGTCTTTGCGTGGCTGTCTTCGAAGGTTGGGGTTTGACTGGAGTCTGTCATGGTCTGCATGAGATCCATCATAAAATGGCTGTCAGACAGTCGTGGGTCTTGTTGCGTGCACTGCTGTTATTCGTACACTAGTGAGCCTAATGTGGTGATTGTTACATATGAAGTTTATACAACTTTTCTGCTGTTGGCTTCTCTCATAGTCTGATCGGCAGTTAGGTTTATGCAGTTGTTCTTCGATCATTAGCTGAACAAATTTAAATCCATCATTCATGCAGCATTCATTCAAGCAGAATTCAGATATCCTGATGCAATCTGCAGATAGACTGAGAAAAAAATACTAAGCTTACCTGATTCCATCACGGTATACTGTTCAGAGTATATATGCCCTGTGAATTCCTGCAGTGTAAGATAGATGCCTTGACGTCTAAATGCCAGGAAACTTATAATGCTTATAGGACACCATCTGTGCCCCATTGCATTGTGGGCCTTGGGTACAGCTATTTCTGCAGATGGGACTTGCCTTCTGTGGATGTACAAACGACCTCTTAAGGAGCCACAGAGCAGGACTCACACGGCACATCTCACATTGACGACAGCGTTATGTGTGCTTCCTTCGTTTGTGTCCTGCCTTCACATAAACAGTCCGGATCGCAGCAACCTCCTCCCTAACCAATCAGCCGTGGCTCACTGTACGCAGCAACTCATCATGTTTTTTTTTTACAACAGCATTCTGGTTAATAACTATAAATGACCCCGTAAACAGTGTGCCAGTGAGGAATAGGGTCTGCGTCAACAGATTGTTCCCCTCCGGCAGGTCAGTCACAAGACCTCGTGATTCATTGATGGTTATCTGGGAAATTTGTTGGAAAATTCCTCAGTGGAGAAGTCATTGTCAACTCACAGTTTGTTAACAATTCCAAGACACTAAAAAAAGACTACGAGTCAATGTAAACATTTTAAGAAAACAATGCAGCAATGAAAGTCCATGAACAAATTGATGTGCAATGGCACGACATTCAGAAAACATCAACCATTTCTCTTTGGGTTTCTCTAATGCTTGGGTGACAATATGACATGTATGCAACATAATGAAAATGCGCGAGTGAGCATCCATTATGGTTTACCTGACAGACATGTCACAGTAAACTACAGTAAACTACATTTGCCGCTAGCTCTGTGAACACGTTTGGCAAGTTATGTCCACGGCTGCTGTGTCTCCTCTTGGGTCAATGATCTCACTGAAGAGTTTTCTTGCTGTTTGGGATTCTCATTACTGATTTGCTAAGTGGAAGCCATTACCTATGGCAACCCATACAGTTTACACATTTGCACGGCTGAATATTCAGTGAAGTGGTTAAAGTCTGGCCCTATGCTCATGCAGTGCTCTGCCTGGAATTTTAACCAGTATCCGACCGGGCGCAAGTCCAGGCCCCTCCAGTGCTCCACACAATGTTCAGTCACAAGCCAAATAGTTTAGTTTAATCATTTTTTAATATCTAATCAGATCGTCGAGTCAAGGAACGGAGTGTATAGAAGAGAATAGACTGGAGCAACTTTGCTCTATTCTCAGTTAATCATGGACTTGACGGTCTGATAAGTCACAAGAAATATATGTATTTGTAATATGTAATATGTAATGTAATTTACATTTAAGATGTTAGTAAAAAAAAAATGCAGCAAAACGCAGTGCAGGACAACATCTGTGGCCATTGCATTGTGGCCCTTGGGTACTACAGCTCCCACAGAGTTTCCCTCTTTGGTCATTCAAATGGCCTGGTAAATGGCAGACCTTACCTGTAATATGTATGCACTTCAGTGTTAACAGCTGTCGCATTGGTAGCCGATGACCTGAGCATCGATGCTATGGGGTTTGATCAAGGCATGAAAAGGGGAGAGAAATAAATTAGATAAATAGCGTGGAGTGGAGAATAACAGAGCTCAGATGAATCACTTTTCAGGGTGTAATTCGTGCACGACTGTGAAAAGCAGCCAGGGCGAGGGACTGCATTTCAGAATGATTCTGTCTTCCTGAATGCTGCCAACCTGACGAAAGCCCGTGCCATCTGAGGTCTCAGAAACCACCCGGCGAGAGGCGGTTCACCTGAGCTCTTACGCGGAGCTCTACCCAGCTGCGGATGCTACCGCAGCCCGAGGGAACACAAATCAAGTAAACGATGACCGCTGCTCTGAGCATCCCTCTGCCAAAACACACAACCCGCCATGGCAGGTGAGCGGCGCACGGACAGATTAACGAGCTCGGGCGGAAGCACAGCGGGTGATTAACACAGGAATACGTCGCCCCTCTCCGTTGGCTGGGGGATGGGGCCGCGGTTCGCCGGGGTACGTCCTGCGGCTCCAGATTACGCAGCAGGTACAGGATGCAGGCAGGGCTGCGCTGACAGCGCCCTCCGGTGACCCCTCTCGTGGCTGCAAGGCTGCCTTGTGGCCCCCTTGTGGATGTGCAGCATTACTGCAGAACCTGACAGACACCGCCTAAATATGGAAACCTTTCCATATGTATTGTGACCAGTTAACCAGGAAGCAGAGATGGAGAAATACGATCCGGATTTCTTTTTGGCATGCATAAATAAATAGAGTGGCCCATTGTTGAGTGTGCCGTAATATCTATTATCTTTCACCTATTTAACTATCTATTGTCTATTATCACAATTGAATTGTTTAGTTCTGACATTCTTTGATGATCTATATATCATCAAAGTAAATCATCATCATAAATTATCACAGTCTACAACAGTGATTGAACAGAATTTATGCATTAAGTTTCCTTACCGGACACAGTAGCAGAAATGACATAGGCTGGTCAGCTGTCGGCTGTTGTGGGGGAAAAGTGAAAACTGGTACCATCTACCAGTCACTCACACAGCAGTATGCTGCTTGTGATCTGTGGGTTTTACACGTGAAATCACTCAGGATTCAGTTCAGAAGCCTGACGTTGAGTGGTTATCAGAACTGCATCGTTTCAGCCCTCGCTGTTACCTTGAGGACAGCCTGAAGCAAAACACACCTCGCCAGCTTCTCACTTTTATTGATGTATTACAGGAGTCCTTCGTAGAAAAAAGTAATTTAGTTCACAGCAGGATTCCATGCGAGAGAATAACCAGAGGGTCTCGTTAGCCAGAAGACGTCAACCAAAACCCAGAAAACAATGTGGCCAGTGCTGTTTGAAACCACATTCCTTTTCTTGTCCTCTGGCTCCTTCCCCTCTAGTGTGTAAGAAATAGCAAAGAAATTTATTTGGGAAAATCACTTAGGTTGTTTCCTATTTGTTTAAAATGGAAGCATCTGTGATTTCAGAAAAATAGGATGTGAAATGTCACACACCCAAGAAAGGTGGTCCTGAATTAAGGGAAGACATAACATGCAATTTCCTGTGAAAGCTCTTTGAGATGCGGTAGGACAGCAGTAGCTTTATGAAAATTAAATTAAGGTTTGTGTCGTTATTTAAACTGAAAACAGAAACAGAACAATGCTGGTCAGCTTGGAACATTGCAGAACTTTCACAATAACGGCAAGAACTTTCACAATAACACCAAGATAGCTTTAGTGGCCGTGTGGAAAAGGATGACAAGACACCAGCTCGTGTCCTGATGACAATGAGAAGGCCGATATTATGGAGTGTTATTTCCTGTTCCCAAACCACAAATACATGCGAACTGCTGTTCCTTTATATAGAAGCCTAGGCGTAAAGTGAAATAGCAGCTTTTTTTCAATACGTGGAGCCTGCTTCAACATTTCCTGTCCCTCTCTCCCCTCGATAATCAACAGGAATGAGACACAAGACAGTGGCATCCTCACATTATTTCCACTTGAGTATACACTGTGTGCAATTATCATTCTTGTGTAAAAAATTGCATCTGATTCTGTATCCCAACCATTGTTAAACGGCCATGGAGACACCAACTGCCAAACGGCATCTTTAATCAATGAATCTATCAAATTTTATCATACAGACATTTACAGTATTGTCCTTTTAAGGATTTTAATCCTTTTAAGGATTTGTCACAATACACGTCACAGTTTACTCTGGCCTAAATCCCCACAAAGCAAACCAACAGCCAGTGATAGTGGCTAGGAAAAACTCCCTGGAAGGCTTTTTGGAAGAAACCTACATTGGAAGGATCCAGACTCAGTAGGAGGGGGAGTCCATTCTCCTGGAGAATAGTAGTGAGGATCTTCCTCCATCACACACTCAGAAATAAAGGTACACTTAAGGTACATTTTTATTCTCCTAGGAAAAAATAGGGAAATGGACCCTGAAAGTACAATGATGCTGTTTTTGGGTACTAATGAGTACTTTTTTTTTTTTACAAACAAAATAGGTACAAATGAGTTATGTATTGAGGGCTAGGGGTTCAATGTTCTGTATCTATTGAGTACTGCCCCAGTGTAAGCCTTTGCACGTTTTTAGGCACTTTTTCATACCTTTCTTTCTGAGAGTGGAGGCAACTTTACAGATCATTTTGCACATGCTGCTAGTCTTTGTTGACTTTGTGGAGAGCCACCATTCTCATGGTTTACCATACAATTTCATAAGCCAATTCGCAACTTGCTTGCAGCCTTTTTGTACTTGGTCGTCTGGTGCATTAACAATAGACTTGGTTGGACTAAGTTAGCACGCATCACATTTCTCACAGAGCACATGCAAAACAGCTTGCAGAGAAGGTGACCAGGTTTCAGTTCAGAAAGTGAGCGAGACATCCGGGTTAATCAGTATCCATGTGCTCTAGATTAAAGCAGGTGCTCTGACAAATTAACCTGCTTGCTCAGGATGACCGGTCCCCCTGGTCAAATGGGCAAACTGGTCTGTTATCCCTTTGATGGGCAAATTTAATTGATATGTACAAAGCAGGATATTTATGGTTGCACTGCACTGACATTGCTATTTAAGAATGACTGAAAATACAGTTGACCATTAAATTACAATGTAGCTTGCTATGAAAGTGAAAACCCATTTAACTAGTATAACCACAGTAAGTCAATGGAAAAAGTTTCCCATTAATCTAAGCCGTTTCAGTTTTGTTTTTGTCCATTATTGAGACTGAGAAGTGAAAGTGCCCAGTAGTGTAGCTACTTGACTAGCTAGCTTGTCAGATCTTCTGTTTTATTTTGACAAATTATAGACAGTGCAGCTACTCGCAAGATAAATGCGCAAGACCATTGTCTGTAATATAATGCATAATTAAAAAATTCTAAATCAATTTTATGGTTGTTTATTTGTACTGTGTTTGTTTTAACAGAAAGGTGTAGTCATACATCACTTAAGAAACAATAGGCTATCATAGATAATAAAAATTTTAATTAAAGAATATAAGTAATTATTTCTGTTTCCATGTGTTACCACATGCCTACACTAAAATATGTAAATTGAGCTATATAAAATAAAAAAAAACTCTAAATGTAGTATCTGCATTAAAAGCAAATACTAATATTATCAAATTAAACACAAGTAACTTTTAATCTGAACATATAAAATATATATTTTTATTTTGTCATTTATTTTTTTGGTATAGTGCAATTTAACACTGTTACAAGTTAAAAACAAGAAACAGATGTGCTGCATCTAGTTTCTAGCCAAGGCTGATTCATAACTTGTGTTTGGCCCGTTTTAAAATGGTACCAAATACAAAACGCACAATTATTCAGCAACATAATTTTCACAAAATAAAACAATTGATGACACTAAAAGTCAAAATAGTGCCATATAGTGAGTTACAACATAATAATGAATACAGATTTGGCACAAAATTACAATGGATGCAATATGTCAACAAATTTGAATTTAAATTCTCTACACTTTTTATCGTTAGGCAGTATTTCATCATTAAACTTGTCAAAAACAGATGTTAATATCCTTTCTGTTTGTAATGCATTCCATAATGAGTACTTTTGGCAGGAAAAGCTGATTGGTCAATGATTGGAATGCTTCATGTATATGTATGATTGTTGTGAATCTGATTCTCTGTCCCCTGTGCATTTTGCATCCCACTTCCAGAGGTCATAACGTTCCTTTCTTTTTTAAACCTTACTGCTAATTAAATGGCTAAACATTACGAAAGCATTTTGTATGGCTGCAAGTCTATATTCGGCCACAAAGAACTCGTAAAATAAAAGAAAAACAAACAGCCGGGCTGAAGGGGTGTTATCATTGTCCAAATTGGGCAAAGAAAAAAATAAATCTTTAGGCGTTTCTTCCCCCACGTCTCCATTTGGCGACAGACCTCTGCAGGGCCCCTGTCTTGCTTTGGTGACCTCCGCCAGTCCTTTACTGCTGACTGGAATGTTTTGCGATAGCGTTCCGGGGCAGGCCGAGAGGAAAGGACGGGCACTCGCGCCTGCTCTTTTGTTTATACATCAGCGTCTGGGCTCTTCTGTTTTTTGTTTTTTTTTTGTTTTTTTTTCTTTCCAACTATTTCCCAAAGTTCTCCCATGCTAGGACAAACACATTTCTAACGTTTCTGCTGGGAGCCAGAGCATCCTCTGCCTACGGCATGTCCTTCTGAAATGCTTCCAACTTAAGAAAGGATGGCGTTTTTAATAATCTCCGATGTGACGCACTTCTGCAGACTCCATTGTGTTTGTCAAGGAATTGATACGCAGTCGACTGACTTCCTTTCGGCACGTGTCCTGGCCTTTGCGTCTCAAAAGGAAATAGGAAGAGTGATGGCGAAGAGAGAGGAACGGTTAGGACCGTAAAGTCAAAGGCTAATGAGTGTTGCACGAGGCTGAGGATGAAGGTGAAAGGACAAGTAAAATATTAATTTATGAGGGGTGAAAAGAAAACACACACACACACACACACACACCCACAGACACACACGGACACACACACGCACACAGAGCTGGTCCGAGGACTTTGGAGGCCCACCAAACCCACACCAACCACTTAAATTTGAATGATCCTTATTCTGGTTACGGTCATATTCCATGTATCCCATTTACACGCATCACATGGAATAAGGTGTTTATATGATTTCCATTTTCGGATTACTAGAGGCATATGCAATCTTATTTGGATATTGCATAGTCAGGATAAGGGCTTAACCTGGTTTTGCTTTTTTGAATAAGGCTATATCGTAACCAGAATCTCCAAATAAGATCAGAATAATAATGTTCAATGTAAACATGGTGGAAATGAACAAGGCAGTGTAATTAATTATTACTTTTCATGGTTTTGAAAGTCATATTCACATATTGGTCATATCACTCATATCACTCCAGTTGAACAATACTGAGCATGGTCTGTATGTAGCATAGACATTTCCATTTGTATGCTAGTAAATAAAGCCATTTTGCTCATGTGTTCGGAAGCCATTTTACGCCTTGTACATTGTACAGAATGTACAAGGAATGTCCTCACACAGTGAAGGACATTTTCTTGCCACCTTCACAACTGTCACATATCTTACATACAAACACACACGCATGTCATTTGTGCACTTCAACCAAGACTGTTCCAAGAGTAATGGCTTTGGGAAAACAAAATATAAACTGTTTATACTTACGCAACACAGATCTCTACAAAGAGGTTGATTGTGAGAGTTGCAATCTGTCTGACCTAAGTGTCAGTGTTAATGTCAAAGCCTGGTCAATGACCACCTACAAGGACTGCATTTAAACAAAAACTATACATTTGGCCTAGTGCAAATGCCGTAGAAATATGTACTGGTACTCTGCTACTGCAATTGTTTGGTGTAAAGAGAGACAGGAGTCCATCTGCATTTGGATAAACACAAGCCAGTTTAAAACTAAACAAGGCTCAAAAGCAATGTTTAGGTATTCCAATCTGATTAGCATTCATAAGAAAATGGGTTGAATATACTGCTCAAAGACATTGTGACACTGGTCTATGTCACAATGGGGTCTATGGGGGGAGAGAGATGCTTTGGCAGAAGATACAAATTATTGGAATTATTGCTGCAAGAAAATAAATACTGTTAAAGCAAAATTATGTAAAATTGAAAGCATAACTTTGATTACCTGAATCCACCTGGCGAACTTTCCCTTAGACCAAAAGAACAACAGCATTGTTTTTGGCTCTGCTTGTGTAAAATGCTGTCTTCGTTATATTTTACAGTCTGTTGTGACAATGTTTAAATGCTGTTTAAAAATATCCATGCTTTTTTCCAAAATCCTAGACTCAACCCATTCAGACTGGATTCAGCATGTCTGTCATAAATAGAATTGATTCAAAGCACTTTTTAAACTGTGTTTAAATGCTCACCTTAAATGGTGAGCCCCTTTTCCCCTATTTCTTGAAGTCTGATTATGGTTTGGGGAGAATTAATCATGCATATCACAATGGATCATTTCACCCTGTGTGAATGTTGGTAGGACAGGAGGTGAGGGGAATGGGTTGTCAGACTGGGCGATAATCCCCTAAATTTTACAGTAAAAATGTAGGCCTATGAGTCGATGGCAGATGGGGATTACAAAAAGAGGTATATGGGACAAATTGTGAGAAGTTTATCACAAGTCAACAGAATATGTGGCTTTTTCAGGAGTTTTTAGGGGGAATTAATTCAGGTATCTGGCAACAATGGCAATGGGATAAACTCTTGTACAGTAAACTGATGTCTTGTTAACCAACACATTACCCTTCCCCGCCATAGGGAAGATATTGTCATAACTAATATGAATTATCAGAGGTCACCATGCAAGGTGGTAAATATTCAATGAATGTTTCCTCGTGGTCTGTTTAGTGAAAATGAAAATGTAATCCGTGTGCTACTCTAAACAGCAATGAGTCTGTAGCCTACAAACCATATCTAGTCATAACCATACATTTAAATTATGAGTTAAAAAAAACATTTTCAGTAATTAATTACAATGTTTCTGTCACATTTGGTAGCGTGTTTTGCTTTTCCGATAAATCATGTGTAGCCTACTTCCTTGCAAATACCTGTTAGGCTAGAGTGTTTATCTTCGATAGCAGGTTACTGATTTAGAACACGGAAAAGTATTAGCGTGCTAATAGGCCTACACGGGAAATACCCTTGCAAGATGAGTTGGAATCAGATAAGCACAGCGACTTGTGTTTTCATGTAAAACAAAGCCAGAGTAAACTATTAAAACTAAGCAAATAGACGGTCGGAAGAATTAGGCTATTAGCATGTTAAAATAATGAAAACTCAAAATACAGATGCAAACTTTTACCTTGTGTTCAATAAATTGGCTGTGTGTGTAACCCATACCTGACCGGAAAGCAATTTTTCCCCTTTTAAATGAAAGCGGGGACACTACCTTAATTCAAGATTTTGTCCCTTGCACGGCGATACCATTCGGCGGAGGTGTTTAATCCTCGAATGCGTGCGCCGCGTGCGTCTGGAGTGAAGTGCGATTAGGGTTTAGGGGACGTAGGGGTTTGAAGTAGAAGTAAAAGTAAAAGGCTGCTTGCGTCAGACCTGCAGACTCCGCTGTGTCAGCATCAAGGCAGGAGTAATTTCTCTCTCCCTGCGTGTGTCTTGGATCCCTGGAACCTTTTTCCACTTTGGTTTCAAAGACGCACCACCATGAATTCAGTAAGTAAATTAATTCGCTAAACTAAATCTTCTGATTTACATTGGAGCAAATGCGGTGAACATCAATTTGCGATAGGCACAAAATACTATAAACTAGTCGATGCTAGTTTTGTAGCGGTAAAATTAAAATATATAGCAACCATTTTACCAGTCAAAATAACTTTTTTAAATGAAAATGTTAATAGATATTCATCTTAAGCTGAGCAGTAGCTCATAGGCTATAGCAGTGCCAGAGGTTTACAAATTGACATTATGTAATCTTACTTAATAATGGATGTGTGGAAATAGTTTACACCCTAACCGATTGGCCAATTCTATAGCTATCTAATAATTTCATATTTTATGTAAATTTGGCATTCAAAATGGAACAAATCTGATGACAAAATCACATTTTTTCCGTTTTCTCATTTCTTAAAAAAATATGACTTTTCTACATCAGCAGTGTTTTGTGGTACATTGATATCTATTGTTTTTAGAAAGTTATACTGCTATTGTTTGTGTTTTCCCTGCGAAACAAGCTAGATATTCATATATTTAAGGTATGCATCTTGAATGTCTTTTTGTTTGGCACATTAGTGGCAATAATTCGAAGCTTGAGCTGTATTCCAGAGTGTCTTGCAAAACTGTGCTGATTGAATTCCACAGAGGCGGTTAAGAGGTTATTGATAATGACCTTATTGTGCGCCACGTGCATTACGTGCTTTTTCTCTGCACCCTGTGGTCAGATTCAGGTCTTATTCACTCACACTCGTGGGAATTCAATTGTAAATCAGCTGATTGAGGCATTCTCTTTCTGCAATGGAAAATAGCATTTAAGTTCACTTCTCCTTTTCATGAATCAGCTCACAAAAGCAACCGTGCGATTTCTGTCTACAGGGGAACTGTTAACAATTTACTACCGCTATAATCTTGAAAAATAATGTGTCACGGAACACTAATTGTAGGACATTTTATGGCAGGGCAAACTCCAATGTCAAAGAAGGCTGAGAACTATCTGTTTTACCTGTTGTATCATTCAACAAAGATTTGTTGATATAACACCATTCAAGAGTCATTCAACTTTTTTTATATCCTGAAATTGTCTTAGATTGTTTGGTGAGAAAAGAACATTTTTTATACAGAACTGTGTCCTCTAAACTTTGGCACATACTAGCTGCATGACTTTTGATGCATGAAGGGCAGCGGAATGTTAATTCTTATGACTGGGCCGTTGCTTCACCTCATTTAAAATGATTAACAGCTGTGGTAAATATTTTTTTAAAACAAGAATAGGACAACCATTGCATTCCAACTGTCATATCAAGTGCAGTGGATTATTCAGGGCAGGTCAAGAATCTCCCAATGTCGTATGAGTGAAAGTCAGCAAGAAACACAGATGCAATGCGGGATACTGAGGGAAAAGGTCTCTCAAACGTCAGCAGGTAACGTTCTTTACTTTACAAGAAATTAGCAGACGTTCTTTTCCAGCCTGTCTCAGACTCAAGTGCAAAGTGCAGGGTTCAGTAATTCCTTAAAGAGGGAAGCAGAGACAGCAGGTGCAAGAAGTGCATGCTCGACTGACAACTCGTCCACTTCCCCCCACTGAGCGTTAAACCATGTTGTGCTAACAAGAACAAAAACCACTCCATTAATGAGTCCTGTGCAACGTTTGGGTGTGTGAGGGCCAGTGTATTCCCTGAGGGAAAGTCACACAGGGTTCCCTGGGACGTTTCCAACATTCCTGGGGGTTTGAACCTAAAGGCTCGGTCTTTATGGATGTGCCGTGCGTGTCTGCGAGCCAGGCGGTGCAGGCTGGAGTGCTGGGGCCTATCTGCTGCATCTCCCCGAGAGACCAGCCCCTCCGTACCTCTGCACCTTCCTCCCCCCCCTCCCCCCCCCCCCACAGCACCCCGCCCCCCCCCTTTCCTGAAGACAATAACTGAGGAGTATAGTGTCTACACACTAAGTGACTGTGAAATGCTGGAACCTTGAAGCTGTGGTTCAAAAACAAAAATTTTGATTAACATTTTTGTCCCCTGTAGGGGACATGAGTCTGGTCTTAATCTCAAGAACCATATATTCTATTATGCTGGAACCTGAACTACGAGAGACATTCAATAAAAAAAAATTATAAATATATATTTTTGAAAATATTTTCACTATAGCATACTTTTGTCATCCAAGGCACTTGTATTATGTCAATAAGTTAAATTCTTAGCCGTTTTTTCTGCCAGGTCGTAGAAGGATTAATAAGCGAACAGGCTGCACTTTTGCCATGTTTGATCTTTTGACGCTTCACTTCTGGTGTGTTCTGATGATTCAAATCCTTCCTGGATATCACTTTTTTCCCAGAGTAGTGCTGACTGCACTTGCTTCCCAATGGTTTCTGTTTGATGTTCAGTTTGCAGTTTTCCTTTTGAATTTATTTCTGTTACACCAGACCATGTGACTTATAGAAAAGAGATGGGATCCGGGATTCCAACACTACATGGGACTGCACGTCCCAGCCAGAATGTATCTTGTGGGCTGCAGTGAAGAAAAAGGCAGCACGCAAAGCTTTCTCCAAGGAAAGGACTATGGAGATTAAATATTGTTAGCAACATTAATGTCTCTATACATTATTTAGAAATTCATTTTTATATGATTATATACAGTATACCTCATTGCTAAGATTGTCTTGGCTTTTATTTGGCAGAAACATGATCTGGGGATTTGGTCATGTGTAGCCACCAGGTGGATAAACACAAATGCAAATGACCATAGAATTACTGTAGGTTTGTTATACTTGGACAGCTAGCCGTATAGCTTTATATGAGACCATAATCCAGTTCTTTTACAAATGAGTAACATCACAGTATTTTGCTATATTTTATTTTTTCTGTGAGGATCCCCATCTCATTGTTCAAGAACACGCATGACTCATAGTAACCTTGGTTAAAAACAGATGCCAAAGAGCATTTCTGGCACTGGATTTGTTTCAGCCCTGTCAGAAACTGGCGTCATCAAAGTTGCCGCTGTCATTTCCCTCTCCGTTATGTTCCGGAACAACCAAGCCCATCATAGCCCCCGTTATTGGCATGTCTGGTGTCGCTGTCGCGCCCCCAGTCGCCGAACTTCCCTGTCTAAGTCCCCGTGAGAAGGCCTGCGAACACATATAGAGACCTTGATTGCCAAACTGCCCATGTGGAAAAATCATTGAGAAACACTGTCATTAAAAAATTGCCATTGATCTAAATCTTGATGGTTTGGATTTTGACTGGTGTTTTTGTAAAAGGAAAAACACGTGAACATTGTGTGTTAAGCTGTTATTCATTTTAATTTATAATTACTCATGAAGAGGTTAGACCTTTGGGTCACCAGTTGAAAAAGCAACTTTATTTCCTTATAAAGATTTGAACCATTAACTTGGGGAATTACAGCTCAGGGAATTTCTCATAAATCTTTCAGGACATCTGAAGTCAGTGTTCAAAAATTACATCTATCCCTCCCACAAACGGATGGACAAACACACCAACACACACACACACACACACAAGAAGGAAGTGATTCAGCGCTGTCCCTGTCAAGCTGTCACCAGCTTGAAATATCCTAGCCCTCTCTGTGCGAGAGGAAGTCCATGGAAAATGGCAACGTTGTTTTCTTGAAGAGAGTCAGAGGGCACGAAGCACCACGCTCATAAATGAGCTGCGTGTGGATCTCTCAGCCTCTGGAAAGCTTCTTAGATAAAGACCTGGTGGTCATTCTTGTCTGTCCTACCTTGAAACTGGACAATTGCCAAGGTGATATAACAAAACACACAGATTTCAGGCGGTTTGTTTATTGTGTAAATATAATGTTATCACGGAAAATCTGGGTGAAGGACAACAAGACCTCCTTCCTAACAAAGTCCTTCATTTAACAAATCCAGCTCTTCTCCAAAAATGTGTACTAATGACACTTCAGGGTCACCTAGAGTTGGTATGTGAAACATTGCAAATACCCTATGATTGCCATTCAGCATTAACATATTTAATTGGTTTTGAATGGAGTGTGTTAAAATATTTACTTGAAAGTTTTTTTATATGCATTCTGCCAGAGAATAATGTATGTAGTATGAAAGATTTGAAGCAAGTCATCGAGAGCATTTTTTCTGTTGTTCCGTTCATCAGTTGAACTCGAGTTGCCTCTTCTAGAACTTCCACTTCCTTCTCGCCGCTTAAGAGAAGAATTTTCTGGTTCTTTCCAGAATGCTGAATTATTTTCATCCAACAGCACAGCTAAACCAATGATGCATTCCTACGCCTGCTGAAGATCTTCTCAGCTTGTCATTTGCTCATTCAAATGTGCCATGAGGTCAACAGTTTGCCTTTATATGAGCTGGATTGGGAATTACCAAAAGTTCCAGAGCTTCCAACAAAGTAAAAGGATATAATTTGCATACAATGACTAGAATGGGTCCTCTGAAATTTACCTTTGCCAGCATAATACTGTATCTACCAAATATGCTGTAGTGATGATGAATGTCCGTGTCCTATATCCGCATTCTAGGCACAGTGTCTGGTTATGAAGGATATAATCTGTATCAGTTAGAAATCTGTCAGCTGTGAGATGAATCACCTGGACATCTGTTATATCTTTCATTATGTTGCATTGCATTCATCTAGCAGACACAAATACAGAGTGTCTCAACATACATGCATCCACCTGTGTTCCAGGGATATGAGTTATGTGAAAAACAGTGGCTACACTGGCTAACTGACTAATGGGTATATGTGCAATATCACTAAATCACTAAATGTAAGTTAATTTTACTGACCTATAACCCGGGGTACAATCTGCAATGCATACAAAGTGATGTGCTGGGGGGTGAGATGGGAGAGGGGGTACATGTGAGATTGCCTAATAGATAGCTGTGTACGATTCACTGACTGGACACATGTCAAATCTACCTCTGTCTGCATGACTGTCGAATGGAAAGCTGAACAAATCCATTGACTCTCCATCTCTCTGTGTCTCCTTGTCTGTCTGCCGTAGAATTCAAGCCCTCAGAGGAAGAATGCCCGTTCTTAAGAACCTCCCAGGGAGGCTGAAAGGGGCCAAGGTGAACGGAGAGCTAATCCTGCACAAGATGAGTCTGGACCACAACCCCTTCGCCGAGGGCGGCAGGGAGCAGGACGCCTGGAGCGAGGGCAACGAGAGCTCCCTCCTGGAGGGCAGCGTGCCCCGCGACCGCAACCCTTTTGAGGACGAGGAGGACGAGAACGAGGCCAACGAGGAGCGGCGGGGCGGTTCTGGGAAGGGCGGCTCCATCAAGGGCACGCTGGAGCGCATCCGGGGGGTCTCCCCGCTCAAGACTCTGGGGAAGCTGGGCAAGGGGCTGCGGATGTCGGGGCGCAGCAAGGGCGAGGGGACCCCATCTCCCAAGGGCTCTCACGGAAAGCCCTCCCCCCAGGAGAAGAAAAAGAAAGGGAGGCGGAGCTCCGAGGGCAGCCTGCTCAGGTGATTGGCGGAGGCTGAGTTCGGGAGAGTGAGAACCAAAAACCAGGTGTCCTTTACTATAGGTACTGTAGCTTTCATTGGCCCATCAGAGGGCAAACCCTTTTGATTGGTCAGGCAAGTTACTGACTGACAGTACAGTGAAACTTCTCCCATTGTGAGGTTTGTAAAGCCACTTCCCATGGCGGTCAGAACAGCAGAGAATCTGACAACCTTCAAGCGCAGACTAAAGACTCATCTCTTCAGGCTGCACCTCTCCCCACCCCTCCCTAGCCTCTAGTTTAGCTATACTCTATTTACCTCAATATACATAGTTAGGCTAATGCGATCTCGTTAGTTTTGTATTTGGCAGGATTGTTTTGTTTGATTCTGATTAGGCAAATGTGATTTCAGTGCTAGTTTTGTACTTGGCAGGATTGTTTTGTTTATTTGCTCAACAGGTTACCCTACAGGGTTGGAGTCCTGATCTATGTGGTCACTTCTGGCACTACGATCTTTACTTCACTCTACGGTGTTTTTCGCACCTCTGCACTTTGAACTGATGCACTTGTTGTACGTCGCTCTGGATAAGAGCATCTGCTAAATGCCTGTAATGTAATGTAAAGCATGACCCTCAGAAGGGTTGTGCCTGTCCCCAGCGGAAATAATTTTTTTCCATCTGAATTTGCCACGTGTTGTTGTGAGGGTTAAAAAGAAAAATATGCAGCTGTTTGTGCGTTAGTACATGAGCTATATTGCCAGCCGTTGACGTACAGCACTTAAACGGATGGTGCATTATTTCCTGAATGTGTTCTGCATTATGCAATCTGGAAGCAAAGCAACCTGTTTTTGTGTGCCAAGCTTTTGTTTGTCTCCAGAGGGAAGGTGGGCTCTCTTGCTCTATCTGAGTTAACAAGGCTATTTAAAGCAGCCACATTGTTCTAAGGACCCCTCTAACAGCTTTGCACTTCCAAAATACCTGGAAAATGTCACAATCATCAGCTCTGCCTAAATGCATTGTTTACTTAATTTGAGGAAAATTCATTCAGCAGTATAGAACTGTGAATGTAGATCAATCACAGACTAGACGCAGACTAATTCCAAATTAATTGGAGTTTGAGTTAGCTGATACTTGGCCTGCAGTTGGTGAGACTGACAAAAACAGGTCTTTTAAAAACCCGTTGAACTTCAGATCACCAGCCCCTCTGCTAAATGGCCCTTAGACATGGCAAAGAGGTTCCTCAGTACTTACATACAAATTATAGCTTGTAATAGACTCTTTTCAGAATCGCCTTTAACTCCTGTTGTGATCCAAATGCAAGAGGAGGTTCCACAGCCCGACCCATCTCTCTCTCTCTCTCTCTCTCTCTCTCTCACTCACTCTCTCCCTCTCTCCATGTGCAGGATAGCAGGTAGGTGCAAAGACAGCTTGCGGAAGGAGAGCCTGACCAACGGGGACTTGGGCTCGGAGGGTGACGACTGCAGCCGCCGCCTGTCCTTCCTCAAGATAATGCGGGGGGGAAAGCTGAAGAGGGAGTCCATGGCGGACCGCGCCTCCCAGGGCCCCGAGGAGGAGATGGTGGAGGAGGTGCCGGAGGTCAAGCCCAGGGAGCCCCTCTCCGGTAAGCAGAGTGTATCTCAGTCTGCCAGCGAGTGTTTTTAGCACTGGTGCTAACGTTCAGATTACTCCGATTGTGGCAAATGCGTAACCAGACAAAGGAGTCTGCCCACGTCTTTTTTTTTTGGTAGTTTTGGCAGTTCCTCAAGCCCCAACATATCCTCCTGAGACCCGACAGAAAGTTTTTTTCTGGTATTGGGCCTCCCTCCATATGTCTTTGTGAATTGCCCCATGGTTCTAGGTTAGCATAATGAACTTACCTCTAGTGATGTAGGACCCATGCTAGCCTGTTGTGTAGCCACTGTTGTTCATGTAACTCATATAACTTCACCATAAGTGGATGCACATATGTTCTCTTTAGTTATGAGCTGCTTTGGGTATGTGTCTCCTAAATGAATAAAATGTAGCAACCTCCTGAGACCTGGCAGGAAAAAGGTTTAAGTATTAGAATTTTTAAAAACATAATACAAGTGTCTTGTATAACAAAAACATGTTGCAGTGAAAATATTTTATTTTTTATTGAAGGTCCCTTTCAGCATAGGTTTGAGCATGGTAGAATATGTGGTTCTTGAGATCAAGACCAAAGACTCATGTCCCATACATGAATTTCCGGGTCTGAGCAGGATATATCAATGTACACATCTGTTGACCCCATCATTTCACGTGCAGCATTTAATCTCCCATCTTCATGACAGACTGTTGGCAGCAGCAACAAAAACAAATGCGACCGGCGCATTCAATAGCAATGCCCTAACATGTGATAGCTGTGACAGAAATGATGCGCAAGGTTTATAGCTTCATGGAAGCTTTTTTCCTTTTCTGCCCCTGGAAGATTCTGCCTTGTGCAGCATCTGCTTTGGAGTGTGTCTGCTGGCCTTGTATTCCTACATGCCAGGGCCCAGCTCCATTAGTCTGTATGTGCAGATAGGGGTAGCATGGTGTGCAGCGGGCACACATGTCATTTTATCACAAATTTAAATCTGTGAGAAGGCGGCCATATTGAATTAGCATACATAGTGTTATATAACATGTTGCTGCAGAACGTTTCCTCGGTTAGCTGCAGAACAAACACGAAAAAAAACTTAGTGCCTCACTGTTCAGAATTGCGGCCCTAGAAACTTCCGTTCTTCTTCAGGGTGAAAAGCAAACCAGCAGTATCATAACAAAGATGATGTCATGAATTTGTCGTTGTCGTCTGGGTTATTTCTGGATGCTTTGGAGACAATAGGGGAAAATCTGAAGGGATGCTGTGGGTAAACCAAGTCCAAGTAGGTTACGCAGAGATTCCGTTGTTTTGGTCAAAGAGAATGTTTTCCTGAAATTCTTGAAGTAACATGGATGAAAATGACTTGTGATAAGTGCCCGTAGATGGGACTGATAAGAAGTCCAATAAATGCTTTCTTGTAAAGAATATAGTAATTTGCATTTATTTGTTTTACATAAATTGGAAGTTCACTTAAAACAGCTTTATGTAAATGGACTGCATTTATATAGTGCTTTTATCCAAAGCGCTTTGCACAGATATTTGAGCGATATAGATGCTTAAACTTGTTATTAATCCTATTAAGTGAAACATTGGCAAGAATGCAGGATACAGTACTCCAGACAAGGTTGGGTGAATGTCACCAAATATCACCAGATCAGAAGTTTATAAGATTACACCAACAGAACAGTGACATCCTCACCCCTTTCACTTTCTCACCCTCTCTTTCTCTCTCACTCTGTCTTACAGTATAATTCCTGCACGCAACTCTTGCACAATAAGTGTTTAGTTGGCATGCCATGTTTTCTCAGTAGATTTATTTCACCGTGTCAGCTTGCCCAGGTCTGTCCTCTTAATTTCTAAGGATTCTGTGTCAGGTTGCGTGGGGTTGGAACCCAAACGCAGAGGGTGGAAAAAATACAAAACTCCACGTGAAAGAACAAAAGACTTTACTGGAAACCAGGAAACAAAGGGAACAAAAGGGCAACCTTAAACAAACAAGGAAAACTTCAAAAAAAAAAACACTAGAAATTCAGGGCATAGGCAAGAACACATGGAGCAGAGGCTAACAAACAAACAATCTGACATTACCACAAGAATCCAGCACCTGAGTCAAGGGAGGGGGAAACTTAAATAGAACACACTGACGAGACACAGGAGGGCACCATGAACAATCAGGCCACGGAAGGGGAAGGGAAAATGAGACAGCCAGAAAACAATGATTAGACAATTGGAAACAATCATACAATTAACACAGGGGGAGCAGGACACAAAACAGAAGTGCCGCCATCTGGCGGCCCAACAGGGAAAACGCAGACAGGAACGCAGGACCATGACATTCTGGTCCTTGGTGCCTGTCTCTGATATGGAGATAAGGCTATAATGGTAACAACAGATGTCTAGCTGCTATTTGGATGTTAACTAAAGACAGGACTTGCTGAATTATATCAACAAATCTGCAAACTACCAAGGGATCAGGGCATGAAAATGCACCTTTTGTGTTTGTTTGATTTTTAGCGTACTGTAAACAGCCCACAAGGCAATCCTGCTATTGAAGATTAGTGTTACTAGTTTCATTGGAATTATCAGAACCAGGTCGGCATACACGTGAAGTGAGTATTGATTACAATAATAAAATATTCATAACAAATAACATCGATTTTGCTTGCATTACTTGTGCTGATGATCATTATGGCTTGCCAAATGTTCATGCAGCCCGGATCTTTCACCTGTCAACAAAAGCTGTTGAAAGTCAGGAGGACCAGGCTGTTCCCAGTCCAATCAGAGTCTGGGACACGTTTCCGGAACCCTCTCCACAGTGTAGCCATAGCGTGTGAGCTTTGCCGCGGGTGTCCTGTGGTCACAGAGACCAGGTCTCACCATCATAATACCTCTACCCGGATTAAACCCCCAAATGGAGCGTGGCAGGGTTTTAACCTCCGTCGAGCTCTGGCATTGTGACTGGGGCTTAATGTTCTTGGCTGCACATTCCCCATATTATAGTGGTAGCGCCTGGAAATGTACTTTCGTAAGGAACCGGGTCGGGTTTAAAGGGTTTCTGCGCTATATCTTTCACGAAGGAGCCGGCTGTCTGCTTCCTGGCAGTGCCGACAAGTCCCCCAGCTGACATAGCAAAGCTCGGTCGATTATTTGTTTATCTGCATAATGTGTGTAAAACTCGCACGGCACTCTTTGCCAAGTCCCCTCACGCTGTTTTGCCAACGCACAGTTCAGCGACGGCATTCCCGGCTTCCCACTGCTGCACAGTCCACATGGGGGGGGGGGGGGTGGGGGGTGTGCGGCGGGGGTGGGGGGAGCGGGGGCTGCATTGCTAGGAACGCCATGGGCCAAAACTATGTCCTTAGGCCAAAATTTCAACACGGAGTCCAACACATGAATCATGTCTCATGGGAAATGCAGCAGCAAAGACACACAATGTCAGTCTCAGAAGAAAGTGAAAAACACTTTTCTCTTTGGGTAACATTCACATTTTTTTAAATTGAGTCCAAATAGGCTGTTGTGCACAAATAGGTTTTCTTCTGTAATGTGTGGCACTGGGGACTATCAGTGGGGAAAAGTACTGGGCTGTTAAGGGTGGTTTGTTTGTGACCCACTTCCTTTAACATCCTCTCAAGTTAGCCCATTAACAATGTGGACATCGGTGTTGTGCAATTCATTGTGCTGTGAATATTGATTGTGCTCAACAATGTTCACTAAGGATGACGGTTGTCAAACATCAGGAAACTCCCTAATGGGCCGAAGTGAATGACATGGAAATCTTTTCAATCACCATACAAAAGAAAACAAACAACCTTTTTGTTATTTTTGCAGATAATTCAATTACTAAAGTAGGAAGAATACACTCCTTGGAGACATAGGAGAACGTGAAGTGAAAGTAGAAGCTTTGAAAGCCCACGTATCTGACAACAAAGAGTCTGGTAGAGACCTGATGATGGATTCTGTGTTTTTGGCTTCAGAGGAAAAAAGGGAGCACAGTGTTTGCCCACACCTCTATATGGGACTTGTGTATCGGCTTGTTTGTTTGTCCTCAAGTGTGATAAACTTTTGGCTTCAATTCAAGCCCTACAAGCCTAGACATTGGTCAACTGTGACAGGTAGTGCATCAGGAGGACTCTGCTTGCTTTGTCCTCCCAGGGGTAGGAGGAGGAATCAGCCTGCATTCTCCCCAGGTAACCCCTTCAGTACCTCCTCCCAACGTCACCACATGCAAGCCCAGGCTACGGGTTGCCATCAGTGAGAGATGAATATCTTCTGATCCTCCCCTCTGAGCCCCAGTTCACCCACTGCACTGGGCTTGTGGTTTTGTGTGGAAAACAGGCACTGGTGTGCATATAATCCAGCTGTAGTGTCCCTTACAATGGTGTGGGCCATGTCTGTGATTCCATGTTATGACAAATTTTCAAATTGTGAAGAAAAATAAAAAAGTGGGAACTGTATAAAGATCTTTGGCTATGGGAATCAGAGTCAGTATTGGCAGGGGCACCATATGGGGAGGGATTAGTACGATTCCAATGGTCCTGACTACTCAACACATTGTGCTGTAATTGTGCAGGGATGGGGAGGCCTGTGGTGGTGGGGCCCAATGTGAGATATTTTCATGGGGCCCAAAATCCCTGGCGGCACTCCAAAGTGCTGGTGTGTTCCATGCAGGGTAGACCTTGCGCAACTTCGCCGGACAGATGGAAAGCAAAGGCACCTGTGCCACAGGTAGTGTTTAATTTATGATTAACGAAACCCGGCAGGTCAATGCTTTGGAGTTTAGTACCGGTCCACATGGGGTTTGGCTGCTGAGATAAAGCTGCCATAAATGCGGGTGGGTACGCTGAGCCCTGGTGAATGATTTCTAGGCCCGCTCCAGTGCAGTCCAAGGCCTTCTGACCATAAAACCATAACTCTAGCTGGCAGACATCCTGTAATTGCGGCTATCGTATCAGTGTCCAAACGGTGGCCTTAGCAACCACAGCACATGATGCAGACCTGATGAAATTCACTTCCACATCCTATGGAGACACTCCTGGATGCTAAATAGAAGCGGTTTTATTGTCTGTTTGTGGTTGCGTTTCGTTGAAAGCGCAGATGGTTTCCTTAGAATAGCGAGAATAGTGAGGGGCAGAGCAGTTTGCTCTTCCTGTGTTCTTCTGCTCTGCCGATAAACAGGAGGGGAACTCAGTGAAGTGAAGGGACTACATTTACAAGAGATAGAGGACGCTATTGAAATTCAGATAATTTTTTATTTGATTGAATTCATTCTTTTTGACATCAAAAATACATCTAAAACAAAGAAATGAGCGTACATTTGGCCAATCGTGACCCCCAGGGGCAGAGGACTAGACCTTCCCCCTGCCATGTGGGGTCACCTGTCAGTTATTATGGGCAGTATGTGACTGTGAGGGGGGACCCACACCATGGGACAAGAGGATTTTTCAGGACAGGCTCAGCTGCTTTGTAGTCAACCCCAGTGGCTGGAGCCTGGTGCTGGTGAGCGGGGGGGAGTAGAGGAGAGAGGGGGTGTCCCAGAAACAGATTTGGCCCAGCTGTGCCTGCAGGGGAGAAACTGGACCCTGCGCTGCTTATTTGATATCTTGCCTTGGAAGGAAAATATTTGTCTGCCCTGACCACGCTGAGATGTGACGGGGCGGCCTCCCATCTGGCCTGCGAGCGTTGGGGGGGGAGGTCTGGAGACGGCAGAGGACCAGCGATAATGCAACAGTAATGCAGCGGTAATGCAGCAGAGGTCATAGAACTGATAAACGCAGTTCTGGTTTCTAGAAATACAACAATTTTCGGAATACAAATGTAATTGTTATGTTTGTAAATGAAATGACTACAATTCAACTATTTGGCTGCATCACCCTCCCCCTGGCTCCCCTCCCCACCGCCCTGCAAACCCTTATGTGCATCTCATGCATTTGGATTTCGTGTGGATTTGGCATGGCCAAGTGCCTCATGCCTGCAGGAGTTTAGGAGGCTTTGAGTTGTTTTGTTTCTGCCAGTGAAGAGGAACCACACAAATACCTGTCTGACCTTGGCTCCTGGTGTAAGACAGCATGGCCTTCTAGAACAGCACGGTAGGCACTACACTCCCCCAGTCTTCCTGTTTCAGCACAATCCTTTCTCCGTGTATACTTGCCCAAAACTAGGATTAGGCTCTTGCAATTCCCAAAAGTGCAAAAAAAAAATTGGGGACATAATTTCACTATATCCGGGGCTTATACAACTGCAGTTAGTTAGGAAGGGTGGGACCGTTTCTATAGCTCTTTGGCATATGTTTCAGCTGTAAGTTTAAGGGGCGAGTACCTCTGAACAAAGAACCTGTGTTTGGGTTCTGCAGGGCTAAGCGAAACTCTCTGGGCAGCTCTCCGTCCCGTGTCAGTCATCTGTGTTTTAATGATTCAGGGGTAACCTTGAATAAGAACTGCCGCGTAGGCCTTGCTACATCTGGTGGTCCCGACTTGGTTTGGTTTCAAGGGGATATGTTACGTGTCCTTCCTTCTGCCGTTTAAAGGGGGCGCTGCCGTTCCCTCCCTCCTGACGTTCCTGCTCAAGTGGCGACACAGTGGGCTTGCCCTCCCCCACCAAGACCCCGCCCTCCTGGTGATGCGTCACTGGTTTGGCAGAGGGCTCCGGGGCCCGCGGAACGGGCGAGTGTGCAATTTTTCCATCCATTCGCCCCGCCTGTCCCGGGGACAGCGGCCGTTTCCCACCTCCCACACGTAAAAAAACGATGCGCTGGGGTGGCATTGTGTATTATATTTAGATGTCCTTCCGCATGGTTGGCATGGCGACAGCAGGCTAAATGACTCTGGGGTGGGGGGGGTTGGGCGCCGTCACATCACCGGATGCTTCCTCCTCGGACGCGACCCGGGTGGATGAGTGGGGACTGCTGTGCCCCCACATCCTTTTCTTTAAAAAGAGTTCCCATTTCGGGGGAAAAAATGGACTACTCAGCAATAGAAGGACCAGCATTGCTCCTGACCTTTTATGCTGCGATACACACAGGCATGCTCTGTACAGGAATTACACACACGGATGTGCTCCATTTGAGCCTGATTCACAGGGGATGTGCTTTGTTTTGGCATAGTGGATGCGTACATGGATGCGCTATGTTTGGGCCAAGTGTACATGGATGCACTGTGTTTGGGCCTGGTGTATATGAATGCGCTATGTTTGGGCCTGGTGTACATGGATGCACTGTGTTTGGGCCTGGTATACATGGATGCACTGTGTTTGGACATGATGTACATAGATGTGCTGTGTTGGGCCTGGTGTACATGGATGCACTGTGTTTGGACATGATGTACATAGATGTGCTGTGTTGGGCCTGGTGTACATGGATGCACTGTGTTTGGGCCTGGTGTACATGGATGCACTGTGTTTGGGCCTGGTGTACATGGATGCACTGTGTTTGGGCATGTATGACACCAGTGCTTGACAGTGGAACCCTTTGCCATGGCGCAGTGAGTTAGAGCTGTCCCAGTGAAAGATTTCCCAAAGTGTCCCCTGCCCACACCCACTCCTTCCCCTCCCCTCCCATCTGACGTCTGATTATAATGACACTGAAGGAGGAGGAAATGACTCTATTTCCCCCTGCACCGAGGGGCTTGAAGTAATTCCATCTGATGGCATGCTTCTTAAACCAGACCTTCGGCGCGGTGAGCAAAGGAGTCTGGGATTATTGCTCTGCAGCCGAGACACATGGCTGCCCTGCCGTGAGCCCAGCGAAAACACGCACAGCTGGGCCGGCTTTGGGGATGGATCATTTCACCCGCTGAACCAGGACAAACTGTGTTTTCAAAAATGACTCAACATAAAGGATTTTCTATGAGAGAAAACAAGTCCCTGTATGCAGGGCCGCACATAAGCTGGGGAAATGGGAATGCATTTCAGGGGCCCTCGAGTTTCTCGAGCTTAAGGTCTTATTTCACATGCTTTAACCATAATTTATGAGTGGGAGGTTGTGGGATTTCTCCAGTGTTGGAGATCTTCCCCCGCAACACCAAATATTGCAATCAATCTGGTTCTATCACCTGCCCAAAAACAGCTGATGTTTGGGAAATGAAAGTCCAATAGTTGTATAATTTTGGGCAAAGCCCAAACATGTGCCAGAGAGGCAGGAAACAGCCTGTACCGGTCAGTAATGGAAACCACACTGGGTGTTTCGCTCTCCTGAGACCAAGACACTTAAGTATGTAGCACTCAGAAGTGCTGACATCTGTGCTCTTGTATATTCCTTGTATGTCGTCTTTGAAATATGTTTAATGGAATGCTGTTCTGTTGCCTTGGGATGATATTGATTCATTTATATGGAGCAGATCAAACAAAAGGTGTCAACAGTGTGGTGTAGTGGACCTGGGCTTAGAAGTTCTAGCTCTTGATTTTTGGATGGGGTGGGTGAGGTGCACGGGGGCTCCAGATATTTTAACCCTTGGGCAAGGTACTTATTTTACCAGCTTCATAAATATCCAGCTGTATGAATGGCCTGGATACGTGACTGATGGGCAAATTTTTAAAAAATTAAATAAACATAGGTGTGCAAACTCCGAGTGCAGAATCTCCAAGTGACCTTGCAAAAGATCCGGCCTTTTTAGTGGGATGGAATGTCCTCAGTACACAAAAGCGCTTTGTTTACTGATGTCGTAAAACAAACCACCTGGTTGTGAAAATTCTAATTATGCTTATCAGTTATGGCGAAATGAGCAGTATTAATAAAATTATTAAGGGCTCCTTAACAACTCTTACTCAACATTGCTCCTGCTTCAGAACTAAATATATTGCCTCTTCTAAATAGTTCCTTTCCTCAGTCATTTCAGCTGTTTGACTCCACGTGCAGTTTCCTAGTGAAGGAACGTCTTCTCCACGCATTAATAAATGGCCACAGATAGTTAACGCCCGCTGGTGTGCGCGCCCGTTGATTGCTCCGGCATCCTCTTGCGTAACCGAAGGTGTTTGGCCGCCATTGTTCTGCCATCGGCCTTTGTTCCCGCCGCCGAGGCGGTGGTTGAGCGCCAATCAAAGGGCAAGTGGAGCTGTTCAATGAGCTCTCTCCGCCGTCCGCCACCTGGCAGTTCACGAATTAATCAACGGTGAACTTTGTCTTTCCATAAACTGTTTATGTACTTTTGCGCTTTATTGCCTTGGCACTCAAAAGTCAGATGGCAAAGGTGCCACTAGCGTCATGCGAACAACGGAATGATTTATTTCTCTTGGCCAGATGGGTTTAACTCTCCTGGCTTCCTCTCCTCTTCTTTAGCGGACCTCAGGGGTAGTGTTTGGTCAGCTCGCGTTCAGCTTCCCTTTGTCTTGGTAAGATGTTAAAAATGTTCGGTTCTCTGAAGTTTTAAAGGAAGCATTTTTTTAAAGGAGATATTTACAGATGACCCCTTATGCTTTTACCTGAACCTGTTAGACCAGGTCTGTTTACTGGTATAAATATGCCAAACCGATGCACTCACGTCATCTGAGAGAAGGGTAGTTTTAAGGTCTCTACCCTTATTTTGGTTATTGTGTTTCTGCTGTGTGCTCAATTCGGTTTTTTTTTTTGGAGGGGGTGAAAAGAACTTAAGCATTCATTCAGTGGGTGTAAAGCATTCAGCACAAAATAGCCAATGTACAGCTTCAGCAGGCACTGCTGTACACACAGTGATTATAGCATACATATACATCCATCCATTACCTATACCCACTTCTTCCTGGTAAGGGTTGTGGGAGGTGTTGGAGCCTATCCCAGCATGCATTGGGCAATTGGCAGGAGTACACCCTGGACAGTTTGCCAGTCCATCGCAGGGCACAAACACCATTCATTCACAGACACACACTCATATCTAGGGGCAATTTAGAGTCTCCAATTCACCTACCTACATGTCTTTGGACTGTGGGAGGAAATCGGAGGACCCGGAGGAAACCCACGCAGACACAGGGAGAACATGAAACTCCACACGGAAAGGCCCTGGCTGGGATTCAAACCAAGGACCTTCTTTAAATACATCTATTTAAAAATTTAACCTGTAGTTACTGTATTGTGTATTAGGTATTATACAGGAAATACATACCCAGTGTTAGTGTATCTTTCGTGATCCAATCAGTAAAGGTTCATCAACAGTCAGAGCTTTAAAAATGTGGAGCTGAGGTTGTCGGTTTTAAAGACACATAATTGGGCATTCAGTGGGAATGGATGCTGATTTATCTTTGGCATTCTCTAATCCCATAAAGGGCCCTTTGATGTTGCCCACTGCAGACGAGATGAAACCTGCACTCCTCCTGAGTGTGCTTGACAGACTCAAATGTCACAGACATAAGAATGCAAACGGGAAAATAACACCTGCCTGCAGGCCGTACGGCAGGAGCCACTGAATCTTATTGTAGACCAGCCGCGGGAATCCATGTCACACACCTCATCCTGGCTCAGGGGCCAGGTGTGCTGGAGCAGGCAGGGGGGTGTTGTGTTTTTGTTTTGATTTGTGTGTGTGTGTGTGTGTGTGTGTGTGTTGTACACCAGACTAAACTTTAATGTACGAGCTGATTTGTAAAATATTTTTCTAGGCAAAAAAAAGTTCAAGTATTTCAATTTTTGTGTCTTGGATGACAGAAAAATGTTGCTGTGAAAATATTTTCAAAAATATAATTTTATTTTAATTGGATGTCCATTGTAGTGTAGGTTTCAGCATAGTAGAGTGTATGGTTCCTGAGATGAAGACCAGAGACTCGTCCTCTACAGGGTAGCTGGCAGGTCTCGGGAGGATAAGGAGAGCATTGTATGTGTCTTGGCCGCACTTTGCTTCACCCGAAAGTTTGAGTCACGCTGCTCCTTTTCCCCTGGCAGTGCTGGAGATCCTGAAGCTGGTGACCAAGCGGGACCTGTTCCTGGCAGACACGCACATCCTGGAGCTGGAGCAGGAGTGCGAGGTGACGGCCGCCCCCCTCGGCGTGAGCTCGCCGGGGGTGGCGGCGGCCGAGGAGCTGACCAGCCCCGGCAGCAAGGACGGGGGGCGGCGGAAGGCCAAGGACGTGGAGCTGCTGTACGAGGCCCTGCAGAAGGAGATGTGGGACGTGGTGCGCGAGTCGCTGCGCTGCCCCACCGCCGGGCCCAACCTGAGCCTGGTGGTGCAGGTCCTCCAGCAGGAGGAGCAGGCCGACCGGGACTGGGCCCAGAGGGAGGCCGCGACCGTGCCCGCCGGCCCCAGGCCCCGCCAGCTCAAGCAGCGGTGGAAGGAGGCGGTGGCGGAGGCGGCCGACGCCAGCCTGCCCCAGCAGGTGGAGGCGCAGGCGGGGCAGCTGGCCGTCTACCTGGAGCGGCTGCGCAGCCGGGTGGTGGAGGACCTGGGCGCCGCCTGCCGGAACGCCGTGCCCATCTACCCCGAGGAGTACGCCGCCTTCCAGGTGTACGCGCAGAGCTACCACAAGGCCGTCACCCGCCGGCTGCACACCATCACCAGCGCCGCCCTGCAAGTCACCGACACCTACTCCCTGCTGGACTGGATCTACAACATCTACAACAGGTAGGCTTCTGAGGTCCTGACCCCTGGAAGAGGACTGACCACAGGGGGCGATGCAGGCAGTTAGATGAGAGACAGCATGAGGATGTAACAGCTGGGTTCAGGCCAGCTGGTCATGGGCATGACGTATCTAAGAAGTCCGTCATATCTGACCCTGATTATACTGTCATTAGTCAGCTAATATTCACACTTTCAAATCAGCAAGAGCATCTGCTTTTTTTAAAAACAAACAAGAGTTGCACTGTTTCTGAAATCGTCATTAATTTCTCCAAATGTTGTAAATCACAGATGTCAGAATGTTTCAGTACCTGTAATTCATTTAAGTTGATTGACTGAAGAGTTCACCATTTTTGTTCTCAAGGTCTTGATTGGCTCTTGATTGAAAGTAAGCCACAAAAATCTGCAGACACTGCAGCCCGCCAGGAGTTTGACATTCCCCTTGTAAATGCTTTCCAAAACCTACAATTCACATATCTACTGCTTTCTATTAATCAATCAAGTGGTTGAGGTCCAGTAAGTCAGTGCAGTTATGCATAGCAAAACGCTCAGTGTGTTTCTTGGTCTCCCTTCCAGGGATGTTCTTAATGTGGTCAGCAAGCCCACACCCATCAACCGCTCCCAGCTGGGGCCCCTGTTGCCCTCGGAGACCGTGGACAAACTGGAGCTGGACTGCCTAAATTCCGTTAGGGTACGGCCGACTTACGTCCCTCACAGCAAAGCTGTCAATCACTGGGACATTCCTTGCCTTGACAATCGACACATAAGATGAACTGCACACTTCTGAAACCAAAAAGAGAAGTACATCTTAAGATTTTCATCTTATATTTAGACTTTAAATTTTATTTCTATTTTTTTTTGATAAATAAGACAAAATGATTGCAAATCGGGTGAGACAGTTTTACTCACTTCAAGATTTTCTAAGACAATTTCACTTGTCAAGCAAAAAGTTAACTTAAAACAAGCTAATCTTTTCTGGTTGAGAGAAAAAAATAAGATTTTACATCTCATTACAAGACTAAAACACTTGTTAAAACAGATTTTTTTCCAGTGCAGCCCCCATTTGACACACAATGTTCCAGATAAATATTAGATCACTATTATTACTTGTTAATATTATTATTATATATGTTTATATTAGAAGCATTGTTTTTTCTTCCAACAGCATGTAGCAGGGTACATATAGAGATACTGATGTATAGTGCATGCACACACACACACTGGATAAGAATGAAAAAACGGTAACGCGATCTTGGCAACTACATGTGCTGGTCTTCGCCCGGACATATTTCTGACTGGTATCTTCCCGGTTTCAGATCTCTCTTAAGAATGTGCATCAGTTACCCCTTTCCCCATGTTACACAACCAGAATCCTGGAGTTTAAGCTCAGCTTGGTTTTGGTTGTGTTGCTTTTCAGGACAAAGTGACCAATGAGCTGTCTCAGGTCCTCGACAACGAGGAGAAGAGGTGGACTGAGATGCTACAGGTGGAGGAGTACCAGTCATCATTGGCTCGCACTGTCATTCAGGTCATTCAAAGTCACATTCACCACCATCTTATCAGAGAAGGGCACAGCTCTACATGCCTGCACAGACTCCTTAATGTACCCTCATGTTCAACATTCTTCTGTTCAGAATTTTTCTTTTTTTTATTGTGAGGAGCTATTGTATTAAAAAGAAATTATGTATGAGATTTTCTCAATTCGTCTAAAATGTTTCTGATCATTATGAGGCACTTACTGGTTCTTACTGATAGTTCTTATGAGGGGAGTACTCTGTTACGTAAAATATGTGAGCTACAGCTGCTGTCATTGCAGTGTTCTCTAGTGGCTGTAACTGGTACTACTTCCCTTAGCTTCAAATGTTGAGTTTTGCTCTTGAATAGTGAGTGGGTCCATGTCTCACAGTTTGTGTGCGTGTGTGTGTGTGTGTGTGTGCGTGTTCATGTGTGCAGAGACTACAGGTGGATCTGGACAGATCAGCTTCTATAAATCGAGACCTGGGCTCCCGTGTGGCACACTGCAGTTTGAATGGACTAGCTGACTTCCTGTACAGGTGAGAGGAACACACAAGTACATACACACACACACACACACACAAATACACACATGCTGACACACAAACACACACACACACGTCTTATCTCTAACCATGTTTCTGAGGTCAGAAATAGCTTCTTGCCTATTAATCTTAGATTGCATTGTACCTGTCTTAGTGTAATTGTAATTGAGAGGCCAAATCCTGTGCTATACTTTAATTCTGTAATTAATATGTAGCATACTTATTGATATACTTCAGTCCAGATAAAAATGCATAACAGTTCAATCACAGGAAAATGTGCTTTTGTTTCTTTTTTCCCCAGCTTCAAAAAAAAAGTTGAGATTTTCCATGAGACACAGATCGAGTCTGCTGAGCGGGTTGATGGTTACATCTCCACGACAATCGCCCAGGTTAACTGCTGTCCCCCTTTCAGGTATGTGGAGCAAGAATTCAGTCAAACGTTATCTACTGGTGGTGTTTTTCCTACAAGGAAGTATAAACCTTGGATATCTGTTACCAAATGTACTGTTCTAACAAAAAACGAACCAATGGCAGTTGTAGGTCAACAATAGACAATGATTTACTTTCTACATTTTAAAAAGCCACATATTTACATTCCGTGAAATTGCAGTGCACTGTTTCTATAGTCCTTCTCTAAGGGGTGTTTGTTGCCTGTTCCATTATAGTGATGTATTGATTTTGTGTGAGTGTGTGTGCCTGTGTGTGCTTTTGTTTGTAGGAATTTTGTCCAGCGCTGTAGTCAGGGTGCGTCAGAGGTCAGTGAGGATTCGGCTCGGAGAGCCAATGCCTCCCTGGACAGGATTGTGCACCAAGGGGTGAAGGTGCTGGCTGACAGGCTCTTCGAAAACATCAGGGTGAGCCTGATACGCACTCACACACACACACACACAAACATGCGCTTGCGCACACACACACACACACACACACACACAGACACACACGCAAATATCCAGTACAAACCAAAGCCTCCTGCCTGATGTAAGCTTCATCAAAATCTTATCTGCCTTTCCTCTATTTCCTAATCTGAAGGTTCTCAGGGATATGGCATACATAAATAGCTACCTGCAAGTCACGTGCACAAATAGGCACACACACACGCACACATACACGAACACAAACACACACGCACACGGACGAAAACAAACACAGATTCAGGCATACCCACTCACATGTTTGCAAAGACCTATGGGCATACAAAAACAGAATTTGGCAGAATAGCACATTCCTCTCCGTAGTGTGTACAACAGCGGTGGCCCCAGGCCAGGGCATAGTGACTGTATGGGCCTCCTGGCCTAATGACCTGCCCAAACGACTAGAGAGGGACTGAATCCTGTTTACCCACGTTTCCTATCTCAGGGCCTTTCTCACCAGTCCCTCTGCCCCTTGCCTTACTGTAACAGTGGAACACATCGCTAAGTTTGTTGAACTTCCACCTTTTCCACTTTTCAGCCCTTTTTTGACAAGCTAGTGAAGAGGAAGTGGCTGAACAACACAGATGCCTTCGATGCAATCATAGCCATCATAAAGGAACACTTCAAGAAGTTCCACAGAATGGACTGTCCGCCATACCAGGTATCCACCATTAATGACCTGTGTATATTTGCTCCCAGGTGCAAAGACATTTCCTGAAGGACAGAGTTTGAGTGATCCAAGCTCTGTTTGAAACGGGATGTGAAGTTAATGTCAGTGGGAAACACATTCACAGGCTGATGGCATCTCTTGTATCACGTGGTCCCTTAAACAGAAGGCCATACATGTATGTTTTAATACTCATTGCTGTGATTGAAGGCCAAGTGATGGTTAAACGTGCATTGGCACAGGATAGAATGTGTCTGATGGTTTTCATTTGCATACAAGTCAAAGTTAATCGCTGATGATAATTGAATCCAGGCCTAAGGCCTTGATTGATTGTTTTGGTCAAATGACCTTTTCTGCTGACAGACGCTGGTGAGCGAGGTGCACAGGCGGGTTCTTATTGAATACCTGCGTGCCATCATGAGGGGACGCGTCATCTGCACATCACTCAGGATGAGGAAGAGGATGGCCAGCCGACTGCGTGACGAGAGCAAGCAGCTCAAAGTCCTCTTTAAAGACCTGGTGAGTCAGCAAGTACCAAATCAATGAAAGTACGTCAGACATACACTAACAGTGATACCGATTGGTGTGTGTCAGCTCAACTAGCTTATAACATTTTTAGAGTGTTTGTACAATGCTACAGCAGCGTGAGAAAGGCTCCAGAAACATTATTTAAAAGCTTCCTTGACCTGCAAATGCATGGTTAGAGTTGGCTCGGGTCAGTTTCTGTGACATTCCCCCTAGACGCAATGCTGAAGATATGAAGGGCTTGCACAATGGTCAGACCCAAAGGAATGCGCCCCCCCCTCCACCCCCCATTTCTGTCACGTGTGTTTGTGCCTGGATGACTTTGTCTCAAACAAAAGGAGACGGGTGATGAATGAGCACCATTGAGCCAATGGCGGCACGTGAGCGATGCGACCGGGCCACCTCACATGAGAGGGCACCTTCCCCCTAACCCCCCCACCCCACCCCACCCCACCCACACCCTCCCCGGCTCCACTGGCCACCGCGTCCGCTCCGCGCTCCAGTTAAAACATCCGTTTGTCACCTCGGCAGACAACAGGAAGGCTTTGTTTACCGAGGAACATCCTGCCCGGGGTCTTTGAAGTCTCCAGCGGGGCCTGTAGCTGACTGAGGGCCCTGGACAGAAAGGCTCATGGACGTCTGGAGGGCATTTAGAGTTCCTGCAAAGAGCATGGGCCTCCACAGTCCATCTTACTTTTTTGTACTGAAAATCAGGAAAGTGAATGATCCAGGTATTAAATTATTAGGTGTAAATATTTGTTGGAGGGATACAGAGCCTAAAGTGAATTGCTGTAAAAAAAAAAAAATTTAAAAACTTGGATGTGTGTGGATGCCGTTGGGAGTAGTTAGGATGTCCCCCTAAAAACTCTTCATTTCCGGCCGGGGCAGTTTTTCACAAAATATGAGACTGCTTTTTATTGTATATTTTACCAAAACTTGGTTCACAAAATTTTGACACAATTATTGATTATTGATAAAACATTGCAAGAGCCTGTGCTGAGCATCGTTTCTTTTCTTTCTTTGCTCCGTGTATTACTGGGCAGTAGTTTCATAAAACTTGTTGGGTTATCCCTATGGAAGTGCCATACTCTTTAGTGTTCAGGTATTTGGAGAACTTGGATTCAGCACCAAACCTAAATATGTTATTTTCAGTTGGGCTTGTTAACATTTATTCCCTTTATAATCTGTATTCATTTTTGTGTTCAGAATACACATTGTTTTTCGCTTTTTACATTTTTTTTTTTTTTTTGGTTTCATTATTATAATCAACCACATTATACTACATAATGAACGGACATGGTGCCATTTTATTTGAAATGTGTGTACATATAACTAATTGTGTTTGTTCACAATTAGCCGGTTTTATTTACTGCAAAAAAATGCTGACCAATCAGATGTATACGAGCATGGAACAATAATGGAACAATGGGAGGGAGGATAATGGCAACTTTTTGTTAAACTCACCAAAAACAGAGATGGAAAATGGTCACGTCTTATACATACTAGCTCACACATTGCCTTTTTTCGTGAAACAAGCTCCTGTCTGTTTGCACTGTCTTTGGCTAGATGTTAATATTGTCACATACTTGTCACATATTGTCACAAATGCAGCTAATAATGAATATGCTGACAGGACAGTTGCAGATGATTGATCGCACAGTGGATTATGATTCACAGGACTGTTGATTATGTTGATTATGATTGGAAGGGAAACTGATTATGCTGACAGTGTATTTGATTATAGCGCTGCTTGTTTCACTGTGAAGTGGCTCTAAGTGTTTTAGCTGACCTTTAAGTTGAGCAAGAGCATCTGTTAAATGTATATAACGTGGCGCCAGGTGCTTTCATACTTAGCTCTTTCTTGTAGCGTAATGACGAGGGCAGCTCTGACCCCTGACCCCTGTTCCTCAGGAATCAACGTCCTCGTGGCTGGACAGCGCCGTCCCACACCTGTCGGAGATCATCCTCTTGGAGGACACGCCCTCCATCCAGATGGAAGTGGGAGTCCTGGTGAGAGAGTTCCCAGACATACGGTAAGGGCCTCCCGAAAGAGACGGCCTGCTCGAGAGCGGAAGCATCGTTCAGGGGGTCGCCGGCTAGGGCCCGAGCCAACAAAAACCGAGAGGCCCCGGAGTCAGAAGTCAGCCTAAAAGCATTTCAGCGACGCTCTCCTCTCTATAAATGGCATACGGGTGGTAGAGGTGGAACTTGTGAAAGCAAACAAGCCCTGACTGCTTCCTGGTATTAATGGAAACGCAAACCGCTACCGCTGAAGCACATGAAAGAGAGGGAGCCATCCATCTCAAGGCCTGAGCCAAGAAAGAGCCGAAGAGCGGCTTCCTGCCCAGGTCTGACATATTAGCAGTGTTTTTTAACCTGCAGAGGTCAGTCGCCAACTTTAGGGTCCCACTGGGGCAATCCCGGGGACCGAGGAAGTGGCCGCGAGCAGAATGCATTCTTAATGCCGCCATACATCTCTCTGCCCCTCTTCCGCGACACTTTATAGACTTGACCCAGTTGCTGCTTCAGCCTCAGTGGGCAAGCCCAAGACCAGGACCGTCGCCACCCTTCCTTTCTACTTTCCTCTCTACCTAGTTTAGCCCTGGCTGCTATTTGCACCGCAGAGTCATCGCCTTCATTTGGAAGTCAACTCACCTGATGGTCCAGGTGTGAACTAAACTAGCCAGACTGGAGTTAGCTGTCCCTACCCTGGACACTTATATTTCCACTTAAATTCCCCATTGAAAGCAATGATTTGTTCAATGACTCAACATTATTAGCATTTATGAGTTAAGCAGTAGTAATCTGTGGTGTAGTCTACTGAAGAGTGTAGCTGAAAGTAATTTAGTAAGTAAGAAGCCAGAAGCTCTTATACAGAGATACTTACAGAAGGGCATACACACAGTTTATTCAATGAGAAAATGAGTATGTTTCAAACAATTACCTCCCAGGGCTCAAAGCAATGGTTCAGTCCATGATTTTGCATCATCAACCATAAAGATGAGTGCTTGCTACAATGGGACATTTTTTAAGCAATATTTTGGATATTGCTTCAAATATCTGGAATGTCCATTTGTATTGGTTGACCCACCTCATCACTGCACCATCTTTCTTCAAAATCTGGAAAAGCACAGACTGTGCTGCATTCCTCTTCTTTCCACTGTATCGTCCACCAACTGAACTGCCCAGATTGGTTCCCAAACGTTAATAAGACAGTGAAATATGAGTGAGATTGTAAACCCACAGGAAAAACCATACTTCAACCCCAAGAATGATCCCTTTACTCCTAGACCCAAGTACCAGGCCCATATCCCATCCTGAGATAATTAGGTCCACCCTGGTATGGTATGCATGAGATATATACATGTGTCAGTGTGAGCTTATATGTGACTCTGTGTGTGTAAGTTATGCATGTTATACGGTAGCAGCAGAACAGAATATGCAATCAAGACATTCCAATTCCCTCCCGTACCATCCACCAGGCCTTCAGCACTCGCACAGGAAGGCCTGAACCGGCCCAGCCGTACGAGTGTCAGTTCCAGCACGCCACATCAGTTATCTTATTGAAAAAAGACCCTTCCACATTCTTGCACAACCAGAGCAGACACATGAGTCACTCTTGAACAGTGCCCATTCAATTCAAGACCTCGAGGCGGGTCATAAATGTGGTATTTTGAAAAATAACACAGAGAATTCCGGTGGCACAAGTTGAGGACCTCGGAAACAATACAGTGGCACGCCGTCCGGCTCGGCCATCCGGCAAGGTGAGGCGATGGCAGTCACACAGAGACGAGGGCTCTCTGCGACTGACGCTCCACCCGCCCGCCGCAGACAGGAAACTGTTGCAGGGCTGTTCCTGCCATCCCACAGGAGACCGGCTGGTGCCAAGGTGCTCCTTCAAAGGCCAACCGTGCCTGACTAACAAGCACAGATGTTAAAGTCATCTTCACGGCTCACGGGTCTCCTTGTTCTCGAGTGTCGACCCCGCCCATTGTTTGCAGGAGATCAAAGTCTGCCAACAGCGGTTTGACTTCCCCTATTTCTCAACTGTTCCCCCTACCAAGAGGCTGTTTTTCCCCTGTCCCGGTCTTTTCACTGCAGGGGTGTTAAATCTTATCTGTACAGGTCCGATGTGGGTGTGGGTTTTCATTTTAGCCCAGCAATAAGACACCTGATTCTACCTATCAAGGTCTTGATGGAAGACTATGATTAGTTAATTAGTTGTGTGGTATATGTGTGGTGGGCTTAAACAGAAACTGTCACCCACACCAGCCCTTTTTGGATAAGATTGGACACCCCTAGTTTACGGTAACATTTGCACTCAGCTCTGTCCAAAATGCTTTTATTTTGACTTTGTAAACAGTAACCAGCTAGTGTGAGGAGCTCAGTGCTGATATCCTTTTCTATAGCCCATTATTTTTACAGCATTGCTTTTCTCTTAAGTGCTTTACAAATATATTTGATCGAGCCTTGATTCCCTCTCGCTCCCCCAGGAAGAAGCACATATCTGCCATCCTCAACATCCGCGGGATGACGCGGCAGGCGGAGAGGCAGGAGATCCTGAACATCGTCAAGGACATTGAGAACAGCGACAGCCTCACGCAGCTCTCCCGCGACAGGGCCCTCTTCTCCGAGGTCCCGGTGACCTCCGAGATCCACTGCCTCAACCTGGGCCTGAGCCGCATCGCCCTCACCGCCACCTCCTGCGTCTCCGGCCTGAGGCCACGCCGCAAGAGGACCCCCGTGAGAGCGCCGTCTGACGAGATGCTCTGAACTCACCGGAGAAACCACCAGGGGGCGACGTACTGCAAAACTGGCAGGCGTCCAATGGGGGGAAACGGAGGAACACTTTACTCACCCACCCCCTTTACATGGACGGATTTTGTGACATGTAAAGCGACAATGACCGTGAGGTGATTATAAATGAGGATCTGTGCAACAATTCTATGGCCTCGCCAACTAATTTTTCCCTTTGTGAGATTCTTAATAAGGAACAAAACCAGAGAAACAGCTTGACTTAGAAAAAATTTGCCTGCCAGCTAAGTCCTTGCATAATAAATTAGGTTTTATTTTCAATTAAAATACCAGGAATTTTTCAGATACCCATTGTTGTAACTAAAAGATGAACCCCAACACTTGACTTCTGTCAACTCCTAGAAATGAACTGGATAGCAAAAATGAATCTGAAAATGGCCACATAGTGTATTTGATATGGGTTATATGAGGGTTACAAAAGATATGATATGTAACTTTGATCACTACTGATGAAAAGCAACATTTACTGATTAAAATATTGCTGGTAAAAAATATCTTTCTTGTTCCCAGCAATGTGCTTACTGTAATATACAGAAGATGGCGGTTTTTGATGCCAAAAAATGATAAACGCTTGATTTAAGGTACTATACAGTTTAATTATCTATTAATTACGATGAGTCTCTTCATATTTAAGAGTTATTGATACACAGTTTATTTCACATTGTTATATAGGCAAATGTAAACTGTGAAACTCAAGCAAAGAGGATAAGACCAAGACGACAATTATTTATATACCAGCAGAAAGTCTTATTTATTGTTAAGTAGTCTGTCCTGTTACTGTAATCAAACTCTTAAGAAAGCATTCAGCTGAATTTCCATTTCAAGTTATCTTTCTCCTTGATCTAACACTTATGAATGATCAAGACAAAAAGCTGTTGTCAAAATATCAACAAAAAATATATTAGAGACATTAACAAAAGCAAAAAAAAAAAAATCTTTTTGGCTGTGTTAGATTTACAAGTGAATCATATCAGTTCGTTTAGCTTGTGGTCTAATGATTTAATCTTCATTTTATAATGCATATGAGAGGGCCTGTGGTTTAATATGTAGATTTAATGTATTCAGGATTATAATCTGCTGTTGGAAGTGCACAGGAGGGGATTTGAAGGGGGCATGGACCGCCTCTCGAATGTTCACAAAAATAGTTAATCATTAATTCTGTATGTGCTGTACATGTTGATCGGAAATTGCTTTTAAAAGACAGGCCTTGATAATCTGGTTTCATGCCTTTAAGTTTAATTTCTTAAAATCGTCACTTTTTCTCCACTCTGCCGCTTGGGTTGCCCATGTATGCGGCACAGTAACTGTATTTCCTGTTTATTCTGTGACCAATACGAAAACAATTGGTGCACAATTAGATGTAAAAATACATTTGCCATGAACTGTAAATAATCAAATCAGCTAATGTGAATAAATGAGAAAGGTAAGATCAAAGCGCGTTGTTTGGGTTGTTGTTTTTTCCAAGCGTGGAAACAATGGAATAAGAGAAAAAGCCATTAATTAAGTATAAAGACAATAGAGCTGAGCTATCCCAGTTGGGGGGAAAGGTTCACAGAGAAAAAAAACAGCAGAGAGATGGAAAGGCCGCTCACCAGCGGGTGCCATTTTAAGATCTGCAAGACCCTTTTTATCTGCCTCCGGTGGAGGAGGGAAGGTGAAACTGTCAGTTCCTGGAGAGTACAGGGTAATCCTGGAGGACTGACAGAGCTAAATAACAACGTCCAAAAAACAACAGAACAATGGCAGCTGAAGAGAGGCTCACTGGGGAGTGCGGTCCAGCCCTTGTTATGGAGTCAAGGGCCTGCACTCAAACATCGCTCTTTTTCTCTTGGTTTTTTTTTTTTTTTTTTTTTAATGTTTTTTTTTTCTGTGTTGTTTTCGTTGCTGGTTCTTGGCAGGTGTGGTCGTGTTCTGAACCGTGGGCAAGTTCAGGACGGGCACGGCTCCAGCATGGCTCCACTGGAAGGGCTGCGGCCATGGAAGGGTATGAGCCAGTCCTCCAGGCCTGCAGACAGGATGTTTTTCAGTAAACAACAGTTTCCTGTTGTCCGCTGAGGTGGCAAACGGACACTTTTATTGGAGCCAAGTTTACACCGCATGATGGGAGGGAACTTCCCCCGCTATGTCTTACTGGCGGCGGTGGGGAGTTTGGGGGGGGTTTGAGTGCAAGAGGGTGGTGGGTGCAATGTTGCCCCCCTTTTTATGTTCTAAAACCTTTGCACTCATTTAACACCGACATGAGGGGAGACAGCCAATGGTGTGCCAACCCTGGTCCTGGAGAGCAGTAGGGTGGGCTGGTTTTCATTGAAACTCAACACTAAATTGATTAATTAAAGCATATATAACTAGTTCCAGGAGTCTAAAGCAGCCACCACTGTCCTAGATCATAATAAAATGATTCATGCCTCAATGATTAGTTGTAACGCTGAACTGATACGGGTAGTTATAGTAAACTGAAAAAGAAGCACCAATAAAACCCAGCTAGGCTGAAGCACATCTCATGCTGGATGGTGGAACTGTCATCTTAAGCTCAACCTGGGTAAGACTGAGGAGCTACACATTCCCTCCAAGTCCTCTCACCACCCTCCAGACGTTTCCTTTAATTCTAGATGCAACAGGAGAGCTCACAAAACCAAGGGGTAACCTAGATGACCGACTCTCCTCTTTCCATGTACTGGCAGTGTGAGTTGGGATGTAGATCTGAAGAATGAAGAAACCATTTAAGAAGAATCCATTTAACCCTCACAGCTCCCATTCCAAGTCCTGGTACTCCCACATCTAGACTATTACAATTCCCTTCTTGTCAGTCTCCCTATATGTGCCACTAAACCCCTGCAGCTAATATATAATGCAGCCACACAGTTTGTGTACAGTCTTCCTAAACGTCCTGACTTCACTGACTGCCTGCTCCAGCTCATAGTTTAAATCCTTTGTACTATCCTACAGGGCAGCAATTGGAACAGCTCCACCACCATACCTCCCATTAATCTTCAAATCTTCTAATGATTCCTACCCTTCTTCTTATTATTATTATTACAATAATTGTTAAATATAGTTCAAATACCATATTTTACATCTTTAACCTTGATTAAAAGCATTTGATGGCTGTAATAACAGATGGTGGGTAAAAATCAGAACTCAGACTCAAACTCGAAAACCACCTTTGTATAGTGATCTTTTTGTGCATGACAGCGCTTAATTTTTTGGCAAAACATCATGTCCATGAACATTATCTCCCAAATAAAGTCCCCATGCTCCCCTGGCATTCATCCACTTCTTCGCCAGTCATCCACTCCACCTTGTCGGCCTGGTGACTGTGGTGTTGGTACGCAACTAGCAGGCCGGAGGTACTCAGCTCTAACATCACTGTGAGAACCCTAATTGATCCAGCTGTAGTGGTCCTTGGATAAGGGAGGATTTTCCTGTACAGTTGGGAAGGGGGAGCTGGGATGTTGACTAATACTTGAATCACGGTGTCTCCCAGTCTTACCCAACATTCTTTTCCAGTTCCCTGGGCTTTCAATGTCTTCTGCTGTTTCTTTAACCCATTTCCTGTTTTTTTTTGTCTGTGAGAGTGTCATTTATTTATGTGCTGAACAATGTCCTATTTTCAGATCGTTCTGATTATTCCAACAGACTAGCATGTATGTTGCACATAATTACAGGGATACATCATTACATCATTTCTTGTCTTGGTCAAATGTTCTTGAGTTGAAAACTAATGTCTGTTTCTATGGGTGCATTTGTGTTAATATTCCACTTAAATATGTAACATGTGATGTGAATGTATGACATGCAGTTGGACCTCCCTTGCTGCTGTTGAGGCCTCTACTCTTCTGGGAAAGGCTTTCCAGTAGATTATGGCTGTAGGGATTTACTTCCATTCAGCCACAAGAGCATCAGTGAGGTTGAGCACTGATGTTCGATATATGACCTGGCTTGGAGTCGGCATTCCAATTCATCCCAAAGGTGTTTGAAGGGGTAGAGGTCAGGGCTGTGTGCAGGCCAGTTCTTCCCTACCAAACTCAGCTACTTTCTTTATGGACCTTGCTTTCTGCATGGGGGCATGGCATGCTGAAACAAGAAAGGGCCTTCCCCAAACTGTTGCCACAAAGTTGGGAGCACACAATTCCCTAGAATGTCATTATCTGCTGTAACATTACACTTTCCCTTCACTGGAACTAAGGAGCCTAGCCCAAACCCTGAAAAATCATTATTTCCTCTCCACCAAACTATAAAGTTGGCACTGTGCATTTGGTCAGGTAGCGTTCTCCTGGTATTTGCCAAACCCAGATTCGTCTGTCAAACTGCCAGATAGTGAAGCGTAATTCATAATTCAAGAGAACGCTGCTCCAGAGTCCAATGGCAGTGTGCTTTGCACCACTCCAGCCAATGCTTGGCATTGCGTATGGTGATCTTGTGTAAGACTGCTCGGCCATGGAAACCCGGTTGAGCTGTTGCCCCTATACGTTTCCACTTCACAATAACAGCACTTACAGTTGACTGGGATAGCTTTAGCAGGGCAGAAATTTGAGGAACTGACTTGTTGGAAAGGTGGCATCCTATGACATTGCCACATTGAAAGTCACTGAGCCAGTATTTGTCAATGGATATTGCATGGCGGTATGCTTGATTTTTTGCACCTGTTAGCAATGGGTGTGGCTGAAATAGCCAAAACCAGTAATTAGAAGGGGTGTCCACATACTTCAGTAAATATAGTGTATTTCAATATATGTTATTTAGAAACTGTTTTCATTGGTTCTTTTGTCACCTTGTGCCATACATAATTTGGAACATTTGATCATTTTTTATTTGAATTTTTATGATGAATCATTTTGAAGGCAAATTTAATGACTGTTAAATTTGTGTTTCTTGTTTTAAATAATTAACATAAGCCAGTGAACACAAAAAATATTTGATAGTGTTGAATTTAGCTTAATGGAATTGAATTTTTTGAAGTGTAGCTTTGTGCAACAAGCACAGTTATGCATGTTCTTGTTGCACAAAACACTCAAACACTGACACTGACAACTAAACACTAAAAAAATTCATTTTAAACACTACTGGTCAAATCAAAAACTCAGTCGGCCAGTTTAAAAAAAAAGTTGTTTTCCTCCTGGTATAAACAGTGCAGCCGTTTGAGATGGCCCTGTCATTAAACATCCGGCCTCTAAATAGTGCGTGTCGTCTGACGTTGAACTACAGCGACATATTCTGTAGAGTGGCTTAGCTTGAATGATCCACCATCTTTGTTGCAGGATACACATTTTACGTAGCGTCAAAGATGGTGGATAGTTAAAACTGTGTCTGTGGTACTCGTCTCGTATGTATTGTTAAGTCCAGAAATCACACAATTACCAAGCTAAAGCTTGTTTTTACGGTTTTAGTTTTGTGATAATGACGTACTGTAAAACTAATTAGGGGATGTCGACTTGTGACACTTTTCAGAAACAAGTAGCCTCCATCCTGGAGACAGTCGCCAACTCTGCTGTGACAGAAGTGAGCAAATTTGTTAATGTTGGTTCCTCCACTGAGTTAGTTGTTGAAGAATCTGCGATTTCGACTGGAAATGAAGCGCAGACAATAGCATTACTGTCGACGGCGTCCGAAGCTAAGACGGTGAGTGCACCGACTCAAGCGGGAGTTGTAAAAGCCATGGTTTTAAGCAAATAAAGTCCAACCAACTTTCTTCGGCAAAGGCTGCGACTTTGCAAAAATAAAATATCTATATCATATATCTCTCATTTAAGCTGCACGTGTACTATTAAATTAATCCAGAGTATAAAGCCAATATTATAGGAAGCCGGGCGAGTGTACAAACATGGAGGAAGAACAAACAAGATGCACATGTTATAATGGAAGTCCATCGAAAATCGTGTCCGAAATCTGTAGTCAGATTGTAGTTCACCGGGACTTCGTGATCACACATTGACGTAATATTTAATACGTTAATATTTGAGTATTTGTATCAATATTCAAGCAGAATGTGATCATTAAGCAACGATGACATTGAGACATTAAAACTTAAATTTTTAAGAAAAATTTTGTGTTACATAATTTCATGTTAGCATGTCAGAAATGCCCGGGAAATGTTATACGAAGGGAAGAATATGCATCGGCGTCTTGTGGTAGTTGCGTTTCTACTCTTCTTCCTGTCTGGTGAAAAATACGTTATGCTTTAAACAACTTAACAATATTCTATGACCTGAGCTGTATGTTTTTCTTAACAAGATAATAGTGTTACCTTGTAATAAAATATATAAATATCATGTCAGAGGTGCTGTTATTGCTATGCAATAACAGCAGTGATTGATGGTGATTAGTTAAAATTCAGATTTATTGTAATAAATATTCTTCCAAACTGGAAGTTAAATTCAGCATATGCTACCATGTCAGTATTTTCTTTTTTGGTTGGGAAATTGAGTTGCTGCCGCAGTTTAGATTAATCTAAAACCATTTAATTGGAAGATAGCAGGAGTGATTTCATATTTCTTTTTCCTTTTTTGTTAATAAAGCAATAATTGAAAGTAGATAGGTAGCTACCAGAAGTTACTGTAAAGTGTGCCACAAATATCCAAAAATAAAAATGGAATCATTGCAAGGGATGTTGATGGATTCCTGAAATATCTGGCAGGAAATGTTTTCAGTTGGTTGATAAAAATCTGTACATTGTTTCTCAGGCACAGTTTGCTTCCAGTATGGAAACACTGGCTAAAGAAGCGGTGAACAAAATCTGCAAACTGGCCGTCGAAGAGTCGGCAGTTTTACGTTTGGAAGTGTCTCAGAGTCATAATGAGAATGGTGACCTCAAGAGGAAGTTGGAGCTGATGGAGCAGGAGCTTAGGACTGTGCAAGAAGCTGGGGTGGGAGAGAGACCTCTAAGCACTCGCTCTGTTGGAGTGCAGGTTGGTAATTATTATGCATTTTGTTTAGACTTGTACTTTAAAGATCACAGGTTCAGTTCCCAGCTTGGACACTGCCATTCTACTTAACCTTCAGTATTTAACCTGAATTGTTTTAGTGTATATTACACAGTACGTTATAATAAAGAAACTCAAATATGGCAGAACAACCAGTTGAAAATTCAACTTGCACTACATAGCTTAGCTATCAGTGGTGGAACTTCTGCTTTCCATATAAACACATGATCGACATCTTTCTGAATGATACCATTCACATACATTAGGCTGGTGGTTTTGTTGCCTTTATTCATCTTTCCAGTCAGGTCAGTTCTCTGATTTTGCGAGGCCTCATCTTTGCTTTCACAGTTATCACAACATGAACGTGTGTCTTCGGTAGCATCAAAGTATTTGCCTTAGTATTTTATTAATTGCCATACTTCATGTACGAGAAGAAAATTATGCAAATTAGTTCTCATGCACCTGCTTGAGAAGTAGAAGAATTTTAACCTTTTCAAGAAGCACTCTTTATTTCTGGAAGCCGTTTCCCTTTTAGCTCTGAATGTGCTCTAATACTGGAAGCATATTATGGGCTGAGGAGCAACAAGAGTCATTGTGTTGCATGTTTGGAAGTGTGAAGCCTTCCAAATTCAGAATGATAATCTCACTCCTCTATTAAAGTTTGCAGATATGGAACAAGATGGGAATGTATTGGTCATTGTCAAGGAAGAGACGGTTGAAGATAGTGGTGACGCACAGCAAGAATTTGAGATCAGTGAAGAGGGTAAGACATTTCAGAAAACTACTTTGATGGATGAGACATGTTTTTGTATTGGTAAAAAAAGAAAAAGATTGCACTTTGTTTCTTTATATATGTTCTTCACTTTTGCTCTTACCGCCAGGACGAGGAGAGCCAAGTAAGAGAGAGGAACTTTCAACTGAGAATGGTGTGGAGACATCTTTAAAGGTTGCACAAGGCACAGAGGCACAATCTATTGCAGAAGAGCCAGGTGCAAATATTAAAGATCCAAATAGAAATGCAAAGAGGAACCAAAAGGCCAGGCCTAGCAAAGGAAGAAGCTGGCTCGGTTCCACAAAAACCACACAGACTTTCAGCAAGAGACTCATTCGTAAAACGCCAAAGGCCCTTGCACTGGAGAAACCTTTTAGCTGCCCTCATTGTGATAAGGCCTTCACAATGAAACGTGGTCTTGACCAACATCTCTTAGTTCACACTGAGAAAAAGTACAACTGCCTTAAGTGTGGGAAGAGCTTCACCCAGAAACATAATCTTAAATCACACCAGTTTGTCCATACATCAGAGAAACCATTTAGCTGTACACATTGCGGGAAGGGTTTCACTGTAAAACGTAGTCTTAAGGTACACCTGCTTATTCACACAGGTGAGAAACCGTACACCTGTGTTACTTGTGGAAGGAGTTTCCGGCAAGCTAGTTACCTTAAAATACATGACAGGGTCCACACTGGAGAGAAGCCCTTTACCTGTGATGTATGTGGCAAGAGCTTCAGCATTGCAAATACACTTAAAACACACCAAATAGTCCATACAGGGGAAAAAGCATTTAGCTGTGATTTATGTGGGAAGAGTTTTAGTCTTGCAATTAATCTTAATAGACATCAGCGAATTCACACAGGAGAGAAGCCATTTAGCTGTGATGTATGCGGGAAAAAATTCAGCCAAGCTAATAATATGAAAGCCCATAAGCAAACTCATATAGGAGAAAAGTCCTACACAGAAGAGAAACCTTTTAGCTGTGTTACATGTGGCAGGAGGTTCACTTACAAATGTTTACTGAAAAAACACCAGCTCATGCACACTGGAGAAAAGCCTAAACAAATTCCCACAGGGAAAACATGGGACTGTGCCTGTTGTGGAAAGACTTTCAGTTGTTTTTATTCCCTTAAAACACATGGGCGGGTTCACACAGGAGAGAGACCATACAGTTGTGTTAAGTGTGGGAAGAGGTTCAGTCAGACTAGTGCACTGATAACACACCAGAGAGTTCATACTGGAGAGAAACCATTTCGGTGTGATGTTTGTGGAAAGAGTTTCAGCCTTCCAAATGGTCTTAAAACACACCAGCGCATTCACACAGGAGAGAAACCATTTATCTGCGCTACATGTGGGATGAGTTTTGGCTTTGTTGGTAATCTTAAGAGACATCAGCGTACTCATACAGGAGAAAAGCCTTTTACCTGTGACATATGTGGGAAAAGTTTTAGTCAAGCAAATAATGTCAAAGCTCACCAGCAAATCCACACTAAAGAAAAACCGTTTATGTGTGACAAATGTGGGAAGAACTTTGCTTATTCACGAAATCTGAGGGAACACAAATGTGTTTATGCCTGAAGAAAACGTCACTGCACTGAATGTGACTGGTACGCATCTTCTGAAAGGGTACAAATCTCTCAGACCCAAACATTTCAAGCATCAGTGGACACCTATCACCTAAGAAAGGCAGCTAGCTGTAGGTGATTATTTGGTTTTATATTACACATATTTATGCAGTTCTAATTTAAGTTAAAGGTGAAAAATTAATGTGGATAAAGTTGTGCGTTTTACTTTGCCAATGCATTTTGCAAAGTAAACCACTATGTCCAGAACTCCTACACTTGACAGTTTTTTGTTACATTTTCGTACCATTGTGTCATTTTGTTCCTGGTATCATATCGAGTGGAAGTGGCTTGTTAGAGGACATCTCAATTTTTCTAGTTCTATTGTTGCAAATGTGTTTTCTACATACAAATATGCAATGACAAAATTATTAAATATTGTGTCCCTCAATCAACCATCGCCCATGTTATCTTTGTGAAAACTCTTGTAAAATAAAGGACTATTACAGAAGTTGCATGACCCTCAGGAGGTGAAAATCTTATTGGTGGGGAAACAATGGTACTCAGAAATTTGTCATAAATCTATGGTAGGTTAAATTACATTACAGCCTAAAGCAGAAGTTCCCAAGTTTGGATACGAGGACCCCCGGGATCTATGAAGAAGGAGGTCCACAACAGAATAAACTAAACTGTGTTCCCTTTTTTAAAAATATCTTGTTTATATTTATGTATTTCAGCAATTACACATATATAAAGTTAAAATTGCAATGGCATTGTATTTGTTTATAAATGTATTTTGTACTAAATGCTATGCCTTAAAAAGTATTCACCCTGTGATTTATGTTGGCTTCAGGAATTATATAAATGCTACAGGACATTTTCGATAAGCTTTCATGCAGCGAGATGCAGCGATGATTTGGGAAGTTGTGGCCTATAGTATATTAATTTTTTTTCTTAATGCAGAAAAATAGTGTACCTTTGTTTTGAAATCCTTAGGCCGATTGGGCGCCGGAAGTAATTTTCCTCCTACTTCCTGTCAACCGAAGTATCCAAATGCAATGCTCTAACACCTGTACGTTTGTGTGTTCTTGTGGCAGTATTATGGATTTTGACTTTCACACCAATTGAATTTCATTTTATATTCTGAAAGCTATTCTGTTAAATCACGGGAAGAATGTCTAATGATTTTCAAACACGAATAGCCTCTGTTATAGAATTACTGGCAAAAGCGGCCTTAGAAGAAATGAGGAAAGTTGTCGACCTGGACTCTGTTGTCTTAGGGTTTGAAATATCACAGGATCAAAATGATGATTCAGTACCGAAGAAACTGCTGTTTATGGTGAGTTCTGAATTCAATATACTATTCTGTGATTTCGGACGTGGTATTTTTTGTCTTCGCAATCATGTAAATGAGCTCGCGTGCTAGTTAGTTCTGAGTGAGTAGAGTGAATTTTAATTTATGTACTTTTGCATAGCATCTGACTGGTTTCAAATGTGGCTGAAAATATTACAAAATAAAAATGAATTAGAGATTTTATGTGACTTGTAATTAGATTATGACTTGATTTGTGACGTTGCTACGTAGGTATATCATTTGCATGTGGCTAACCGAACCGACTGTTTTATCTGAGTAAATAGTCAGAAAGCTAACATGCATTCCTTTGTGGCATGTGAACGTATGGAAGCATGCCGTTTTAATACTATCCCATTTCAAACTGAAGTATTTTAGTTAATTGTAAATATTAAACAGATTCAGCTTAATATATGGTGGAACCCATGCCAGGTAATGTTGTTATAAGCAATGATCTTCCCTGGTATTTATCTTATTAATATTTTTCTTACAGTCTCTTACACTATTGTTGACATATAAGAGACTGAATTTCTAGAAATTTAGATATTTGCTGCTTCATGTTTTTTAATTGAACCAAAGACTCTGCAAACAAACCAGATGGTGAGATCTACATTCTCTAAATTCAAAATTGAAGCTGAAACCTTTTGCTTTGATGCAGTCTATGAATATTTATGAAGGGGTGTGACAAAGGACAATACATGGCACTGAATGTTGGGTGTGTTTCTTCATAAATATTAATCAGCTGTAATTGAAGGTTCTACAGCCTAACCAGATGGTCAGTTCCATATTCTTACCTTTGAAAGCATTGTGGCTTCTGTTGAAGCTGCTAACGTTCCATTTTTATGTGTCTAATATGCTAAACAATTATGCTAAAAAACCAGTGAATGACAGTACTGTTGCAGTGTATTTCCATTGTACATGTCGTTTGACATGTTTCTTCATGGGTATTTTAAAAAGAGGTAGTTTCATGTCCCTAAACTAGTGTTACCATCCTCAAGCCAGTTTCACAAGCTACATTCATGGTAGCATGGAACTATATCAATGTGACTTTAGGTGTAGAACAGAGCTCCAAGACAATTGTAATGTTTACTCTAGTTGCACTACTTGGATATAAGCTAAGTAGTTCTTTGCATTATGCTTTGACATCACTCCTACACTTGGTATGGAGTGGACCAGGCATGTGATGTAGGCTACTTCAGGCCGTTCACCACTGTCGTGCACCATCACTTGCATGATATAGCCTACTTGATAATAAAAAAGCAATTGGGCATCTTGGGTATATTTTACAATGAACAGGTGTTTTACCTTGAGGTAAAATAATTTTTAGATAGATTTAGGCTATACTTAATCAATCAATAGATTATTAGGATACAGAAATAATATAGAAACAGCTCATTAGCCCTGTATACATAATGAGCACCTTCAAGAGCACCTATTTGACCATTTGTTGAACAAACATGGGGCTTGGCCACCCACCTCACAGTTGTACTCGGGGTGTCCTGTTTATTGGGAAAGGTGCAGTGGCCTACTGTGGGGGCAGTAATCCAAGACCCTGCCCTGGGTAGGCGTAGGCTCAGTTGGTTAGGGGTCCACATTTCATCTCTCTATTGGGACCCCACCACTGGTGCCTGGGGACTGCATGCCAAAGCCGCCTATTAGACGGTCTTCCTCTGACTCAGCTCACTGCAAGCTTGGCTGTGGGCTGCAGTATGAAAAGAAGTGATGGCTGTTTATTTGCCTTTTTGTTTCCAGACACAGATTTCTACCATTATGGATGCCCTGGCTAAGGATGCAGTGAACAAAATCTGTAAACTTGCCATTGAAGAATTGGCGGTTTTACGTTTGGAAGTGTCTCGGAGTCGGAATGAGATCGGAGCTCTCAAGAGAGAATTGGAGCTGATGGCGAAGGAGCTGAGGATTGTGCAGGGAGGTGCAGCAGGAGAAAGACCCTTAAAAACCCACTCTGTTGGAGTGCAGGTTGCCTGGGAATTAAGAGCAACAGAAACAGGTAAGGTGATGTGCTGTGTTTGTGCTTGTTTAGTTTCATTTTGTGTCCCGGTTTTCCTTTCCGTTTCTCCCAGTTTGAAATGCCGGGTTGTAGCTGTATGTCCCCCTATTCAGTGGAGTCTATTCTGGGAATTTCTTTCCCTTGCTTTTAGCATCTCTGTTCAACTGCAATGGAGTTGTGTCGACTGTACACACTTGTACGTATGTTAATATTTTAAGTCTGGGAAAGAAGTAGTTTGTTGGAACTCATGACGTCATTGTTGTTTCAGAGGAGTCATCTTCTCACAGGGTTGGGCTGTGGGGGGACTCGGGGCTCACGGACACTGAAGAGGACGTTAATCCGTTGCAGTGTGTGGTCATGATGGTAGAGGTATGTTTACCTAACAGGTTTTCAACCTGAATTCTACTCCGACATTATTGATAATGGAGCACATTGATTATGGGGACTGATTCAGAGAATGTGTTGCAGAACCTGGGGTTTGTTGCATAAACGTAGCAACAAAAGTCTTCAACTCTGACTCTGACAGTAAGTCAGGCTTTTTTTTTTTCAATTTCAGCAGTTGCGTAAAGTTGTCTTAAACTTGGCCATGTTTAGTACGATTATTTTGTGAATTCATTTTGAAACAAAGGCTGAAGGGAATCCAGCCTATTACCATGTAATCAAAGGGTCAAATCTCAGTTATACCTGCAATATGTAGATTTAAATTTGGATCGTCTTCATTCCTAAGCAAATGATTAACTTGTGTTAGAGTAGTCTGAAAAGCATATTAAGATTATACTTAATGAATTTGACACATCTTAAATACTTTTTTGCATTGGCATGGCTTTACAGGTAAGTCAACTAGTGTCCATGTTTATAAAAAATAGTTTAACATATCCAGAAAATGTTAGTTGTTCCTGTTTTCTTTAACAGATTCCACCCCCTTGCGCTTTGACAAGCTCACGAAACTTTGAAAAACTTTTTCTCACATTTTTTTTAGTTTAACAAAAAAGCAATGCTGCTGGTGGGTGCACTGCTCGCACTCTATATGGTTGTAGTTGGGCCTGTTGATGTAATACAAAAGCTTTACCTTATTATTGCTGAATTAACCCTCTTATTTGTTGTGAGTGTTGTTCCATATTAGAAGATTCAGAACTGGGTTCCAATCATAATAATAATCACCTCACAACTTTGTGACAGTCTGAGGATTTGCAAGAGGATGGACTTGAATCGATTGTCATCAAGGAGGAAATACTGGAAGAGGACCTGGATAACGGCGATGTACAGGAGGGCATGAGGATCAGCGGAGAGGGTGAGATTCTTGACCGTAAGGTGATCGTGCTGTATATGAACTTATTCTCTTATGACTAAGCGTTCTTTACTCTGATGCCGTTCGCAGGACCTGTGAAGTTTGGCGCTTACGCTGGGGAAAACCCCCCCATTGTGCATGGGGTCCCAGCGGAGGAAACCGGCACGCATACGGAAGACCAGGAAGGGCAGGATGTTGCCGTTGAGTCAAGCGCAGACGTTCCTGTCAAAGACGAGTGCCCTGCGAGCAGAAAGCATTTCAGGAAGACAAAGAACCTGAAGGCCGGCGGGGCAGCTGGCGAAGGCGAGAGAAGGCCGGGCCATTCAAACGAGGGGAAGCACAGCAGACAGAAATGCGCTCCTAGAGCGAAACGAGTCCTCAACTCGGCAGAGAAGCCGTTTGGGTGCGGACATTGCGGGAAGAGGTTTGCGGTGAAGCGCAGGCTGGAGATGCACGAGCGAGTTCACACTGGGGAGAAACCGCACAAGGTCGCTCAGAAGGAGGAGAAGGTGTTCAGCTGCACAGAGTGCGGAAAGACCTTCAGTCAGAAGTATAGCCTTAAAACACACCAGATTGTCCATGCGGCGGAGAAACCGTTCAATTGCACACGCTGCGGAAAGGGCTTCACTGTAAAACGCAGCCTGTTGGTGCACCAGCGTATTCACACCGGCGAGAAACCGTACAGCTGTGTTACGTGCGGAAAGAGTTTCCGTCAAGCTAGTTACCTTACAGTGCACCGCAGGGTTCACACAGGAGAAAAGCCGTACCCTTGCAACAAATGCGAGAAGAGCTTCAGCAGTGCAAACAGTCTTAAAACACACCAGGTAGTTCATACAGGAGAAAAAGCCTTCAGCTGCGATATATGTGGGAGGAGCTTCAGCGTTGCAGTTAACCTTAATCGGCATCTACGAGTGCACACGGGAGAGAAACCGTTTAGCTGTGACATATGTGGGAGGTGTTTCACTCAAGCTAATAGTCTGAAAGACCATAAGCAAATTCACACTGGACAGAGAAGGTTTAGAAAGGAGAAACCATTCAGTTGTGCTACATGTGGGAGAAGGTTCACTCATCAGGTCACACTACAGAAACACGAGGAAACTCACACTGGGGAGCAAAACACACAGAATCCTTGCACTTGTGAATTTTGTGGAAAGACCTTCAGGTATGCACATTACCTTAAAATACATGAGCGAGTTCACACAGGAGAGAAACCATACAGCTGTGTGAAGTGTGGCAGGTGTTTTAGCCAGGTAAGTGCACTTCTATCACACCAAAAAATTCACACAGGAGAGAAACCATTCACCTGTGACATATGTGGGAAAAATTTCAGTTTTCAAAACAGTCTTAAGTCACATCAAAGAACTCACACGGGAGAGAAGCCTTTTAACTGTGCCACATGTGGGAAGACTTTCAGTTTTGTGGGTAATCTTAAGAGACATCAGCGTGTTCACACTGGAGAGAAACCATTTAGCTGTCATATTTGTGGGAAAAGTTTCAGCCAAGCTAATAATGTGAAAGCTCACCAGCAAATCCACACAGGAGAGAAACCATTTATGTGTGATAAATGTGGGAAGAGTTTTGCATATGTAAGAAATCTTAGGGAACACAAATGTGTTTACACCTGAAGGGAACAATTTTCCTGTGCCATATGGGAGGAGGTTCTCTGTTCCTCATCTTTTAAAACCACAAGTTCCTCAAAACCAAGCAAACTTGATCTGTTCTTATTAACAGGGCTTTATGTCAAACATACAAATAAAATGCAACTCCTAAGTATGTCAACTAGAAGTAGTCATTAGCAATAAATACTGCATTTGTTGAATACAGATGCTACACTGTGTGAGATATAAAGTAGTTGAAATTTTTACTTTTGATGCGAATTGCCGTATATTTGCCAATCGGATGAAATTTAAAAGTGGTTTCACTGGCCCACTTAACCAGAGGGGGCGCTGTTGAACAATGAGATCCTCTGTCCCCTGCCGACTGAAACACTCAATCTCTAGGTAATGTTATGCCCAAGTATGCAGCACTTCGGGATTCCCAGCGACACTTCAGTCTTGACAGTGAGGATTTTGAGACTTGAGCAAACTGTTTTGTAAAAGTCTGGACAGAATTTTTAAACTGAAGTGTACAATGTGGTTGAACTGTTGAACTGCATGATTTTTGGGGCCGGTTCTTAAACCCCGTAAGTTCCACAACTGAGCATCTTCCTGGTCATGCAATGTTTTCCATAGCAAGGAACAACTTATGACTTAATTCTATGAAGATCTGTTACGTGTCTCAGCATCAGTATTTGCACCAGACAGCCTTATCGTGTTGACAAGAGAAGGAAGTGATAGACTTTGAAGTATAGAGATGTTTGGTTTATCCATGGTGTTTTAAAATTCTTTGTAGAATTAAATTCAGTAGTTTTTACTTTGGTAGAGCCCTTTAATTACTTTGTAAATTTTGGATATGAATCAAATAACTCCAGGGACAGCAATAATGCAGGTTAACGTGACTTAGGATATTTTTATGGTGCCGAGCTCAGTAAGTGTATTGGCATCCTGTTGATGTTTTACTATAATATTTCTATAAAACCTCCTTAGGTTTTGAAGAATTCATACGACTTCCTAGGTTCATAGTAGATCCATTTATGAATAATGTGCAATAAACTGGGCACATGGGCCCAAAATGTAATGCATACACACTATACAACATGGCCAAACGTCTCATAGTTTGTGTTAAGAAACCAGGCTACCAGTAGTTATTGAATTATACTAATTTGGCAATGTCACTTGCATCACATAACACCTGAAACCGTGGTGGAATGATGTGGGACTTGCACTCATTTGTGTTTTGAGGCTGTTGTTTTTTAAAAATGGCTGCCACAAACCAATTCTTGCTCTTATGAACTGATTCATTTATATGAAAGATTGGATTGGTACATTATTTTATCGCTGCCTATCAGGGTTGTTAAAATTATGTTTCCACCTGAAGAAACATTGCCACTGTAAAGTATTAAAACTTTGTTACTGTTACCATATGAACATGTTCGATAACCATTGTTCTATCCTGATTAAATTTAATGTAGATGTGCTCATTTTGAATTGTCCTCTTCAGTCTGTTAATGTACCCTATTTTTTTATATTGTTCTCAAGTGTGTGTACTGATTATGTAGAATATATTTCTTTTGAAATCAATGCATTGAGTGGCAAGCCTGTTATTTCAAGCGTGTGTGAGAGAGAGAGAGAGAGAGATTTGCATATCAGTACTTTACATCGAAGAGAGTTTTTTCAAGTATATGTTTAGTTTCTTATGGAATATATGTTTTGTACGAGTTGGTGTTGCTATTCCTTGATCTTTTTTGTTTTTATTTTTATAAAGCATATTAATTTTGTAAGATACACAGCCAGATTCATGCAGACACAGTAACAAAGACGAGAAGGAATGTATTAAACTGACAAAACAAAAATGTTTAAGAATGCGACACGCGTTGTCTTTTTCGTTTGCTGCAATAGGCTTTTACTTTGAAATACATATTGAAGAAGTACGGCCGGAAGTACAGCCTGGAAAACATTCAGGTCGCATGTCACTGTTAGTGGCATCTTTGTTGTTAGTAACTAACTGCTAAAGCGTTTTCTACATTCAAACTATGTTAAGCCTTAAAAAAAAATTCTGAAATAAGTGCCAAGTTTATGTCACTGAGAATGTCGAATACCTTTCAAAGACAAATAGTCTCCATAATGGAAGTAATGGCCACAGCAGTCCTCACAGAAATTAGTAAAGGTGTCGAGAGCTCAGCCACTTTCTGTATTGAACTGTCTGGCTCTCAAGAGAATAAAGCGTCTAAAGTTATATTTCCGGTGGTGGAAAGCGAAACGAGGATGGTGAGTTAAGCGAGCCAGTGATTATGGAAAATGAAGAGGCTCGGCGGTGTTCAGATGCGGTATAGCTGACGCTGCTTGCTGCAGGACCAGATCTGCAGTGTTGTTTGCTAGATAACCGACTGGGTAGCGAGTGACTGAATGCCTCAGTTATAGCCAATGTTTACCAGGTGTAACGATACTTGTTATAGACGGCTCAATTTTTAAATCGGTGTTGTGCATAGGCATACTGCTCATTTAAAATATAGACCGCTTGCTCTTAAATAGGGAAATCTCAATTATCTAATTTACTGATTGTCCCCAAGATCTGAAAATCTTACAGAGGCAGAATAAATGTGACAAATGGCAGAGTGCTGGCATTTATTGATGGTAAAGATCAGTCTGAATTTTGAAATGAATTTTGGAAAATCTAACCATTATGTTCCTTGTTTTCATCCTATGTATTAAACTTGTTTTGTGGGATTTTCCACTGTAAATGAACATGCTGTTCGAACACACGAAGCGTTTCTATCTGCTTTGTTCAGTAACTTAAGTGAGAAAAGATCTTTTTTTCACTTGAGAAATTGCAATCAAATGTAATTTAAAAAATATTCAGTAAGCCAGTGGTATTAGAAGACTCTCACGGATCATTCCTCCATTGTTTTGATATGAAGATGTTGAGTTATCAGCCTTTGGTGGGGATTTGCTCATTGAACTGTTGTATCACTGTCTTTTTAGACACAACTTGCCTCTGTCATAGAGATACTGGCTCAAGAGGCGGTGAATAAAATCTGTAAAGTTGCCATTGAAGAACTGGCGGTTTTACGGTTGGAAGTGTCTCGGAGTCGGAATGAGATCGGAACTCTCAAGAGGAAATTGGAGCTGATGGCGAAGGAGCTGAGGACTGTGGTGGGGGGTGCAGCAGGAGAGAGACCCTTAAAAACTCACTCTGTTGGAGTGCAGGGTGCCTGTGAATTAAGAGCAACAGAAACAGGTAAGATACCTCATGTTTGTGGGATTATTTTTCATATTTCATTTCATATTTCATTTTTAATTCATATTTCATAATGTGCTTTTTAACTTCAGTATTTGTGAATACTCCTAATTACAGGGAATTCATCCATTTAAAACACTGGCATTAATTTGTAGCTGGGTACACACATGTATGTATATGTGCACACACTTCTGTCGATGAGGTGAGATTTTCTGTTTTTTCCCTTTAACTTTAGACGAGCCACATTCTGCCGTCATCAGTTTGTGGGGTGATGCAGTCCCCACAGTTGTGGAACAGGAAGTTGCTACATTGCAGTGTGTCGGCATGATAGCAGAGGTCTGTTCAACTGACTGTTGCTTTTACTTTGATTTGTTACCAGGGCAGATGGCGGCAAGTTGAACATGCAGACTTTTTTATCTGCTTTTTGCTGCCTTTGATGTGACCATCCACAGTTTCCTAAGGGTTTATTGTCTGTAGTTATATGTTGTTTGATGAAAATGTCTTGCTGTTTTTTTTTGTTTTTTTTTTCATTGTTTAATGTTGGTAAGAGTTGTACTGAAGCAATGGAGGGCACAATCAAGAATATTGTGCATAGTATTACAGGCCCTGAAAGATTCTGAGGGGGAAAAAAACATTTCTCACACTTGCATTCTCAGGTCATTTTTTGAGATACAGAATTTTTTCAGCATGTGTTTTTTTTCTAACCCTGTGAATGTCTTAAATAAATAAGAATTTGATTAAATTGAGAATAATGCTCTTCTTTATTTCAGCATTCAGATGTGGAGGACGGGATTGAATCCGTAATTATCAAGGAGGAAGGGCCTGAAGAGTATTTGCAGAGCAGTCCTGTGGAGCAGAGTCTGGACGTCAGTAAAGACGGTAAAATCTGAATTACTCGATTTATGAGCATATCGGCGGAGACCAACAGAATACGTTTTTTTTTTGTTAATTATTTATTTATTTACACAATACAAATGTCTTAGATAACAAAAACATGTTGCAGTAAGAACATTTATTTAAAAATTTTTAAATATAATTTATTTCTGTTGAATATTTCTTGCGGTGTAAGTTTCAGCATAGAAGAATATATGGTTCTTGAGGTTAAGACCTGCGACTCATGTCCTCTACAGGGGATAAAAATTAATTCCCTGGTCTAATAAGGATATATAAGCCTGTCCTCGACATCTGGAGAGATGCATATACAGCTTGGGTTCAAAAATGAACTGTAAAGAGCTTCTAGAAATTTTAAGGTATCCTGCATTGATAAATACCAACGTTAGGTGATACTTCTGTGGCAAGACTGTTGCTCCAGAAACAGTTTTCCATGGATTTGTTCATTCTGAATATCTGATCTTAAATCTTATTGTTTCTTGCAGGACCTATAGTTGTTGCCAGTGTTGATGCAGGGACACCTGCTGTTGCACATCAGAACAGTGTGGAGGAAGTCAGCTTGCCTACTGAAGGTACTGAAGGACACCCGATGCCAGCAGGGCCAGATAAGAATGGGAATCTACTCAGCGGTAAGAATTCTAAGACAGAATAACACACTCCTGAGTACATCCGGGAGCATACTGCTGGGGAAGGAACATTTTGGTCCCGTAAATATAACACGCAGCTTCACATTAAAAATGAGGCTCAGCTTTGCTGACATTTTCCTTTCGACAACAACAGCAACACACCAATGTGGCAACGCTCGATTTAAATTCCACCGGAGCTGGATCTGCGTTTACATGTACGTGCTTTGTTTACTTTTTATGTTCCATTCTGAAAAATGATGTCACACTGTTTACGCAATAGCCTTGTGTAGTGGCGATGCTAAATTACTCAGTAGTTTATTGGGTAGCTTCATTTGCACATAGCATTATCTTCTGGCTAACTGGATAGTGGCCCGACAATCTGCTACTACACACCAGCTGGTCTAGCTACAGGTTTCCTACGGATTTGATTGGATGTAACTTTACAGAAGCCTTTTGTCGTGGCACACGTGTATGTTCCTGTAATAGTTGAGTGGAACTAACTGCAATACAGACATATGTAACTTTATCTTAGTCACACCAGCGTCCTTTGGATATCAGGATATCAAAACAACAGGCTGAGAACGCCTGATTGGCCGTGGTGCACTTCAGCATAGTTGGGATATTATGTTGCTTTGACTTGACATGCTGGGTTACTAGATAGCTTTGTAACTTGCTGCTGTTGTTTTTGTTGTTGCTCCTGCTGCTGCTGCAGGGATGGATGAAATAACAGAGCAGCTTATCTTGTGGAGAGGTGCTAATGAGAGCCTCTTCACGGGAAAGAGAAATGCTGCAGTGAAGGGGTTTGAGTAAGTTGGTACTTTGTCCAATGCAGCCACCGTCTGTACCATGGAAAGTGATAAGCTAGTGCATGCACTACTGTACAGTACATGCCCATCTACATAATATAATGATGAGAACAGGCCATTTAGCCCAACAATTTTGCCGATCAAATTGCACCTAGTGCTCTGATTATCTACAGACTAGGTAGTATCTAACACTGTATAAAGCGTAGTCTGCCTCTGCTATGTGACCTGGCAGGCTATTCCACACATTGACTACTCTCTGTGTGCTAATGTCCATTTATGTCCCCTTGTTCTACTAACAGAACTCAACCTGAAGAATCTTGTGTAGTTCACTTTGTCGATCCCCTTTGTGAATTTAAAAGCCTCAATCAAATCACCCCTAAGTCTCCTTTTACTAAACTTGAAGAGATTAAGTATCTTAAGTTTTTTCCTCATTGCTTTTATCTTTTATACCAAGCATCAATTTGGTGCTCTTCTTTGAGCCTTTTCCAGAGGCTCTATATCCTTCTTTTAGTACAGTCCCTAGAACTGCACACAATACTCCAAGTGTTGTCTAACTACAATGTATTTCATTTACTCTAGTAGTTCACAGCATCTTCACTGGTTAGCTTGATGTTGATTTTTGCCAATTTGTGAATATGTCTTTACAGGATGTTTATCAGACAGATGGGGTTGGAGGGGAAGGTGACAGTGGCATTCATGAAGAAAAAGTGGGAGAACCTTAAACAGAAATACAAGGTATGTATTTGTAGTATCTCTACCTGTCTTTCTATCTGTCTGTTTGTCTGGATTGCCATATATGTATCAGTCAAGGTTGTTATCCCAATGGCTTGTCATGAAACTGCCCTAGGAATGTTCCATGGAGCATACAGCACAACAATCCTTCTCAAGTGTTCTACAGTGGATGTAACATATTACATGATAATGGATGGATACGTCTTTGTTCACCCCATGAGAGAGGGGGAATTGTTAAGCTTTCATTGAATACTATAACAGTAAGGGTTAAATTGTCCCTCAAGGACATAAAATAATACTACAAATACTACTATGTACAGCACACTAACGGTGGCCTTTCTGTTTCAGGAGTTAAAGAACCCACCCAATGGGAGGAGCACAGAGGGAGTAGAGATGACTGCTGCCACCTGGAAGTGGTACGCGGCCATGGACAAGGTGCTGGGGTCCAGTCACAGCATCACCCTGGTGGCTGTTGGTTCCTCATCCACTCCAGGTGGCACGGTCGTCTCCTCCTTTCCCTCTGAGGAGAGAGCTGCTGCCTCCTGCTTCAGCTCCACCGCCACCTCCAGCTCCGCGGCTCCTGAGTCGCCACCCACCAGCCCAGCCGCCAAGAGGACCAAAAAGGAGCCTGAATGGCTCCTGGCCATCAAGGAGCTGGAGAGGAGGGAGGAGGCCAGGGACACCAGGGAGGCGGAGTGGGAGAGGGTCATAATGGAGAGAGAAGAGAGGAGGGAACGAGAGATGATGGACAGAGAGGAGAGGAGGGAGCGGGAGATGATGGAGAGAGAGGAGAGGAGGGACCGGGAGATGAGGGAGAGAGAGGAGCGCCTCATTAGAGAAAATAGGGAGCGCGAGGACAGGCGGGTGAGGGAGGCGGCTGCCCGAGAGGCACGCTTTCTGAGTGTGATGGATTTTTTACTCAAGAAGTGAGTTTCTATTTCTTCAGTCAGTTTCCCCTTCTATTACATTAATTTACAATCATTTATCACTCTTTCTATTCTTTTAATACATTTCATACAATTCTATATTTATTTTTATCATTTTCCCAGCTGCGTGAGACCTTTTCTGTTGACCTCCTGGTTTAATAAATCACTTCTCAAAAAAGTTACAATGTGCTATATTTATTTTTTAATCAGTGTTTGGTTGGTAGAGAACTCTTTCTGGCTCACAAAAATGATACAACAGTACAAAGTAGTTTTTTCATACAACTGGTGTCAATGTGTTTTATCAGTGGCAAATGTCTTTTTGTTTGGAATTACTGGCTATCAAAATAATCTCAAGAGCATTAGGTCATTGCAGACTATTTATGTATTTGTATGAAGACCTACATGGTTTATGGCTTTATCCATGAAATAGACATTTAGAAAACATCTTTTTCACAAATGAATGTGGCCAAGAGGTACAGTACTCATGTCACTTACATATTTATTCACATAATGACCAATAGGTCTTGTATTTATTCCTTTTGCTGAGCTACTTGGAAACAGGCTGTAAGCTACTGGTAGCTCACAAACTACTGGTTGGAGACAGCTGATTTAGAAATACCATCACTGCATTTAAGTGTATTGACCTGCGTTGGAGCTCACCAGAAATGATCATTTCACAGCTGTTCTTTAAAAAAAATATATTGGTGGTGGTCGCTGTCACAGGGACAAGACGACATATGTTAAATTGACTGAAAAGATTGTTTTCGTTGCCTTAATTATTCATCCACTGCAGTTTCCACTGTATGAAAGTCACACTAATGTGTAAATAAACACAAAAAAACATTGTTGGGACAGTGCGTGTTACTAAGCAGTCCCTTTTACATACCTGGTTAACCACAATTTCAAGAACTACTGTTCGAGGGCGTATTATTTTTTCATTTTCTTCAATAGGCTTTTACTTTGAAATGTATATCGAAGAAGTACAACCGGAAGTACAGAGCCTGTTCTACGTAGAACGTGCATGTTTTGTTTGCTTCTAACGCGGATAGCTGAAGCTCGCACTGTTAGTGGGCATCTTTGTTTATTACATTCTAACTAATTAAACTATGTTCATCCTTAAAATATTCTGACATAACTGTTGTTAAGTAATGTCTCTGAGAATGTCGAATACCTTTCAAACACAAATAGCCTCCATAATGGAAGTTATGGCCACAGCAGTCCTTACAGAAATTAGTAAAGTTGTTGATAGGTCGGCAACTTTGTGTTTCGAAATGTCTCACTCCTGCGACAATAAAGCGTCTAAAGTTAAATTTCCGGCGGTGGGAAGCGAAACGATGATGGTAAGTTAAACATGCCGATAGCTGTAGGCGATGAAGAGGTTCAGCGATGTTCCAAATTCGATAGAGCTGACGCTGCTTGCTGCAGGACAAGCCCTACAGTGTTGCTGGCAAGATAACCACCGGCTAGCGAATGACTGAATGCCTCAAATATAACTAGTGTGTTACCAGGCGTTTGGGTGATAGACTGAAAGTTGCGTACGGCTCAATGAAAAAATATAGACTGACCAGCAGGGCCCCTATGTGCATTGCTTGCGCTTATACGGGGCAATGTCATTTCAATATCTGTCAACTTTTGGAAAATCTACTCGTTTTATTTTCTGTTTTCATTCTATGTATTAAACTGATTTTGTGGGATTTTCCACAGTAATTCACATTCAGTTCAAACACACGTATCGTTTCTTCCTTTTTTGTTCAGCAAGTGAGAATGTAAAGTCTCTTTTTTAATTAAAAAAATTATAATCAATGTTTATTTAAAAAATATATTTTAATTCCCATTGCCAGGAGAATCCATACCTTAAATAAGCCATCGTATTAGAAAACTCTTAGGGATCATTTGATTTTCCTCCACCTCCATTGGTTTTATATGCAAACTGTTCCTCTATAAAATGTTACAAAAGATGCTGTCCATGTTGTCCATGTATCCATGTTTTATTTTGTTTCACTCGTAGTGACATGTATCATTACTATTGCTTAGTTAGTCAATACAGGTGTATAAATCAATATCCCCCTCACAAACACGCACATACACTCACACACGCACGCACGCACACACGCGCGCATACACGCAAGCACACATACACAAGTACATCATCACACACTCACTTTTTCTGGTTTTATTTTGTCATTATTATTGTTTTTGTTGTTGTTGTTGTTGTTGTTGTTGTTGTTGTTGTTATTATTATATCTATTTTGTTACTACTAGTTTGCCATCACTTTTATGTAGTTATATTATTTTCTGTATGTTAAGTTTGTGTTCTCTATAACATTGTAAAATTTTTAACATTTTTTAGGTGGAGGCTTCAAATAAGCCCACTGGGTTTTCTGCCTCTCCCTGCACTGTATATTATTTGTGATCTTTGTCATTTTTGTGTATTTATAAATTTTGCAAAAATAAAACTAAATTAATGAGTAATTCGTCTTTGTTGAGGATTTGCTCATTAAACTGTTGTATCACTGTCTTTTTAGACACAACTTGCCTCTGTCATAGAGATACTGGCTCAAGAGGCGGTGAATAAAATCTGTGAACTTGCCATTGAAGAACTGGCGGTTTTACGGTTGGAAGTGTCTCGGAGTCGGAATGAGATCGGAACTCTCAAGAGGAAATTGGAGCTGATGGAGAAGGAGCTGAGGACTGTGGTGGGGGGTGCAGCAGGAGAGAGACCCTTAAAAACTCACTCTGTTGGAGTGCAGGGTGCCTGTGAATTAAGAGCAACAGAAACAGGTAAGATACCTCGCTGTGTTTGTGGGATTATTTTTCATATTTCATACGGTGCTTTTTAACTTAAATATTTGTGAATACTTCTAATTTAAGAGAATTCATTCGAAACACTGGCATTAATTTGTAGCTGGGTACACACATGTATGTGTATGTGCGCACACTTCTGTCGATGAGGTGAGATTTTCAGTTTTTCTCTTTAATTTTAGAGGAGCCAGATTCTGCTGTCATCAGTGTGTGGGGTGATGCAGTCCCTGCAGTTGTGGAAGAGGAAGTTGCTCCATTGCAGTGTGTTGGTGTGATAGCAGAGGTTTGTTCAACTGGCTGTTGCTTACTATGCATTTTAATTTGCAATGGAGGGCACAATCAAGAATATTGTGCATTCTGAGAGATTTTTAGGTGCGATATTAAAAAAAAAAAATTTGCACTTGCATTCTCTGGTCATTTTTTAAGAGATAAAGAAAACTTTGTTTCTAGCACGTATTCTTAGCTAACCTTGTGTGTGTTTGCTAAATGAATCAGATTGCGGTTAGATTGAGGATAACACAGTTTTTTGTTACAGCCTTCGAACGTTGACGACAGGATTGAGTCAATAATTATCAAGGAGGAAGGGCCTGAAGAGGATTTGCAGAGCAGTCCTCTGGAGGAGAAACTGGACACCAGTAAAGATGGTAAAACCCGGTTTACTTCAGTTATGAGCATTTTTCTGTCATCACTTCTCCCTGGTGGTCAGTTATCTTCCTGAGACCAGCAGAAAAAAAGTTTAAACAAAACTATTAAGGTATTTATTTGACTTATATTGAATGTTCCTTGTAGTGTAGGTTTAAGCATAGCAGAATGTATTGTTTTTTACATTAAGACCTGAGACTCATGTCCTCTAGGGGACAAAATGAATTATCTGGTCTTAGAAGGATGTATAAGCCTGTTCTGAACATCTGGAGAGATGCATGCAGAGCTTGAGTACAAAACTGAACTTCTAGATGCTTCTAGAAGTTTTAAGATATCTTACATCAATAAATACCAACATTGTACATCATAATAATACATTCACCTGTTAGATCTGCAGACTGTGCTCAACTAAACTGGCAGAAGCATTGCCCAGTGGGAGGTTCCAGATGGCTAGGTATGGGGGGGGGGGAGAGAGATCAGACAGCAGCAGTGGGGGTGTCCAGGTGACAGATAGCTAATACAGAAACTCTGCTCACCACTCCCAAAACATGGTTAACATTGTTTGCATAGTATCCAAATTGGCTGATGTCTTTGCTTGTATTTGTTGTTGGGATGTCGGGTGGCAGTGGAGCATAATGGCTTGGAAACTGGTCTTGTACAATAAGTGAAGTTGCAGGTTTGATTCCCAGATGGGGCACTGCCAATGTACCCTTTAGAAGGACACTTTACCTCACTTTCTTCAGTAAATACCAAATCTTGCGGTCTTAAATTTAGCTGTTTCTTGCAGGACCAACAGTTGTTACCAGTGTTGCTGCAGGGACACCTGCTGTTGCACATCAGAACTGTGTGGAGGAAGTCAGCTTGCCTACTGAAGGTACTGAAGGACAGCCCATGCCAGCAGGGCCAGATAAGAATGGGAATCCGCTCGGCGGTAAGCATTTCAAGAAAGAAAACAACACAAAGAGCTGCAGAAGAGGTGCCAGGAAAGGAGAAAAACCTTTCAGTTGCATGCACTGTAGGAAGAGCTTTGCTAAACTGCTGCATCTCAGAGCACACCAGATTGTTCACGCTGTTGAGAGACCGTACAGCTGCACAGAGTGTGGGAAGGGCTTCACAGTGCAGCGCAGTCTGAAAATGCACATGCTCGTTCACACAGGGGAGAAACCATACGGCTGTGCTGAGTGCGGTGCGAGCTTCCCCCAGAAATGTTTGCTGAAAAAACACAAGCTGGTTCATACGGGAGAGAAACCCTTTTGCTGTGACGTATGTGGCAAGACTTTCAACCGTGCGTACGGTCTGAAAATGCACCAGATAGTCCACACTGGCGAAAAGGCCTTCAGCTGCGAGGTTTGCGGGAAGAGTTTCACTATTGCGAGCAACCTTCACAGGCATCAGCGAATTCACACAGGAGAGAAGCCATTTTGCTGCACTGTGTGCGGGAAGAGTTTCAATCAAGCCAACACTCTTAAGGCCCACAAGCTAATTCACACCGGGGAGAAACCCTACGTCTGCGCCACGTGCGGGAAGAGCTTCAATCAGAAAAGCAGAGTTATAAAACACCAACAGGTGCACGCGGGAGTCAAGGCGCACGTGTGCGTCGTTTGTGGGAAGGGCTTCAGCGCCGCGATTTCCCTCGCATCGCACCAGCTGAGCCACGCCGGAGAGAGCCCCTGCAGGTGCGTCGTTTGTGGGGAGGCGATGACTTCGCTCAAGAATCACCAGCAGTGCCTCGCTGCGCTGAACGCCTTCGTCTGTGTCATTTGTGGGAAAAGCTTCAGTGCTTCGGGCTCTCTCAAAGTTCACGAGAAGACCCACTCGGGGGAGAAGCGGTTCAGCTGCCCGTCGTGCGGGAAAACGTTCACTCAGCAGAGCAGCCTCAAAACGCACCAGAACATTCACTCGGGAGAAAAGCCCTTCTGCTGTGGCACGTGCGGGAAGAGTTTCCGAATTTTGGGCAACCTTCATAGACACCAAAGAATACACACCGGAGAGAAGCCGTACCGCTGCTTTCTGTGCGGGAAGAGTTTCAATCAAGGGAACAGCCTTAAGGCCCACGAACGAATTCACACAGGAGAGAAACCGTACATGTGCGATAAATGTGGGAAAAGTTTCGCTCATCTGAGGAATCTGAAAGGTCACAAGTGTGTGTTTAGTTGAAGAAGCTCCTGTCTTATTACCTGTAGTGTTGGAGTGTTTTCTAGTCCACAGTAATAATCCCATCTAAAACCAGTAAATTCACACAAGGCCATTCCAGGTTGCATAAGTTCTTGGACAGTTATGTTGTGTTGTTGTATGTAAGGTGACATCAATCAGTAATCATTTGAAAAGAGGTCTACTGATTCCACACACATTGACTGAAAGAGTATGAATGGTGCAGCGTGTATACTGGTATATACTATGTAGGTACCAGGCAGGAATTTAAGGGAACTTTGGCTCGAATGTGCATCACTGATAAGTAAGTAAGGGCCCGAGATTTCAAGGAACCTGGAAAAAATGAACCACGAATGGAAGGAAATCAATCTGTACTACAGTACGCAGCCCTCAGCTGGGTGGAGGGGTGTGGTCAGTTAACATTTCAGATTAATTTTCTCGCCATTAGCTGTCAGATATATAACAGCAGCAAAATGCACTGTGAGAAATTTTCTTTGTCAAACATTGACAATACATCCAAGATCATATTAAATATGCTAAACATTTTGCTTGCTCACATGCGTAAGCATGCCTGGCAAATGTTGAATGTCCCAAATATTAGTTAAATCGATAATAATATATAAATATCTGAAGTATATTAGTGAAGACCAATTAATTGGTTGTTTTTTCCTGCTATACAAAACTTGGCAGTTTATAGGAAACCATTGAAATGCTATAGAGTGCCTGCTTCATCATCTGCAGCAGTTTCACCATCCGGTTGCAAAGGTCACCTATTGTAGAGTGCAGGCATGTTCCTGTCTGGACTTCACTTGGTACGAAATTTGATTGCAGCTCCACCTGCCCAGGACAGAGATAGAATTCAAGTGCCACCAGATTAAGGTTTCACCTCAGCTCCTGTATGTGCCCTGAGTGCAGGCATTCGATTTCCGAGGCTATGTGTTAAAGTGCATTTTAAGGCAAAAATGAAATATTGCCCTCCATCTATGTATTGGACTCCTGTAGTCCTGAACTGACTGTAATATAACGATTACAATTCATTTATTTTTATTATGTATAACATTAAGAGAATAAACACTTTAATATGTTTTGACTATGCAACATGTTTTATGTGTTGTCTGAGCGTTAAAGAGAGGACTGCACTTGTAATGTTTTTGCTTTGCTTTGCTTTAAGTGGTCAAATAAACGTGTGTAGAAAATGTCAAATGTCAGGATTACCTTGAAGTAATCAAAGTATGAATGAATCAGTGGACGCTACTTATGGTATATTTCTGGAGCAATGTTACATGAAATCAAAGGCGCTGTTCAGTAATTAAAGGCCTTATTGGATGACTTTAAAAAAGGATAAAGGATAACCTGCTTTGCCGTAATGTATGTCGTCTGTGGATTTCCAAAACGCATAGAAGGTGAGGACCCCCCAAGCGTGTTTAGCCACCCCACGTGGCAAAATGAGGAACCATTGTCGCTAAAACATTGCAATCATAAAATTGTTTTTAAAGATAGAACCTTGAGTTTAGACGTAGAGAAATAACTTTAGGGGCCAACAAAACACACGCAATCAGAACATCATGAAATAAATATGTACTATACTTCCTGTAATCTTCCCAGAAGTGTGTAATATTTACAGACCATTAACCTGTGCCCTGGAAGAACCATTTCCAGCATTAAAAAAACCCCTCAAGTATTAGAGGCCAGTCAACCCACATTAAGTAACACTAATTTCCTGTGCATTTCAGCAAATACGGTTTGCGTTGCCAAAATGCGTAAAGGCCATGGGATGGCCCTACAGTTGGTGGTTGGGGGAGGGGGGGTGGGACAGATGGAGGGGTGAATTGGCTCTGCAGAGTCCCATTCATCCAGGCCTAATAATGCATTAGCGCACAATGAATTCCCTAGGAATCACTCGCAGGCTTCCTCTAATTAATGTTCCCCGGGCTGGAAAACATATTGACCCTAATCACTGATACTTGCTGTTTGTTTTAGGAAGACGCTCACTGGATTTCTTTGTTCTCCTGGTAGACTCTTTTTCTTGTTCCTCTTTTGTTTGTTCTTGAGCAATGGGTTTCCCGCCTCCCACCTGAACTCGGGATTTTGTCAGGGTGCCCGCGGTTTTTCGGCCTGCTGGGGAAACACAGAGAGTTCACAGGGACTGCTGTATCAGTTGCATCACACCCAGGTTTCCCTGTCTATAGGCACTTATAGAGTGTGGCGCATGCTATGTAAAACACAAAGAAAAGTGGCCTCTCTGTATGTGTTCTCCGTGTTACCATGAAACAGTTGTGCACTATGTCATATATCGATAGGATATCCGAGACCTATACAAGTACTACTTGCCTATTAAAAGAGTAGACCTGATACCCATAATTTTTCAGCAGTTCTGGTTTGGCACAGTATTAGGTTCAGATAAAATGCATGTATTTTGTATTCAGCATACCAGTGGCATGTTAAAAGACCTGTGCTGCGAACTGGTTCTGTTTGTGTAAGAACTACCAAGAACTAGCAGGTAAGCACATTAGCCGCGTTTCCACCAAAATTACCCGGAACTTTCAGTCCCAGGAACTACTTTACCAGGAACTAAAAGGTTCCTTCAGCCAATTGCTGTCTGCGTTTCCACCGGAGTCTAAAGTACCGCGAAGATTAGGCAAATTAGCCCACTGACGTATGAAAAAGCAACGTTGTCGTCGGTCCATCTGTCATATGATTTCTTCCGTAACCCCATACTACCACCGAAGTAGCCTACATTATTTTCTAATAACCGGGACAGCCCGGAGGGGTTTATTCCACTTATACAACGGGTTACCAACAATGACTATATATGGTTACTTTTGTATTTATTGATTTTCATATATCCTCTCAAACACATTCATTATGTTTTTATGCGAACATTCGCTTTCATGTCTTGACATCCGAAGCGACAGAATGCATTCACATTTATATGTATAACTGGCAACAACAGCAGAAAACATGCACACGTTGTAAACAATTTGCTGTTTGATTACTTTTCGTCGTCAATTCCATATAGGCTAATGGCAAAATGACAAGAATAGAACGAAAACTCGGACTTGCGTGAAAATGTAAATTAGTAGTGGTACAGCCACCGTTTGCTTTCCTTCGAAGTTACTGCTAGCCGAGCAGCGAAGTGTGCCCTCCAGATGCGAACCATGCACCATAAATTAGTCCATAGTCTTCCTGGTCTTTTCGTGGAATTGAAAAATGGCAGTAAAATTGAGTAAAATTACGGCAGTCTGAAAAAGCTAAAGGGAAGATTACTAGAATTAACCTGTTATTTTACCCGGATAAAAAGTGCGGATGGTGATTTCCAGTTTGCTTGTACTGTATCACCAATGTTAATTATGCAGAACTATACCTCACATAACTGTATCAAACGTTTTGAGTCAATTACAACGGGCTAACAAAGAAAATCCGGAAGAAAATATTCAGCAACCGAATTAATCCGTTTGAATGTTTTGGTAGCCTACGTAATATGCTGTCCCAGCACGAATGCTTAGCATTTTATAAAACGAATACTAAAGCAAGAAAAGAACAGAAGAGCACACGTTATAATTCCAAGACGTTGACGGGCTATAACCAAAACTAGGCTACTGCGCCGCATAACATACAAGTTTGATTTGAAGTTATTATGAAAATAAATTGGTTTGCCGCTGCATATTTTCAAACATGGCGGGTAATGGCGGAAAATAAATACAACACAAATGCTGCGAGTACTCGACCAATCAGAAATGCTCAGCGCTGCAAGCTCCACCCAAAAGGTTCCTGTACTTTCGGAAAGTACTACCCCCCGAGCAGGAACGTTTTGGGGGGTAAAACAAAGCCCCCAGAACTAAATTTAGACCCTAGTTCCTGCGGTGGAAACGCACTGAGTTCCTCAAAAGGTTCCTAGTTCCGGGGTATAGTTCCTGCGGTGGAAACGCGGCTATTGACTGTAGGCTGGGTGCTATAGCAGGTAAGCATTCGGACTGTCGGCTAGGTGCTATAGCTGGCATATTGCTGAGTCTCACTTACAGTATTCCATTAGCTGGCTGTGCCTGGGAGTCCACAGGCACGACATTATCTGTCATGCCAGGGGCAGGTCTGTGTTCAATTCAGTCAATTTTCCTCGAGTTGCGGCTTCATCTGCTCCTCCTAACAGCACCAAAGGTACCCATAGGATACAAGTTGTCATCAATAGGAGATGCAAAACTCCTCTCAGATAGGTGCTAGCCCAGCTGTAGTTCTGTGTGGGCCTTCAGTGTGGAAAATAGTCACTGGATTGTCACTGGCTGCAGTACTCTTTATGTGGGGTTTCTGGGGCACTGAGAAACATAAAACTCACAACTGCGAATGGTAAACGGAGAATCTTGCTAGTGCCGATCTTTTAGAAACTATTCTTGATGCAATCCCAGCCAGTTAGCTGAACAGACATTTTGGGGGCAGTGTAAGATTTAGAAATTGTGCTTTTATATTACAGAAATTTTTAATGATTTAATAATGACCTGGATGATATGTGTAAAGACAATATGATATATTTGTATGAAAACATTTTATACTGTAGTACATCAATATTTATATTCTGCAAACTACAGGCCACACAATACTACAGCAAATTACAGGGCTCATAACTAGCACCAATCACAGAAAAGGAAGGTTTCTCAAAGACAACTAGCACCCTATTGACCGCTTGCATGTCAATATTGAGGGTTAAGTGATAGCCCTAGAAACTGACCGGCTTAATCCCACACAATCCAATTCTTTCCATTGGCAGTTAAAGACATCTCAGTCTCCTCCCTGCAATTTCTACACTACAGGGCTTAGCCTGAACTCATGGCAAGGACCTGTTATGACTGAGACACACAGAATTCAAATTGTTTCGAGCGTTTCCATTGTGTTTCCACTGCAACATTCCGGATTTCAGTCTGCCGTTCTTAAGTTGCCTGAACTTAGGCTAACTGCCTTATTTAGTGGTGTTCGACAGACAATTGCAGAGGAGAGCGTGTTGTAAGCCTATGATGTCAGAGGTCTCCGCCAGCTCAACTCAGCTATGTTGTCTTTTCGCATTCCGTGTGGGAGAGTACCTGGGACGACCCCACCCCGGCCAAACAATAAAGGTTTCCAAAACAGCCCGGCGCATTATAATGGGTTCCTCCTGAAATGTCTGGGCTGCAGCCCCACGCCGCCCCAAAGACAGGCACAGACCGGAGCAGGAAGGTGTGGGGGGGGGAGGCAGTTGCTGGCGTGATGTCACACACCATAAACATCTGTTCAGACGAGGATGTAGCTTTCCTTTGTTTAAATATTTTTGACATTTAAATAATAGCGTGGAAAAAACAGGGTGATAGTCGGCCTGGACCGTATGCGTGCAACAGGGGTCTTTATTTATGTGACTGTCTCCACTGGGGAGGAGAAACCTGGCTGGCAGGCAGGAGCTGTATACATGGGGCCAGCTTATCTGGGCTCCCCATCTCGCCTCTCCCCTCCCCGCTGGACAGGAGGCCTCATTTATCTTCCAGGGAAACAGGTTTCTTACTCCCGCTACCCAAGAGAAGCTTCCATTTATAACGCGAGTCATAAATTATCACAGATATTGTAAACATGCAGTGTTTTACATGGCTCTGCGTTATGAAGATTTTATTTGTGTTTGTGCTCTAAACTGATTTTCGCAGATTTGAAGTGTATGTTTTGGCAAACGTATTTCATAACACTTATACTTTAGCTTCTTGTATGTTTGCCAATTTGAAATTGATCAAGAGAACACACACATGGAAGGAAGGTTTGAAAATATTTCTACATTATCACTGCATTTATAAACTGCTTTTTGTCATATTATATGCTTCACCACAGCAGTGTCTTCTGTCAGTTTGACTATTCAGACAGCCACGCACTAGTTTGCATGTTTACTGTACTAGAAGACTGTATAAGTGCAAGGATGCCCAATATACAGGAGGAGTCGCAGTGATATGTTAGGAGAGAATGTTAGTGCAACAGGTAGTTATGTCCCCAAAATGTATAAACTTTAAAAAAATATGTATTTTAAAACATTTTCCTCTGACTTAAAAATAAATGCATATGTTGGTTCTTTAGAGTAAAAATATCGATACTAACACTATAAACAATATTTAAACACCACCCATTTTTTAAAGGACCCCATCCCCTCTTGAAAAAAAAACAACTTGGATACAGAATGTGTAGAAAAAAGTTTATTTTGATTTCAAATATGCTTCCATTATTTCATTTTAAATGCTGTGGAATTTGTTTATAAATACAACAAAGCAATGCACTGCTGGCTGGGAAGTATGGCTCCTTTTTGAAGGGGTGCTGATTGCTCTTGGTATCCAGTGATGTGGTTTTCATGGTTGTTGATTTGCATGAATGTACTTGTGTTCAACCAAATGCTTTGGTATGAAATCCAATCAGCAACTGTTTAAACTGCACACCTTGAGCTAAATAGCCCTTTCAAAAAGAGAGGCTTTGCAGCCACAGTTCAAGCAATCACATGGTCAGTTGTTCCATTATGTTTATAAGCTCGGGTGCGCAACAAGGGCTGATTTGTTTCAGGATTTTGAAACTTCTGCTCTTAGTTATTTAATTAGCTCAATCATATCTTGATTTGACATTGGTATAAGCACCAGCTACAGCCACAAACTACAAGTGTATCCTAAAGAGTTTACTGTGCTCCAGTATAAGAGTAAACCAGCCTAGTTTACAGACCTGTCAAAAAACTAACACTAAAGTAACTGGCTGGAACAAAAACCAGCACAGGCCAGCCCTCCAGGACTGCAGTTGTGCACCTCTATTATAAGCATTGGGCTTAGCCTTTTTTAAATGCAAATAACAAAAAAGGCATATTTGAAACAGTAACCAGTTAAGCATATGCTTATTTTACCATTCTGTCCTCCCTCCATGGGGGATTCCCTTTTTTAAAAGTAAAGCATACATTTCTTTAGTATAGGCCTACACAGTAAAATGTTCCGTGTTAAATCACATGGTCCCTGTTGTATTTGTATGCATTAACTGCATTAAAAGGGCATTGTGCTCTGAAGATCTGTAGGCCTATGTTTTTTTCAGCTTTCTTTCTTGTGGTAAAATGATTTATCCTTTCCGTAAATAACTTTCGTTTTTAAATAGCCACGTTCAAGGAGGTACCGAGTGGCAAGCTAACCTAGCAACACACAAACTTAACGTGATGTATGTTCAAATCTGAACAGTGAACTATTACGCGTTCAGAGGTCTTCTCTTGCACCTGTGGTGAATTGTCTTTGTGTGTCGGCACATTTTCCAAATTTTTAAGGAAAACGGTTAGGTAACATGACAGATGACATTTTAACAGGAAACAACAACAAAGAGCTGCATATACTGTAGGATGTTATGCAACAAGACGTGAAACAACAGGAAAAGGGAGCAGATATATTCTCTGCGTTCGTGGTGCAGAATCAGTGACAAAGTCGTGCGTAGCCTGCTGTTTCCACAGTCAAACGTAGATCTTACAGGTCAGAGTTGCCATCTTTTATTTATTTATTAATTTATATATATATATATATATATATATATATATATATATATATATATATTATTGTTAATCATAACTTTCTGTCATTTTTGGTTACATTTGGTTATTGAGGAGGTGCATTATTAGGCAGTAATGCTAGCAGTCTGGCTAACAGCTTGGACAGGCCTGTCATTCGCAGCACCTGTAGCCTAATAATACGCGCAGCCCTGCCACCGTCCACTGGACAGTGCCACCATGCGCAATAAACAGCGTCTGTTCCTTCCAAGAGAAGGTGGGAAGAGGGGGCCGTTTCCTGGATCGACCAAAACAACCTCAGAAAAAAAGACGCTATTAATAGGGGAGGGAGGGAAAGACAGCAAGCTATCGCTATCGAGACAGCCCTATCAGAACAACACTGAAAAAGGGCAACTTCAGGGGAACACAGGGTGGACAAACGGACATCCTCAGCGGCTGTTTTATTTATTGTGTACTCGAGGGGAACGCTCAGTGGTCAGTGCCAAGGTTCATGATTGATATTCATTTTATTCTGGTTCTCTTGATTCCAGTGAAAACCTGCAAGGAGTCACATCCGTTTGTGAATGAAAGTCATACAAGGTGAACAGTGAATTATACATTCAAAACAGGTGTGCAGGTCATTGATCGACATTTTGTGATTCAATGCAAACTAATATTACATTACTGCAATTTTGCAGACACTCCTATCCAGAAGAACCTACAATGAAAATATTTAATTTATATATGAATTTTTATTTATCAGGATTTGTTTTAAATTTTGTCTGTTTTGGCTTACTGATATTTTATTAATATTTAAGATTTTGATATTTTGGCTTACATTGCTGGCTGTAAATCAGATTAATTCAACAATAAGTAATTCAGTATTTAATTTGAATATGTAGGCTCATGATTATTATCAAATATCTTTCTTTATTGTATTGTCTTTACCATATATTAAAATATTACTGAATATTACCCATGTTCTGTGCATCTTCTTCCCGTATTTATACAATCCTCAATCCCAGAGACAGGGATCTGGCAATTTTTCATCATGGGTATGTATTTGGAAAGGCATAACTGGTATTTACATATTTGCAGGTGCCACTTATGTAAGATGACTGTAAATTTGCAATGTGATTTATAGATTTGAGATATGGAACTTGTGGTTATGTAACAACAAATAATGTTATAACTGACCGATAATTTAAAAGTTGTTTCTCTGAGTGCCAACGCAAATGTAAAAAAGTTCAATAGTGTAATACATTTATACATTATTGGTCATTTATTAAATTATCTGGCGGGTAAAAATAAAAAACAATAATAATACTGATCAATAATATAATAACCACTCAGAGCATTGGTACAGTATCCATTAGATTTTTTTACCCACCAGATAATGTAATAAACCCCCAATAATGTAATCATTTGTATTATACTATCGATTGATTTATTACATTATCAGACTTTTACATTACATTTTTCTTGGCACTCAGAGCAACATTTTATTGCATTATCTTTCAGTTATTACATTATCAGTTAGGTATTGCATTATTACTTGAATAGAATTATAAAATTCTCAAAGAGACTTCTCATGGAAGGAGGATAATTGACACACATTTGAGATTTGGGTCCAAAATACTTTTTGAGAAGCTGCAAGTGGTCATTTCTGGCTCTACAATTTCCCCTGTTATTTCTGAACAGTGCATTACACTGGCAACATATAGATGTCATAGATGACAATCTTTTTTGGATATTCTATATTATGTGGATAATAATAATGTTGTAAATTATTTTTGTACAGTAATTTTATTTATTCAGATATAAATGTATTTAAAAAGTACCTTTTAAAAAAATTTTCAATACGGAAACTCTGAGACCTCAAGGAATTTCATTGCCAAATTCACTCGGAATGTCCTATGCAAACCTATTTTACTGGCAAGGGGCCGCAGGGCAGTTCAATCTAGGACAGAGCTACTGTAGAACTTGGAAATTACAGTGGAAATGGTGTTAGGCTAACATTTATTTCAGCCAGTCTCCCTCTCTCCCTTTTTTTTTTTTTTTTTTTGAAAAACCAAAAATTTATTGGTCTGTCATAGTCCAGGGAACGGAAACTACTTTATGTAGCGGGAGTTCAGTCTGGAGAAAACAATGGTTTGTCTGACTCTTGAAATACAGCAACAGGCACTCACCTTTTGGCTTAATGTGACCTTTTGCTGCGTGCGCGGGAGTTGCTTGTGTTCTCTGTTGTCCTACGAAGTCAGGAAGAGGTGTTGCAGGAAACCTGAGGTAAAAATCGGGCTAAGCCGAGTAACGTCAGACACCTCTTTTTCGAGCGGCAAACACTCCGTTCCACCTGACTTTCTGTCTTGAACTCAGTCACCTCTTCTCAGAGATGGCGCTGCTTGTCTGTGGGTCCTTGGGGGTCTCATGTGGCATGAAAACAAGCATTAGCACAGTGTCTCGTTCTCCTCTACTCCAAAAATAGAAAACTTAAGGCTGGGTTGGGCTTTGCGTCAATAAAAAAGATATTGAATGTGAAATATGTACTGTACAGAACAACTTGCACAATTCCATCAACTGAATATTTAATTTATTGTCATCCAAAATTAATTTTACTGAGTAAAAGTAATAATCCATCCTCTGAAGGTGGTATACCATATTAGGCTATGCTATTGGTTCCTGGTGGTGATAAGTGACGGCTGAAAGTGGTTTAAAAAAATCTCTTCCTCTGAGATAAAAAGCAAAAAAAAAGCATTCGTCAAACGAAAAATAGTTTGGTATTTTGAAATAACAAAGCTCCAAGGTACAGAAAGTACTTTTTTGTATAACAGGATTCAGTAGACTACACCCTTCCCCCTTTGGCGTTGGGTTTTCCCATCCATCACCTGTATTGTCTGCCCCTTAGCGGTAAGCAGATTAGCGTCCATGTTTTCCCTTCGCACACTTTGATCCACACGTCACATATGGAGGATAACGGGATGACGAGGCTGTTCACACCTGGGCTCCCGGACTGAGTTCAGGGTTGGAGACGCCACACTGTAGCCTGGGACATGCATTCTCCATAGTGCGTATAGCTATTTCTGACATAATATTGACTTATTGAGGGTAAATCACCGGCCAATAGGATTTTTAACGGTATAATTAAGAATAATTAGAAGGTTGTTACAAGTCAAAGGTCGCAATAATGATTGTGATGAAGCTGCCTACGCAGTGGGTCCCCAGAAATGAGTCAGCTCAAATTCCGGAGGGCCGTTGTGTGCTCAATTTTAATTTTATGAAGTTATTTAACAGCTGTAACACTGGTTTACTCTCATACTGGACCACAGTGAAATGTTTTCATCAAATTTATATTTGCAATCTAGACTGTTAGAAATGTAAAAATATGTTTAAAATAAAAACATTTTTTGTTGTGCATCCTGCTCTAAGTAGTGTGTACATACTGGGCCAAGTATTGTTAGGTTATTTGATGATTGACATCATACAATTCTACAAGTCATCTATGTCTGTCCATGTGTTTGTCTTACCGTTGCATTTTCTGTACTTGAATGAATTTCACCAAGTAGTTGTGAACTGAAAGAGTAACCGAGTGAATAGCTGCTAAATAACATTAGGATGCTATGGAGTCAAAGGTCTGAGCTGGAAAACATTTTGACCTTTTGTGACAGGAATGTGTGGGCTCGTTCGAGAGTGTGAGTTGAGGGTCTGAGTGATGTGGTTAGGATAGGCCGCTGCTGCCTGTCTGTGTAAGTGAATGCACTGCCTGCTGGTCTCCAGGGACACTGGCAGACCTCTCTCGTTGTTTATAGATAAAAGTCAACGAGACCAAACGCCTTCCTTTGTTTATCTGCTCCAAGCCCCTCTGACGTGTTCCAGTGGCAGAAATAGAAGGAGAGATGTCATTTAGATTAAAGTGGCTTTCCTTTCTGTGACGGGCTATTTCCTGGTCCGTCAGCCCCTTCAACCCGCCCCGAACACAGTACAGAAGGTGAGAACTGTGCCGGCTGTAGGGTGGGTTCCTCTGTCACAGCACTGTTTGCTTGCCCAAGCCCCCCCCCCCCACCCCCACCCCCTACCCCCAACAAAAAAATTGATGATTAACTATGTCTCTGGCATTGTTAAATTTTTACTTGACTTGACCTCAGAAAAAAGGCTGATTTCGGCTACTGAGGAGTTTTAAAGGAAAGATCCATTATCACCACATAGCGCTGTGTTGAATGCTTATCACCATCAAACCTACGAAGCAGCCTATGCTATTTTTTGCACTTGGATGCTTTTGTGAGGTATTATTTCGCAGAAAAAAATATTATATTCTACTGTATTTAGGGAGACATGCCAGGTGAAATTGTGCATTATCATTGTAATAATTGGACTAAGTCATGGGAATTATTGGCACAAAAATTGTTAACCCACAAGCAATTAAGATCAAGCCAATGGGAATGAACAGCTGAAGCGTATCCTTGTGACGTTCACTTGATTGTGAATGAGCAGGCCACAGGTTTATGGGTGTTCAGGGTCACAGTCGGTAATGATGGGAATGGAGCTGGGGAAGGCACTTTTATTATGAAGATGAAATAGCATTTAGCAAAATAGCATTGCTGTTTTCCTCAAAAGTGATGGAGAAACAGTGACACCTAGTGAAACTTTGCCAGCAGAAATGTAAACTTACTGGTTTGGCTATTTACATACCACGCTGCTTTATCATAAATTGTTCCGACCATACTGGACACATTTTAATGACAAGAAATAAGGCACAAATATAACCATAAGATATAACAAATCGCCATAAGCATATAAGATGCACCACAAATACAAATATTACAGATTTACAATCTGAATTTAGAATAGATTTAAGTGACATCAGGTTTCAGGAAGGCAAACTTCTCATTAATACCTTAAACGTGTCAATATCGATTTCATCATTTGATTGAAATTAAATTGAGGCTTGATTTATTATCTATGATGCAAAAAATAACAGGATACAAGAATGCTGCAGTGAATAATATGGCACTATTCTATAAGTGAAAGATTTGTAAAAAGATACAAATTGTAAGTGCATTACATTTTCTGGTGGGGGCGGGGGGGGGGGGTTATGGGGATGGGGGGTTGGGATGATTCCTAGGGCCAAGGAGGCGCATAAACTGCTCTTCTGATCAGAAGCGCCATAGTTTTGAGCACAAACAAAAGGGATGGAAGGCAGAAGCATGAAAGCTCACAGGAAGCCCATAGCCCAGAGCACAGCTGTGAGTACTGCTGGCAAGCGCAGTGATGGGCCGTACGTGGGTAGCTGTGCAGCTCCACTGTCACACTGGGGCAGCAAAGAAGGGAACTGTGCTGGCTGGGACAGGGGCTTTCCCATTTTGGGGCATGTGGGGTGGTCCTTCAAAAGGGCTGGATGCTGATTGGTCCAGTTGCTGATATACAGGATAGAGGCACAGGTGCAGTTCCAGGGGTTTCCATCCAGATAGATCACCTCCAGGAACCGCAAAGGTGAGAGTGTGCCGTGCTCAAGGGCCTTGAGATGGTTGGAACTGAGGTAGAGCACTTTGAGCTGCTCGAGGCTCTGGAAGAGTTGAGGGGGCAGGCGGTCAAGTTTATTCTTGTCTAAATCAAGATCCTGCAGTTTCATCAGTGGGTTGAAGATATTAGCTGGCAGAGAGGTGAGGCGATTGTTGTGGAGATATAGCGTCCTCAGGTCTGCCAGGGAGTGGAAGACATTAGGGGGAAGTTCAGAAAGGCGGTTGAAGCTCAGGTGCAGTTCCTTGAGGTTTTCCATATTCTCAAAGTGCTCAGGGAACAGGCTAGTCAGCTGGTTGTTGTCCAAGTAGAGTGCCTTGAGGTTCCCAAGCTCTTTAAACAAACCCAATGGAAGAACTTTAATCTTGTTTTCATTGAGGAACAGCTCCTTCAAGCTCTTAAGGTGGGTGAACAAGTCTGGGTGGAGAGTGGATAAGTGGTCATTGTGCAGCTTCAGGATCCTGAGCTTGGTCAGCTCTTGGAAGGTTGAACGTGGGAGGGGTTCAAGAAAATTGTTGTTGAGGTGCAGTTCCCGCAGTTTTCGAGTTCGGCTCAAGATGGCCTTAGGAATCCTGGACAGGTCGTTGTGGTTCAAGTACAGAATCCTCAGCTCTCTGACGTTGGAGAAAAGGTCTGCTGGGAGGTCAACGAGTCGGTTGTTGTCCAGCTGCAGCTCATGGAGCCCAGGTGTTTCATGAAAAATTTCAGAAGGGATCCAGGAGATGTTATTACTGTCCAGCTGAAGCTCTTTCAGGAGAGTCATGTTGCGAAAAAGGTCTGCTGGGAGGGAGCTCAGCCTGTTATGGTAGATGTCTAAGATCTCCAGCTTGCCCAGGTCCTGGAACAGCCCAGAGGGAAGGGACCAAATCCGGTTGAAGCTCAAATCTAGCCGACCTAGCTCAGTTAAGTTTTTCAGGGATCTCTCAGAGAGTGAAGTCAGGAAATTGTTGCTCAGATCCAATTCCTTAAGAGATGTCAGTCCAGCAAATACCTCATCTGAAAGGCTGGAGAGATTATTCTTCTGTAAATTCAAGCTCTGAAGATTGGGGATATCCTTTAGAGCAGCTACAGGTACTGATCCCAGACTGTTGCTCCTTAGGTCAAGGTGCTTAAGGCCTGTAGCTCCCCTAAAGGACCCATTCCTTATGTTACTTAAATTGTTCCTCGACAAAATCAGCATCTGAAGACTTGTGGAGTTTTCAAACACGCCCTCCTCCAGTTCTTCTATGGCATTGCCACTCAGGTGGAGGACAGTAAGCCTGGGAGCTCCCTCCAGTGCACCGAAACGCAGGGAGCGGATCTCGTTCAGGCTGAGGATAAGTGTGTCCAGGTTCTGCAGTCCCCTGAGAGACCCAGGCAGCAAGGCCTTGATGCGGTTCTCGCTGAGGTCCAGGAGCGTCAGGTTGGTGAGGCCTCGGAGCTGTCCAGGGGACAGCGTATCCAAACTGTTGTCCCTGAGGAAGAGCTTGTCCAGCTTCCTCATGTCTGGGAGAGCAGAGCTGTTTGAGATGGAAACATTGAGCCGGTTCTTGGTCAGATCTAAGATCTGAAGCTCTTCCAACCCATCAGCAGGAAGTGAGTGGATGAGGTTGTGTGTGGCATAGACCTCCTTGGTTCCAGGTGGGAGGGACGGGAGTGACTCAAGCTCTTTGTCTTGACAGTTGAGCGTGGAGTCATCCATACATTCACATGGCTCAGGGCAGCTTCCGGTCACAGAGGACAGGGTCAAAATCATGCCCCAAAGTGCCAGCATGGCCACAGCTTATCTATGGGAGGAGATCGCAGAATGTTTGAAAGCAAATTATATGTGTTCCCTCTAGAATACGATCGAGCACAGCTTAGTTTTTTTTGTGAGGAATTACAGGATTAAAATGTAAAAATATGATGTGCAAATACAAATGAACACTTGTAAATGAAAAAAGCAACCTGTTCTTGTAATATAAAAATTAGTCAAATGTATCAGAATAGTTTTAACATAAATACTTATTATTTGAGCATGGGATATTCCATGTGATAATTTCTTACAGCAAATTTTACATGCATTATTTAAGACACTTAGTGTAATTGTATTAGGAAGGAATTTCAGTGGTTTTATTGAGTTCGGTTTATTTCATCGGAATACATTGATTAGTCCTCCAGGCAAAAATTAATAATAATGAAAAAATGTTGCTAAACAGTATCTTCAAAACAAGTCATGAATATGCCCAGAAAACTATAACGTACCTTTGTGCATTGTAAATTACAACAGTGAACTTTGAATATTCGATACTCAAGCTGATTTTGCATGGATATTGATGTAATCAACTGCTTTTAGGTCTTTCAGAATACTTGCAGAATAACAGATATGCAATACATTTATGCATTACTCTTGATCAGGTAAAATATTGTAAGCAAAACCTACATTATTTATTTTTGTAATGCAATGATCATCATCAATTTTATGTTTTGGCATGATTACAAGTTAACAATTTTGCCACAAGAAGTTACGTGACTGTTTCGTTAAAATAAATCATTCTGTCATGGTTAGACAGTACTAGGTGAACTTAGAATACATATTTTAAGACTTACTGAGGACATTAAATACACAGTATTGTAAAATACACTATATAAATCAAATAGACTTTATCATAATTACAGTTGCTGATGGGATGGTGAGACTTACCTCAGATGAGTAAGACAGATACGTCCCTCCTATGGTAAGTGAATGTGTCTTCTGAAGTGCAGGAGTTAGCATGTCACTCTTTATGGTGATAGAGGAAATGAGAGGTGAATTTCTCAGAATTTTCATCCAAGATGCTCAGTCAGTGAAAGTGTTGTGGGCAAAAACCTTCAGCCTAGCGAAGCATATTGACAAGTATTGGGTTTTTTTCCCCCTCCCCCCCAATGCAAAAGAGGCATCTTTCAAATGATGCAGCACACACAAAACCTCAATTTGAAAGGGGATTTCTTGTGCAGTTGACTGCTGTGCACAATTGCTTAGTGGCTTTATTTCAAATGTTTGACACAGCCTTACTTTTGACTACATATTACAATGAAAAATGTAATGAGTAGATTTTATTTTACATGCAGTTCATAATATTACTACAGTGATTAAATCTACAGTGAGCCCATGTTTGGGACAAAGACATAGTTTTTCTTGATTTGCCTCTGTACTCCAGTTTTAGATTTGTAATGAAACAATTGGTGGTTAAAGTGCACATTCTTTATTTAAGGGTATGTTTATACATTTTGGTTTCACCATGTAGATATTGCAGCACTATGTTGAAACCTGTTGTTCTGTGTAGTTACGAATAACATTTTTAAAAAGTATTTTCACTGCAGCATTTTTTGTCACTTGTGTTCTGTAAATAAAAGAAAATACTTAAACTCTTTTTCTGCCAGGTCTGAGGAGGATGTACTGTTAAACTGAGAGTTGAAGTCGCTGTCTGATGATGGTGGGCTGCTGCTCGCTCAGCGTGAAGGCGAGAAACCCAAGCCAAGCAAAGTCTCAGAGATGCCCACACACGGAAAAAGCCATAGATGCACAAAGCTGCAAAACAAGTCTTCAGTCAGTGACGCAGGTAACTAAAGAGAAAAAGCTGATGTAGCACTGTGTGTGTGTGTGTGTGCGTGCGTACGTGCGTGTGTGTTTTCTTTTCTTTCTTAATTTGCCATTCTATGCTCCTGGTCTTTCTTTCAGAGGTTCCCTTTATTGAATAGAGATGGAGATGCAGCAAAAAAACAAAAAAAAAAAAAAAATCTTGCTGGAGCTTCAGCCCCACTGTTGACTTCCCCTGCTAATATATAGACTGTAAAGACAATAGCTGCTGGGGCAACACTTAGTCGTGGGGAAACAGCACTGAAATGTTATTGGCCTATCTGGCTTGCTACAGTTTCGCTAACGTTTTTCAAAACCATTATGTTATGAAGATCCCTGAATGCATCATATTAGTCAGCCAGTCAATCGTTCTGATAACATTGATAAATTAATGAATCAGACGTTTTACTTTTACAAACGAGAATTCGGTCAGTAAAGACACATGTATTCCTGTTTACTTTCTTACACACAGCACATAAAAGCAATACAGAAAACAGCGCCTTCCTGGGCATAAGATCCGTTAAACAAGTATACATCATGCCATAGTAAGAACCTCAGCAAGGTTTGTCTGTGTTGGTACAAATTGTTAAGTGTATGACAAATCACATAATTCTTACATCTTAATGTTAACGCGCATACATTTTCTTATTTTCTATTGCAGTGATAACCTCGCCGATATACCTGCAGAAGCCTTATACTGTGTTAAGGAACATAGCATGCTAACATTATGACTCCAACGCTACATTTTCACAAGTATTAGTTTTGTATACGGTTTCTTTGTCGAAACAACGAGCTATTAATTCTGAAAAACGTATAACAGAATACCGCCGGAAAACTCTCTCAGCCAATCCTTATGCGCTCTACAGATAGTACGAAAATACGCGACGATCCACCATTAATACGTCTGAAACCCGCCCATTCTCACTTACAAATGAATGTACAGTTTTGGCGATGACGACGGTATAGAGCATGTGATTGCAGTTTATGTTTGTGCCACAAGGGGGACCATAAGACTATTTTTCGACATGGTCTAACAGTTCCAGATGTACGGGAAGCATTTGTATTGCTTCATGCGTTGTAAATGTATTTTCCAATTCATTTGGGTTATTGTTTTATTTATTTTATACAGTATGCATGCTTTAATCATGGATACATGCAATTTATAAGTGAACAAGGAAAATCTAACATTAAGCAGGGCCAAGGAGGGCGGAACATAATTGCCCCGTTATTAACATTAAATCCACAAGATGGCGTTATAAGAGCTATGTTTTAAGTAATATCATTTTTATTTGAAGTACTGTATCAATTTCCAGAGGCCTATCAAAATATCATTTTTAATGATGTAAATGTTATATTTTAAATTACATGGAAATATTTATAGTAAATCCATTTATAAGCCATGAAATAAAAAGTTATATCATGCATTATTTAAGAAAATTTTGGAAAATCATTTTAATTTGTTCTGCTTCTTGCATTTCTTGTCACTGTTTTTTAATCACTGACACTTGCTAGCCCAGACCTAGCAGAAAGGATGACACGTCCATTTTGAGAATGCTCATCTCAAAATTAACTTATTGCAACCATGTCCGCAGTGATTTGGAGTTTTATTGTATACCTCAGTCACTTTGCTGGTCTCTTATTTGGGATTCCTAGCTTTGCAGAGAAAAGTCCCCGCTGCTGCCCAAAAGACCACCACTGTCTGTGCTCCAGTAGAAATGGTTTTGCTTTTCTTCAAAGCAGTTGAGGGACACTCTGGCTGACCCCAATGCCCCCATAAAACACCACAAGCTTTTTGCCTGTCTGTCCAGAAATCGAGAAACCACAGCCATACATCTCCATAGCAAGGCAGGGGGCCCATCATGTTCAAGCAGGTGTCTAAACCTAATGACGGTTGGGTAGACGCTGCCAGGCGCTCAGGCTCCCTCATAATCCTGATCAGATTAGGGATTAAAACACTTGCTAAGAGTCAGCCAAGGGGGATAGGGGATTGGGAGGGGGTGGATATTCAGTTGCCAAGGATGATTAAATTGTGCAAATGCCTTAAAACTGTGGGAATGACCCCAACAGCCCCCCTTATTCAAAAGTACCTCATTGGTCAAGGAGGTCCAACACAAATCATACGATTTAAAGAGGCAAAAAAACAGGTAGTGAATATGCTGGCATAACATGTGGAAATAGCATAGTTTATATATGATCCAATGACACACACAAGTGGATGAGCAGAACTGTTATCAGCTATGACAGGTTTGACTCCCAGCATTGGTGATATACAGTTAAATGTCGTCATATTTACTGCCTAGTTGCAAATCCTTTATATTTGATGACTGCTTTACATTACATTACATTATAGGCATTTAGCAGACGCTCTTATCCAGAGCGACGTACAACAAGTGCATAGGTTTCATGATGTAGAGGCGCAAAAGAAACACTAGAGTGAAGTAAGGATCGTAGTGCCAGAAGTGACCACATCGATCAGGACTCCAACCCTGTAGAGTAAGCTTGTTCAGCAAGCAAGAATCCTACCAAGTACAAACTAGCACTGGAATCACACCTAATCATACAAAAACAATCCTGCCAGATACACTAACATAATCAAATTATCCTAGCTAGGTACAATGAGCTGAACTATAGGCTAGGGAGGGGTGGGGAGAGGTGCAGCCTGAAGAGATGAGTCTTCAGTCTGCGTTTGAAAGTGGTGAGATTCTCTGCTGTTCTGACCATCACGGGGAGGTCATTCCACCAGCGAGGGGCCAGGACAGACAGCAGACGGGAGCGGGAAGTGCAGACGCGAAGAGGGGGAGGTGCCAAGCGTCCAGAGGTGGCAGAACGGAGAGGTCTGGCTGGTGTGTAGGGTCTGATGATCCTCTGAATGTACCCTGGTGCTGACCCCTTAGCTGCCTGGTATGCAAGCACCAAGGTCTTAGGCTTTAGACCCATAGACATCACCAGATGCTGGGTATCTTCTCTGGTGTTGCTCTGCCGGGCCTGTACTGCAGCCATCCTCAGTCCCTGTTTTTTTCTGAGGTGTTTTGCCTTCAGTCTTGCCTTTAGTAACAAAAACACATGCTCCATTGGCCTCAGGGGGCTCAGTTCAGGGCCAGTCAAGAACATTCCACTTTTTGGCCCTGAAAAACTCCTTGGTTGCTTTAACAGTATGTTTGGGTCACGGTACTGCTGCAAGGTCAGGTGTAGTCCAATGAGCTTTGAGGCATTTAGTTGGATCTGAGCAGATAAAATGTTTATGTACACTCCAGAATTCACGTTGCTGCTGCTTTCAGCAGTTGCATCATCAATACTGAGAAGTGAATTGGTTCCAGTGGCAGTCAAACATGCCCAAGCCATAACACTACCTCCACCATGTTTCACAGATGAGGCAGGGTGCTTCGGGTCTTGAGCAGTTTCTTTCTTTCTCCACACTTTCCCCTTTTCATTACTTTTGGAACAGGTTAATCCTTATCTCATTGGTCCATAAAACTTTGTTCCATGACTCTGCAGTTGTATTAATGTACATTTTTAGCAAACTGTAACATGGCCATTCTGTTCTTGAGGCTTATCAGTAACTTGCATCTTGTGATTAACCCTCTGAGGTTATGCTGGTGTAGTCTTCTTGTTATTTCTGACTTTGACACATCTATGCCTACATCCTGGAGAGTGTACGTAATCTGTTCGACAGTTGAAAAGGGTTTTTCTTCACAATTTAAAGTATTCTTTGTTCATCCACTACTGGTCTTCCATGGTCTACCAGGTAGTTTGCTATTGCTGAGCTCACCAGTGCATTCTTCGTTCCTGGCAATGTATCACACATTGATTTTAATCAGAATCAGAATAAATTGATGTCTCTGATCTATTTGTTCTGATGTTTCAGCCTCATGACGGCCTGCTTTACTTAACTGGCATTGACACTTATTGGCCTTCCTGTTGAGGCAACAGCCTCCAAATGCAAATTCCACACCGAGAATCAACTCTGGACCTTTTGGTAGCTTTCTTGTGCATGAACTAATGATGCAGTGACACACACCTGGCCAAGAAACAGCTGAACCGCCAAATATCCCATTACTTTTGTTCCCTAAACTGGTGGGACTGCATACAGAAAGGGCTATAATTCCAACACAGATCACCCCATATGGATATAGATGCCCTTAAATTAAAGCTGACACGTTTAGCCTCATATTCATTGTGCTATTTCAAATACAATTTACTGGAGCACAGAGCCAAAACAACAACATTTTTTCCACTCTCCCTCTGTAGAACATGGACTGGTGGAAGCAATATGGCAGCAACATCAGTCAAGTAGTAGTCATTTCAAATTTGTTGAAATGATGAATGAAGCAAGGAAGAGATGGAGAGAGAATCTGCTACTTCATGGTATTTGGATGGGGCCTGGACCTCGACAAAGCCTGAACACTGGCCTTGGTGCTTTAGCCAGTCTGGCCGATTGAGTCAGAAGTGTAGCCGTTCAGTGAAGGACCCGTGGCACTTTGCCATCGGCTGTGGCGATGACGGGGAGAGGAATGGACAGGAAGCCATATTTCTCCAGGATTGATTTTTACCGGGCACCTGTCCAGCTGGACGGCGGTAAATTTGGGGTAGGGACACCCCATGTTTCTGATCTGAGAGCAGACGGGTATTCATAGCCAGGCTTGTTTTTGCCATATGGGGCCAGGTGCCCCTCTGTACATGTAGCCGCGAGCTGTTTGCTAGCACTGGGACAGCTGGCCCCTTGGCCACACAGTCTTACCAGGCCCCCTCCCAGTGGTTGCCAGATTGGCTTTTGTGCCCTGGTCCCTCCCATCCATGCTCAGAGGCTGAGGGGATGTGGACAGCAGACCCAGCGCAAGCTTCCACAGGAGAAACTGCGTGGGAAAAAATGTACTTTCACGAGGGCACAGTCTGAGGAGCTCCAGGTCAGTGTTAGACTAAATCACACAATCAGTACACTTAATATGGTTGAAGGATTTAAGAACATTCTATAATTTTTTGCACTTTACTTATTAGCTTAGCAAGTGATTCAGAGAAAATTACATAACTTACATTCACCATTTATACACTTGAATATTTGCTGAAAAAATGTTAGGTACAGTACCTTACTACCCAAGGCTGCAACGATGGTCCCCACCAGGGATTTGAATTTGCAACCTCTCAGCTTTGCGCTCTCGGAAAAAGGTCCTTTGGCTGGTCTCCATTGGGGAATAGGGGAACCCTTTTAAGGTCTTTATAGAACCCTCTGTGGTAGGTGTGAAAAGCGTGAAACCTCCCAGGCTGAACAATTTTGCCCAACAAAGAACCATTGAACTAGACAGGGTTCCTCTATGGAGACACAGAGGAGCCTTTTGGAACCGTTTCTTCTGAGACTGTGGTATGCAGTACTGTCACTCATTATCTTCAGCTTGGAGTTCACATGGGAGGTGATTAACTTTACCAATGTTCATTCAGTACAGTCCAATATGTTATGAGTGATTACCGCACATAGCCTTCTCTCCACAGACATGAGGAAGTGGCAACTTGCACCATCAGTCAGGAGCTTGCAGTACCTTGATGATATGTGGCAGCCATTTTGTGTCACCTCATTGCTATTCCATTTGGTGAAACAGGACAACTTCACTTACCTAGCTCATTCAGGTTGAATGATTGTGTGGCCATGCTAAAAATGTCTGATTGGAATCTGCTAAAAAGTTAAAAATTCCATTTAAGATGTCTTCTAATAATTACTTGGATTCATCTGTACTGAACCTTATGGGTACTTGTCTGTGTCTCTGCCAGGGAGGAGGGAGGTAGATGGGCTTGAATATGGTTGACACAAAAACATTATACACAGTACGGCATGGGCATATGCACAATAAAATACACTGTGTTTATGAGGGCTGTTGTGACATTTTAAAAATGTGACCATATTGATTGCTACAGAATCCACTGATATAGACGCTCTCTTCCAAATGATTGGTCAGAAGCTGAGTGATGAGTGGACTTCAGTTTTTGTTGCAATTACAGTTCACTGGCCACGGCAGTTGTTATAAGGATATTAAATGAGAACCAGTAGTATTCAGGGTCACAAAGTTGTCCTGTTTTATTCATACCTGGGGAAGCTGAGTAAAGCCTCCATATACCTTCATATACCTCATGAATTAGGCTGGGGAGCTTCTGTGGAGGTACAGCCTGTTTGTTTGGGGTCAGAGATGGATGCATCCACCAGGCCGGATCCCTATTGATTCTTCTGACCTGCTTTGGGTGCAGACGTCACTTGCAATCACATCCCAGGCCGCCCTCACCGTCCTGGTTGTGGAAAAAACATTACCCACCTCCATGGCTAACCCATTTGAAATATTGAAAATGGCTAATTAAGGGTTCCCAACTGAAGTCCTTTTGAATAATTCCCTCTGAGTGTTGAAAGAAAAACTGTTCAATTATTGTTATTGAGTGTTGCTGACTAATGGAGCTCAGAGAAGTTCTCTCTGCTTTTTATAACAGCCAGTTCCTAGAACTCAGTACGGCCTGTGCCCATGTGTGACTCAGCAACTTACCAAATAGCCCTGTGAACTACAAAAAAGAGGACTGGAATGGGATTGCCAACAGAGACAACAACAGAACACAGGGCGATACATGTCTCTCATTACGGGTGAGCTGAAATACGCTACCATTCATATTCACAAGTCTCAGTGTGGAGAGAAAACAGAAGGAATAGGAGCTGTGAGCATACAGAACATGCGGCTTGTCATTTGTGACTCAGGTGTTTGCAAAAACCTTGACCGCGGTCATGTTGATTGATGATGACGTCCTGTATGGTGGTATAGAAAGGATAATATAGTAAAAGGCCCCCCCGCCACCACAAACAAATAAATAAATAAAAATCCATGGAAGGTCTATAATTGCTAGTTGGACATCAGTGACCACTCTTCTCTGACTCCTTTCAGCAATGAAAGTGTTACGCACCGTTGCAATTTCCTCTTATTCTGTTTGTATGTATCATTTAAAAAATAGTATACCTCAATCACAGATAGGAATAGGTCTGCTAATTCAGAGCAGACTTCCTTGTTCATCAAGTCACAACTTTTTTGTGTGTAAAAAAGCTTTCATTTATTAAACGTTCTTAGTAATGAAAACGTAGACTGTGTTGCAGCCATTTCACATTAAGGACACAGTCTGTTTTATGAAAATGAATTCCTTTATTCATTCATTTACTGCAACAACTTAACCTACCTTCAGCGGGCACCGTGCAATCACAGGTTTAACCTGTTACTTTAGTTCATACGTAACAACTGCATACACAAAATATGTATAGAACTGCAAAATCTGTTGTTGTAATTTGTTGTGATTTCATTGAGTTTTCCAAAACTAGTGACTAGTTTCACATTTTAAGATAATGGAAAATATCTTAACATTGGAGAAGAGAGCAAACTGCAGTGGCTGAATGATGCAGAACGTTTGGCAGGATGTATCTAATGCCAACTGTACGTGTGGCTCGCAGCAGCGCTGGTGCAGATGAATGAATGAAGGGATTGTCTCTTTAAGAAAATGGGGGAAGGGTGTGTGAGCGTCCACTGCAGCCGTGCCTATTCTTTCTCCTGACGTCCTTCCTTCTCCTAAGTGTCATACGATTTCGGGATGTAGATTTTTTAACTGAACTGTTCTTATTAAGATATTTTTGGGGGTGGGGGACGGCTGTTTTTTAACAAAATAGCTACCCCTTATGGGGGTGCGTTTTGAAACGGAGATGTTTGTTTATCCCAAACCAGAGGCTAGCTTCGTTGTTGCTATTGGCTAGGTAGCTAGCACATGTTTTCCGTTTTTAAATATACCAAGCTAGAGATAAGCCGCTGTTTTGTATTTATTTATTTATTTATTTTACGGAAAACAAGGTGTATACCGATACATATTTCCTCAATGTGTTTTTCTACGGGGAGATTTAATTTTTAGCATAGCGTGAGCTGAGTCTCAGTCTTTCGTTCCCGTTAATTCGTTTTTTATTATCTAGCAAGCTATTTGTCGATTTTTGCCTTTCAGCAAGCTGGCTGGTTTTTCAACGCAGGTTGATAGCCAGACCGATTGAGCGATTGAATCAAGGACATTAAGTATTTCGGCCAATATTATTTCGGATGGCTGCCTAGGTAGCTGGCTATGTGATAAACGGAGGCGAAATTGGTCGTGCTTGTTTTTATGCCAAAATGATGCACAGTATTGACATTCGCTTATATACAGTGGATTCTGGCCAAACATGAACGAATCTTAGTCGACTGTTAGAACTTATCTTGTTTTGTCGTTTGCTGCTGCTGTCGTATTTTATCACTGAAAATGCGGATCGTCTGAGGATACCAGTCCCTGCTGCGACGAGCAGAGAGAGGATTCGACTCTCCTACACGGATTCGCCGGCGGGATAAGGCATTGATTGCCTTGGAACACTGGCTCGGCTGCGGAGCGGCCAATGTCGACTGTTATTTTCAGTTGGATATAATTCTGTAAATATATATATATAAACACAAATCATTTATAGTTCTAAAAGTAGGGACACTCAGGGACAATGTCTTCTCGCTCAGCACTACCGTCTGGGAATGAACGGAACTCGGACCACGTAAGTAAAATGACATTACTCTGCAGATTATGTGTAAACCTTAGCTAGCTAACAGATCACATCTCGCCGGTAGCACACGATAATACCTTACAATGTGTCATACATTGTACTGTAATCTTGTGTTTTCTTGCAGGAGGCTGTCACAAAACAGCATATGACAGGGATGTGGTATTGGCTGTGAATGCGCTATGGATGCACTGCGGGTAAAATAAGGGTAGCAAGCTGTAAGCATCGGATAGTGTAGCAATGGTTAGCTAGGTGTGCACGCTTGCACATGAAGGTCGATTGCTATGATGGTTTAATTACCGCAAGGAGCATATGTAGCTACAGCTCAAAGACACTGTCTTGCAACCCTTCGTTTTTAAAACGATTCAGTTGGCACATTCATTTGTTCCAGCTACATGCTCAGCATGATGCTGCATGTACAAATGTATCTAGCTAGCAGTAGCTACTCAGTAATGCTGTAGAACAAGCTAAATATGGTAGCAATCTAGTTGGCGTTTAGTTACATTTAGTCGGATATATTCAGTTATGTCGTTGTGTTGCTGATGTATGTCACAACATTTTACAAAATTTTGGAGAGGTTATTAGAGGGCATTTGTTTGACTTTAGCATTAGCTTGCTAGCAAAGTGGTGGCGTGTTATTGAGAATTGAATTTATTTTGTAATGTAGATAAACATTATTGCTATGTCACCCGCTAGAAGTATGCCTGTTCTTGTGTTATATTATTGATGCAGTTCAAGATCCGCCCTTAAAAATGAGAGAATGGCATTTTCGTGTAGGCCCTTATATCAGGGTTTAGGTATCTGTATTTTCTTCCCCATTTGGCGAGCTGAGATAAGATGAAAACTGCAAGGTAACAACAAAAAACGCCAATTTCAGTTGCTGTGGCTAATTCCAGTAATCACATTATGATCTCTGAACGCTAGCCAATCGTGTGGACGCGCATTGGCATAATCTTTTACGAAACAGCGTATATAGCTAATAACCGCATTATTTTAAAACAATATTTATACAACTATTGATCTAATAGTAATATAATACTAATGTTATAAAACTACTCGTTAAGATTCAGTTCGTTGTTAAACTGAAATACTATCCATCAGATACATTTTGGTACGCGGTTCTAATAATCTAGCATTCCATGGTAGCTAATACTCGCGTTAAGGGAAAAAAAGAACAGCCACTCCCATTTCGAAGCAATTCTGTTACTATGGCCGAGGTTTGGTCCGGGACACGTGACAGCGAAGGGAGACATCTACATCTTGCAGTAGGTTATGTGTGCACCCTATGTAAGATTAGGTTCGGATAATGAAACGGGCGGTGCGTTTAGTATCGCAGAAAACATTTACCGAACGGAGAGAGATGTAGGCCATTTGTGAAGGCCCCTGTGTTTTTCATATATGCCTTTAGATGACAGTACTTTTGGTCGCGTGGTCATCCCCGTTCCCTCGTTCAGGGATTGTCAGCGGAAGGCTGAGGAGGGGGCGTAGACGTACGCTTTGGATGAATGATATGTGTTTTCCATTGTTTTTCTGGAAAGACACTACACAGAGACCCCACGGAAGCCTTTATGATCGGTTTACTCTGAGATAACCTTTAATACCTCACGCCTTGGGTAGGATCTTTTTTTTACCTGTACACAGTCTGTGTAGCAGTCCAAGTGAGACCGCCTAGGTAGGCCTTGTACACAATGTCCTCAAGCATGAAAATAACATTGTTTTTTCATACTAATAAAACGTTGCCTCCGCATCGCGCATTTCTCGTCTTAGTATATCATTGACTCATCGTTGCGTTAATGACTGCAAACAAATGTTTGATGAGTGTTTTTTTGTCAGATTTTATCGTATACTTATACATATACTATAAATATGTTGCGTATACAGTGTCAGTTTGTTATAAAGCCCGAGTTGTGTAAAATAAAGAAGAATGAATGTTACAACAAAATAATGAATTTATTAACATACCTGCTAGTTCCCAAATTAACACTGGCAGCTGGGCTTCAAGAAATGAACTGACCAGAACATTGTCAAATATGTTAAATGTCATCCATGTTAAATATAATATAATTTATGGAATCCGCAGGAAAATCCTAAAACGTTTACCTTTTTATGTATTCTTATTTTGGCTTTAGGTACGTTGAATATTGTGATGATTACCACATGAGACTTCAGTCTAGCTGCCAGGAGAAAGGAGTTAAACGTTAGTTGATATTCCTACTTACCCCTATCTCCCATGCGTTATAGGGCCCTGCAATTTCAGTGTCCGGGTTTCGCAGACTGTAATTCAATCCTCCCCTGGCAGGATGCTGATACAGCTCCTTCAGAAGCCACCTTTTAAGCAATCATTAACAATCATCCCATTGAATTACCCAAATCATCTCTTTTAATGATTGATAACACTGAATTGTGTGTATTGATTCACAGAGTAAAGCTCAAGACTAATGACAAGTATTTATCCATTCATATTATTATTTATGATAATAAGTCAGTAATAAATTGTCTATCCTGTAAAATATGAGCATATTCCTGCTGAAATACTCTAGAAGGTTGTGGCTTATTGTGGTATGTCTATTATAGGAAAGCTGTTGATTTAATTACTAAATTAATTTAATTTGTGTCAAATTAATGTTGTCAAGTCAACATTTCTAAATATTTCTCATTAAACTTTTTTATTTAATCAAAATTATCAGCTGAGTCCTGTCTACAGTTTTATGGGGAATCTGGAGTCTGGAATGCCAAAAGGTGGTTTGCAAGGAGAAAATGTGTTTGATTGATTGAACAGTCTACTGCCATTACTTCTGCCAGACTCATTATGATTGGTTTAGGCCTAATGAATGGTTAATCATGACCAATTACCTGTTATATGTGTCCAAATAGAGGAACTATAGAGACACGTAGTAGATTTCAGATACAGAATACATTTCTGAAAAAGCAGAATCCATTCCTAATTATCCATTCCTAATTATCAGAACAGTTGACAAAGCATAATGAAATGGAAGCTATCACCTGGAAGAGTTGACAGTGAGACATCATGAAATCCGTAATGGGTGGAGTTCTTATGTTTGTTTCAGTGACTCACTGTTTTAAACCAGCGATATTCACTGTCTTCTAAACCAGTCTGCTATTGGCTGCACGTGGTAGCTCCACCCATAATTGGTTTCATGAACCTTCACTCTCCTATTAGTACTAACCAGTGAATCAGTGTTGTTATTCAGATTGAACCTTCACTCTCCCATCAGTATTAACCAGTAAATCTGTGGTGCCACTGAGGTTGCACCCTCACACTCTCATTAGTATTAACCAGTCAGTCAGCGGTGTCACTGAGGTTGAACCTACGCATTCTCCTTAGTATTAACCAGTAAATCTATGGTGCCACCGCAATTGAAGAAATAGAAAATTGCATAGCATATCTCAATATATTATTATTATTATTATCTCTGTTTTCGTGTCACTACATATAAATGGGATTGTCAAAGTGTTTCATATCCCGAGGTCTGAAAAATGGACAGAATGTAAAAGAAAGAAAATGATAAAAATGAGTTGAAAGGCGTGCCTTTATGCAGCGTGTTGGTCTCTCCTGTGATTGGACCACTGGAAGCGTCCCCTCGCTGCATTCGCCCCCGCGGCTGTTTAATTGTGGCGGCGGCGCAAGGAGCCGGGGCCGGAGCCTAATTTAACAGTTTGTCAGCGCAGATGCGCTTTTGGGTACTTGATATTTCTCTCCTTTAGCACGCTGCTTGCACCCCCGGTGCAGTGCTCTGAGTGAGGAGGTGGTGCAAACACGAAAGCCAACGCTGCTGAGCTCCTGCATATTTCAGTGCTCGCCTGCCCAGGTCCCCACAGATGGCGTTGACATGCGTGTAATTAAAATGATACCCGTCAGGTGTATTGAATTTCTCCATCGAGTTGGGTCCGACAGCCTGCAGATGCGCGGTGACGAGATGGGTCACATGCTGGTGTATTGTACTGGCAGCGTCCGTCTACAGCGCACAAAGACCACGCTTACCCTGTACTGCTGCCGAAGGCTTGCTTGAGTCGGGTTGATTTTTTATTCAGTTGTTTTTTTGTTTTTTTTTTAAAGAATTGCGTTGGCATTCATCTTAAATTGAAGAGAAGATATGATGCTGAACTGTTAGCATGCAATGTGTAGCATGGGATTAGCATATAGTCGCTTGTGACAATTGATCACCCACAGCTGGGGAACACGCAGTCCTTAGAGTTAGCGAAAACAGGAATTTAAAACCTGTCGGCGTGTGCGCACGCGCGCACGCACACGCTCACACTGAGCACCCACAGGATGCAATCGCCCAGATTGTGACATTTGCATAGCCATATCGACCGCGCGCTGCTATCTGTTAGAAGTCTCTCAAAGGCAGATCAGGATGCGTCTGAAAAGGCCTGCTCCTCTCGTCGGATTGGTTTGGCAGTCCCAGGGGGAATGTGGCCTTGTGTGCCTGTTCGGCAGGATCAATGCCTTTCCTCATCAGGCCCTCTCTACTCCCCGTGTCCTGAATAATGTGTCCCACCATGACGCCTGCACCGTCTTTTAAAATGTTTTGTATTTTTTGGTGCTTGGCCTCCTTCAAATGCTTTTTCTCCTTCTGAAACTAACCTGGATATAAATGAAAAAAAAAAATTTAGGATTTGTTTCTCATTGTGTCTGGCTTGACGCAACCCGATGTGAAATGGCGAGAGAGATAGAGCTTTGTGAAGGAACGGTGTGCTTGCTTCTGTGACTCACAGAAACGGCCCGTTGTAGCTGATAGACACGGGACAGCCAGTGTGGCTCTGGCCGATGAGAAACGGCCATTCCCGCTAAGATTCCATTTCAGACGGAGACCAAGCTCGATGCAATTCGTTTGAGTTCAATGGAACTTTGCCTCACAAGGGACAATTTAATAGCAGGGTCTTATTAATAGAGAGTGTGTTTGCGTGTTACCCAGCTGTAATTATCATACGTGGCATAGACTTTCAGAAATAAATGCTGTACTATTAAGGTAGTAATACAAACAAAGTAGTACAATGTATTAATTGTATAGTCTGTGGTGTATTTATACACAAGGTAGAGCAGAGAATGTACTGTAAACAAATAAAAAATAATGGCTTATGGGCAGATACCATTTGAAATCAGACTTATTTTCGCTCTGATTTTCTTCGGAGTTGGTATGCGCATTTTTCCCGTTGTGGTGTAACCACAGGCAGAGCTCCACATTTGTGTCTTACATAATATTTGAGATTCACTGAATTGGAATTGTTATTCATGCCGTTTTCTGGTCAGCTGTTTGATTTGCATGCGCAGAGCAGGCACCATCTTGTCATTTTAAATCTCTTTGCATGGAATATAATCACAGTATCCATTTGAACTGAGTAAAATGTTTGTATCGTGGATTTTTCCAATATTTGGAAGTCGAATTATTACAAATTTGACTCTTTGTTTGATGGACCAGAGGGTTGTCATTCAGGATAGTAAGGCGAAACACCAAGATGTGTTAAAGAAAGCCTGGATTTAAGGAAAAAAATGACTAAATGAACATAACAATGTGGAATTGTGCCTTGGTCGTTATCCGAACAGGAAGAAATGTAGGTTCAAATTTTGCGGAAAATTTGAGGGTTGTGTTAGAACGGATCTGATTTTTACACAGAACAACCATAAAGCAAACAGTTGAATGAGGTTGCATGGGCAAAAATATTTCCCTCGAACACAGGGATTGTTTTGTGTCAGTGACCTTAGTAAATGAACACAACTGACTTTGTTTATTTATGATTATAATGGCAGGGTCACGACATGCATCACTCATATTGCATTCATAATCAGAAAACCTTTTCTCATCATTACACCTGTGTTTGTGTAGACATGTTCAGCAAGTGCTGTACTGTGTAAGTATATTCTGTGTGTGCTTCTGCCATCTATTTGCACTTTGTACATTCAACTAAAAACCTTACTTCGGACATTTTTTTCGTTATTTCTTTCTGCAATTAGACATGCCCAGTACTGTATCATGCAGACAAAATCTGAGAGTGAACGGCTAGCAATATTTAAGAGAACAACTCTCTGTGGTTCTTAATCGGAGTTGGGGTTCTGTGGTGCTCCATCCACAAAGAAAAAGACATCACACTCAAACAGCAACTCCCAGCCTCGACTGAAGACCAACCAGGGTCACTCTCTTTAACTATCGGCAGCAGATAAACCCTCACGCCGGATTCACAGGAAATCCAGATCGCACGTGGGTGGAGCCACCCATGGTCGTCTTCCCCTTCCGGTTCCCGTTTCCCATGGTGCCGCCCGTCTTCCGGGGGCCTGCCCCCAAGCCTCCTGCCACTGCCGGGCAGGCGGGATGGGGCCGACCGCTCGTGACCTCACAGGGACCCCACAGACCCCCCCCCAACCCAGTCTCCGAACGAGATGGCGTATTCTGGTGACAGGAGCACAACAGGAAGCACGTCAAATACAGGAGGGCCCTGCCTCAGATTATCTAAACTGCCTATCTCGCTGTGACGCAAGCAAGTGACCAGGAATGTCAAACTGAGAGGAAAAAAAATCACTGAATGTATCCTAGAGCAGGTGTTGGGAGGTACAATGGATATCCCCTGCCTTATGAGTGTCAAGCATGAATGGAGGCTCTGTTGGAATGGCATTTATGCAATTTAAGCAGGACGGACTCTGCATTTCACGCTGGAAATTTAGCAAAAACGCGTAAACCGTTCCCTACAAAGTGGCGGGTCACTTTTGTTGCTCATCGAAACGCAGATGGATTGACATCTGAGATCTGAGGATTTTGGGGAGAGGGTGGGAATGCAAAGCAATTTCAGAATTGCTAAACGTGAAGACGGCTTGTGTGGAGATCCAGGTCACTCCAGCCTGTGCCGAGGGGCAGAGTTGAGGCCTTGCCTGCTTTGTTTCTATTGATAATGAGTCAGTGGCCTGATAGGGGTGGTGAGGTGGGCTTTGATAAATGAGCCTCTTTATTCATTCATGTATTCCAGTCCCATTCGCTGTGTTTAAGGGTGTGGGTGATATATGCAGTGTGTTCTGCATTCTTCTTTCTCAACAGTTCACTTTTGGCTCCTCTCAGTCCAGTGCTACTCAACCCAGTCCAGCCATACTCAGCATCCTCTGATCACAAAATCCCAATATGCACTCTTACTGTCCAGTAGCTACATGTAGCCTAAATGTAGGCTTCTACATCAATGGCTAAATTTATTTTTTTTAAATAATAAAATTCTTATCATCATAGTCAGTGGTGTTTTCTACACCAACTCTTCTGTTGTCATGTGACTTTCCCCTTCTGCTCGGTCACCCTGCTATGTGGGAGTGGTGTCATGTCTCTCAGATATTTCCTCTTTACTGAGGAAGAAGTCCATCTGTAGTGTGTGTAGATGAGTCCCGAGAGTCTGGAATGGAGACAACAATCAAATAAGTGTACCAGATATTTGGGTTAGGAGACATTTATATAACAGTTGTTGCGGACCTAACCCGAAGTTCAGCCTAGGTCAACCATTACCTGTGCTTGCAACGGCTTGTAACAGCTGAACCAACTAATATGGGCCTACTGGCTCAACCGATTGATCAATGATCAGTTATGTAAGCAGCGTTGTCGGCAGCCAACCAGAGTGCAGAGTGAACGGAAAGGAAGACTCCAAAATAAAACATGGAAACAACAACAGGGGCTTGTTTTGTGTGGCTGCCGCTGGCATTTCGATCCAAACATGAGACCTGGGTCAAGTTGATCATGCCACGTCATTTTTTTTTTTTTTTTTTTAAAGAATCAATTCAGGTCTGTGAAAAACAAGGTTGAGCTGAAAGTAAAGCATTCATTGTTCCACAGTGCCCACTGGGCTCAGCTCTGTCCATTAAACATGGCGGGAAATACGAATCCACCGGAGCGGTCCTCTGTGTGCAGTATTTACTGGCCCAGGCGTCCAGATAGATGCCTGTTTAAAAAAGGCACTTGTGAAGGTCTGAGGGCCTGAGTGGGCTCATGTGGAAGGCTCTGGCACCCAGAGGAAGCGTGATTGGGCCGTTTCAGTGTGCTGTGCCGCTGAACACACCAGGGGACGAGGCAGAACCAGCACGGCCACAGATACAGCAACCTAAATAAGCAGTGGTGCAGATATGCCGTACAGTGAAATGTTCACGGGCCAATGACTGTGCAGTGCGGCGGGAGTGGCGTGTGTGTGTGTGTCTGTGTGTGTGTGCGTCTGTGCGTCTGTGTGCGTGCACGTCCAAACTAAGTTTGTGTGCTTGTGCATGTGCGAGAAATTTTTGTGTGAGCAGGAAGTATGTGCATGTGCATGCATGCATACGTGTGTATGTGTGTGTGTATGTGCAGGGGGGCATATGTGTTAGAAAGTAACTTAGTATTACTGTACTTGTAGAGTAAAGGTATTATTTCACTTACAGATTTCTTTTCTTGTTTAGTCTATAATGCAAACTTTTGTGTGCTCAGTATATCGTATATGGAACTCTTCTGGGATCTCTGCTTCAGCTTCCAGAATAAATTGTACAGTATCTCCTGGAGCTTCACCATACCAACCAACTGACCAATCGGCTTTCTCCCTGCAGGCTTTTCTGGGAAATAATACAGCGTGCTGTATCAGACAGACGGGAAGGGCACTTTTATCCCAAATCATTCTTTAAAACTAACACAATAAAAGGGATTTTAAATAAAGAGATGTGTATGTTGAATGTGATGTGTCTGAGGTTGATTTCAGACAAATTGCCTGTTGAATTGTTGGACTTTCCTCAGCAGTCATAATGGTTATAGATAGACAACAATGGTGTGTTTTTTTTTTTTTTTAAATGTCACTCCCTTCAAAGATTATTATCTTGCAGTACAGTAGCTAGTCGTCATGTTGCTGGTTCTAAATGCAAAAAGTCACTGTGTTCTTATACCAGCTGCAAGGATATGCAATTCAGGTGCTGACTTTGCTGTTCGTGTGGCCACTGCGAGGTGTATGTGATTTGAGTGCACTTTCACGCATGGCCTTGCTTTAGCTTACGTTTATTATCTGCTAGCCTTGAAGCTTCATTCAAGAGCCTGGAAAAGGATAAAGTTTTTACAGGGCTCATATTAATGAAGCTACTCAGAGGAGGAGCACTGATCTGGGATCAGTTTTGCCTTCTGCCTCATGATGGGTAATGTTGAGATATAGACAGCGAAGCCTGATCCTAGATCAGCTCTGCTACTCGTGGATGTTTTGCGGATACGGACTCAACGCTGCCTGCCTGTCGGTCAGTCTGTGGCACGTTTGTGCTAGGAGCCTCCGTTAAAGGTGGCTGAATTTTTCGGCAGGCCAGTTTCTCCGTACCTGAGAGCCATTTGCACTTCCGCTTGTGTGGTTGTGGAGCCTCTCCTCGGTGATGCAACCGGGACGATAAAGGTTCTGATTTTCGAAGTGTAGGCGTGCTCTTCTGGCTCATCCTGTGTGAGGAGGTGGAGGGGGCGGTGAGGGGTTCGTGTTTGCTGCTACAAATAGCATCTTTTCTGTGTGGGATCGAGCCAGGAGAGCCCTCTGAGTCGGCCGTATTCAAATCACCGGCGGATATCTTCTATTTATGCGCTCGCAGCAAAAGCACCATCCCACAGTGCACCTCAAACGACAGAAATAGCATGTTTACTGAGTTACAGAAAATAATGTGGAAACGTTCAAAAATTCAAAACTACTAACATTTGGATTTTGCCTCTCCACTCAAAACATACTAAACTTTTTTTTTCTTTAACTGTGCTGGACTCTCATGAGACTGCACATGCTTTGACCATAGCTTTGCCCCTGGGGAAGGGTTCATTTGGAGAGGGGTCCCTGCTCAACAGCGACACCTCTGGGCAGTCTGCTCAGTGCGATCTCCCATCAGCAGCTGCACAGGCCTCCGGCGGAGCTGCTGCAGGACGTTAGTCAGCAGACCGCAGAGGGGAAAAGGTGCAGTCAGCAGATCCTGCGTGTTTCGGGGGAGGCGCATTCCTGGTCCTCCTCCCTTCTGAACCCGCCGCTGCGGGACAGGCCCAAACTCGCCATTGGGCATTCCAAACTGGGGAGGAAAGTGCAGTGAGGCTCCGTGCGGTCACGCTTGTACAGTAGAGGTTCACCAGCGCGGAGTTTTCCGTGGTCGCGGCCCAGAACATGACCATCAAACTGGGGTGTCGGTGTCATGAGCCAACTCCATCCAACCCCTCTGCCGTTGCCCCCTCTCTGGAGCTAGTTTCAGCTGTTCCACTGCAGGGCGCGTTGCAACCATACGGCTCTTGAGGGACAGCCTTCTGCTACCACTAAGCCAGCCAGTACTCCTGTGGTGGGGTAGCAGACCCGGCCGACGCCCGACGGTCAGCAGAACACTTCCCATCGCACTCGTGTGTTCATTTATCCACGCCAGCGCAACTTGGAGGAAATGTGAAGCGCTAATTTAGGGGATGGGCTTGGACCGCCGGCTGCCACAAGATGAACCTGGAGGCTGCCATTGGAGGAGAGGTGTGAGGTCATAGGTCAAGGTGAAAAACGAGAAGCGTTGGGAATCCCCTCCATTTTTCTGTATAAAATCCCAGGTCACCACCAGTGGGAATATACAAACAGAAATATCTGCGTTCCATCCCAAAATGTGTTTTCGATTTTTTTTTTATTAGGACAATAAGGATATCTTCCTTATTGCATTGCCAGCTCAGTTGGCTGTTTCAGGAAATTACTCATCTTATAATGAGGGTAACCTGTGGGGAGAGGCATGTCATATTCATCAGAGCAGGAAATTAAAGGGATAAACTTCCATGTTGAGCGCCGATATGCATCGCCACGGAAACCTGGCGGGATTCGCGGGCCTTTTTATCTGGCAGAGTTGGAGGAGCATTCTAGGCTGCTGCTGCTGGCGCCATCTATGGTAAGCAGACTCGCTGCTGTCTGTTGTTTAAAGAGAATGTTCCATGTAAAGTCACAGTTAGAAACTGTGAAAAGACCAGTGTGACTACAGGAAGCAGACACGTTCCAGAAAAAGGAACTAGGCAGGCTAGGCTGGCTGGTGCAACCCTGACCCCCTGTCATGCAGGATGTGTCCCGGAAGGAAGGCCCATTGTTTTGGGCAGAGATGGGAACTGAGAGTCATGTGAGCAGAGGGTAAAAGCCCCTCCCACCCCTGGAGTCTCATGTAGGCTACATGCTATACACACACACACAGGCACACACTCACATGCACACCCACACAGACACGTCCATATTCTTGCACACATGTATATATGTGCCTTTTTGGGGCAGAAGCCAGTTGCATTGCAGCAGGGAGCATTATATTTGAGCTGTGAACGTGATGCATCTATAAGGGTGGGTTTTACCGGTGGGTTTGCACCGTTAATTGGACCTCGCTGGAGTGGCCATTTTGACCTCCTCCAGCGGTCGGCCCGCAAACGTACACTCCTGAGCCTTTTCATTTGGAAACTGGCACCAGGAAACTGACTCAGCAGTCTGTCTGAAAGCAGCCTCAGCTCTCAGGGTGGCGTGTGAAGGCCTGGCCTTGCCACAGACCATGGCTACTGCTGCTGCCGCTGCTGTGGTTTCGCTTCTCGTGAGTCTCCAAGTCATTGTTCTGACAGTTATTGCATTGTGCGGTTAAGATGCCCTCTTGACAAATATGTTCCATCTGCTTGACTGCTAGGACGGGGCGTTTAAAGATGCATATATTTTTAACAAAAAGCCCTGCATTAGACCGCGTTGCAGCCTGCGATATCATCGGGGAGAGGTGTGAAAATGTATTATGTGTGAAGGAGACTGAAGCTGTGGGGGGGGGACTGTGAAAAAGAGAGAGAGTGACAGAGAGAGCAAGAGGGAGATAGGAGAGAGAAACCGTTGTCGCTACTGGAACACGGGTTATTGGTTATTGGCTGTTTCCTCGTGTCTGTGTCTCACGTCCCGTTGCTGCGATTTCTTCACCTCCTGAATCCTCAGGCTGTTTGGATCTGAGTTTTTTTTTCCTTCTTCCCCCTATTTCCTTCACAGCTGAGTTGTCATGGCAGCAGCCTCCACTCATGCATCCGTCACACTCGACGTAGCCCCTCCTACCGAGCCTCTGTGCGAGAACTGGAGGCCATATTTAGTGATATGGCAGAAAATGGTTGAAAATAGACCACAATAATGTGCAATCCGCAGTCTGTGGCCATTTAACAAAACGTGGTGTAATCAATTAAAATGGCGAATTCTCTTCAATTAGAATGAATTTTGGCTGGGCTCCAGTGCAGTGGCTAATATTAGTTGGGCTGCACACAGGTTTGGTTTGCTTGAGAATACCCAGTGTTAAAGCTTGGGGTAACCAGTGAACCGCTGTTTCTTCGGGTGACCAGTCAGAAACACACAAAATAGCACAATAGCACCACAAAAAATGCAAACAGTCAAGTAAGGTGCAGTAAAATGTAGAATGTAGTTCAGCTGGACTAAATTTTTGAAATTTATTTATACGTTTTTTTAAAACTTCTGCCAGCATTTGAAAGCAAACTGTGTCTTCCGGCCAGTTTAAAAACATCTGTTGATTTTTGCATTTGGTTTGATTTGAATAGACACGAACGTGCTGTTACAGTGGTTCTTAGCTGGCACAGGTTACAGAAGCAGCTCATGAAAGAAGACTTGCCTTTACATAAAAAGAACAGAAATACTGCATTCGTGGTCCTCAAAGCATGTTGTTATGGGAGAGCACCTTCTGCTACCTTTGTCTGCGCTGTTCTGCTCAGAAACGCATCACAGCGTCCATTCCACTGGACCTCCGAGTAGAACGGTGGGTCTTGGATGAACGTTTAACTTAATTATTAGTTTCGTTTTTTTGTTAAAATGCCAGTGGGTCTTCATGACAAGGTAACATTGTGCGATGCACTATTTACTCAAAATGGCTGCAGTTGTAGTTGCCCTTTTTTATTTTCCCTTCTATTTAAATTTTTTTTTACTTGTATTATTTTTTTTTTAAATATTTCACCTCTGACCAACATGTGTGTCATAAAGGTCAGCCTTGCCCGACGCTAATTAAAGGTTACGCTTCCTGCTCTGGCGTACGAAACGTTTGAACAAAATGAACAAAAACCTGAGAAAGTCAGGCAGCGATTGTGTGTCTGGGGCGCGGTGCTCCCTGCTTAGTGGGGGTTAAAATTAGACCGGCCACATTCACAAGATGTTTTATTTTACAGAAAACTGGAAGAGCGTCTCTGTGAGGCTGCAAACAGATGTAATCTCTCCCTTCTCTGAGAAATAATAGTCTCCTGCGTAGTTAACTTTGCTGTAACAACAGACATGAAAGAAAGAACCTGAAAGACAGAAGGACACCAGTCCCTTTGTCATTATTTTATTCAGTAAAAGACGGGCTGGGCTGTCGCCTCTTTTCTTTCTTTTCTTCCTCTGGCTTATTGGCTGTAGCAGACTTCCTTATTTACCCCCACAGAGCAGGGCCTGTTTTTTCAGTTCACTCAACACTTCTGTCTCCTCAAAAGACTGCAATCTGATGGAAAAAATACAGTTGCGCTTCCAAATCCCACTCTGGTTCACCTTGTGTTTCCCCTTGTTACAGACATTTATTGGGGGTTGTGGGTTGTGGGTGGGGGTTCCCTACTTTCTCCAGCCCCCCTCCCTCAATGCTTCTCTCTCTCTCTCTCTCTCTCTCTCTCTTTCTCTCTCTCTCACTCACTCTCTCACTCATTCTCTCTCTCTTTCAGTGCGTCAGCAAAGATGGCTCCTCGTCAGTCGGCCCCCCCTCCCCTCGTATAAGTGGGTGTTGTGCTGAGAAAGCCGTGGAGAGAATCGATAGGCTCTCCTTGGAAAATAAAGAAGGGGGGGGGGGGGTGCGGGCAGGTGGGGAGTGACGATGCACAGATTGGAAGACTGGTCTTTAAAAAATAATAATATGGGGAGATTGATTTGGGGGGGGGGTGGGCCGGGGGTAGGCAAGGGGGATGGGCAAATGGAGTCTGTCGATTGGGTTTCTTCACAATGGGAGGCAGAGGCGTAGGGGGAGGGAGTATTGGGTAATCCGGCCTCTCCCACAGGGACGGGGAAACAGGTGGATGTGAGGAGTGACAAAACCGAGACTGCACCCCGGACAGTGGGGGAGGGGGAGGTGAAGCGGTGATGCAATCATAAACTACCCTGTGTGTGTGTGTGTGTGTGTGTTTGTGAGAGAGAGAGCAAGGCAGAGAGCAAGTGACAAATTTCATGTGCCTGGTTAATTCTGTTTTATAGAAATATTGGAAATGAGATCATCTCTGACACCACTGCGCATTAGCGCGCGTGCACACACACACGCACACACTCGTACACACACACACGCTTGTCTGGCAGAGATCTGAGGGGCCTTCTGCTGTAGGGCCCTACTTCTGCTGTAGGGCCCTCAGCCTCACCATCACAGAGTCTGCTGAGCCTGCATCTGCTCTCTTACCTCCTCTCTATCTCTCTTTCCTTCTTTTGACTTTCTCCATCTTTCCTTCTTTCTTTCTCCCTCTCTCCCTTCTCTCTTCTTTCACTTTTTCCATCTTTCCTTCTTTGTCTCTCCTTTTTGCACTCTACCACTCTTGTTCTCACTCCCCTGCTTTCACTCTCCCTTTCCCCACTCTCTCTCTGTCTGTCCATCTCTCCCACACTCCCTCTCTCCTCTGGTTTTTGTACTGTCCTGTATGGTCCTGTCGGTCGGCCCCTCTCCCCGTAAGTGCTGTGGCGGGGCTGGAGTCTGCAGCTCAGACGCCGATGCTGTGGAGCCTCATTCCTGCGGTAGCTCATTATCTCCGGCGTGACCCTGAGGTGGACCGGCTCTGCGTCACCGCCTGCCAGGGCTCTCTCAGCCACGCCCACGTCATGCGGAGACCGGCCCGGCAACCCCGGGCCGACCTGCCCTGAGCTGCGCCCCGGAGGGGGCGGGGGGGGGGGGGGGGGGAGCGCGAGGCCTTGTGATACCATCTAAGATCGCTGGATCTCGCACACGTGCCCAGGGCACGCAAGCCCCGCCCCCATGACCGTCAGCCAACCCGTACGGCCAGTTCTGCTGAAGCATGGTTTTGGCGGGTGGTTTCGCCTTTGCATGGCAGAACGGCTCATTAAGACACCAGGACCGATGGGCTCAGCGACAAGCGGGGGGGGGGGTCTGACCACACCTCCAGCATTCACAGTCCTTACAGCTGACAGTTCCTGGAGATTTACTATCCTGTAGGCTTTCATTTCAACCCTAATTTGGCATACCCGATCCTGCTAATTAGCAGCTCAAGCAGATCTGTAGGTGTTGAATGAGGTGTGTTTTGCGAGGGTTGGACTGAAAGCTGCAGGACAGTGGATCTCCTGGAGCCAGCTTAGCCAGCCCTGCCGTACAGACCGTAGCCCAGGCCTGGTTAAACCGTATTCCTCACACACGTCCCTACGGGGAATCTAAACTCAGCGGTCCGGTACTCACATGCATGCACCCTGTGTTTGGTGCAGCGCACGCTATGCTTGCAGTGTGAGGTTGCGTGAGTGTGAGCGGAAAGCGCGCCGTGTGCAGCGAGCGGCGCCCGACCTCCGCCGCCGCGTTTCTCACGGCTGACCTCAGCCCCCGTTCGGCAGTCGCTTCGGGGGCCCGCGCGCCGGCGGGCCTGCAGCGCGGTAAATCTGGGTCCTCTGTTACCCTGCCAGCCGCAGCTCCAGCCCCTCCGCTCCCTGACCAGTCTGCTGTTCCATTACGCAGGGTCCTCTGGAAATGGAGCCCGCGGTGCTTTTAGCTGTGTGGACGTTTTTCCCGGTTTATGGCTCGCTCATCGAGCTGCTCGCAGCTGAAGCATGAAGCCGGGCTGTGTTTTATGTTCATGAAGGACTAATGGAAGGACTGACGCCTCGCCCCTGCAGCGCTGATTAGACTAACTTTTCTCATCTGTAGCTGCAGCGTCGCTTGCTTACCGTGTTCAGTGCGCATTTTGTGAGACTCGTTGGTTTAGAAGTATCAGCCGAATGCCTTAAGTGTGAATTGTAAATAGCAATGTCTGTAAGGTGAGCATTTAAGCACAGGTGTGTGTGTCATATAAGGAACTGGGTGTTGTAGGGCAAAAAGCATCTGCCAAGTACCTCAAGTATAAATGCTGAATTGTGTTTCTCGGGTGTGTCTCTGGTGTGAGGTGAAGACCTTTGCGAGTCTCTGCGTTCTTTGTGCGTTGTTGGGCTCACGGTCCCTCTCCCCCCTCTCTCCCTTCCCAGCATGCCTCTCTCACGGGCAGCCGCTCGGAGAAGGGCTCGGGCTGGTCCAGCCGCTCGCTCGGGGCCCGCTGCCGGAACTCCATCGCCTCCTGCACCGACGAGCAGCCGCACATCGGCAACTACCGGCTGCTCAAGACCATCGGCAAGGGCAACTTCGCCAAGGTCAAGCTGGCACGCCACATCCTGACGGGCAGGGAGGTGAGAATGGGCTGGGGGCGGGCGGGCGCAGGGGGGTGGGGGGTGAGGCTTTATTTGTAGGGTAAGGCTGGGGGCCTTAGCACGTTTTGGGGTTGTTGGGCTTGGGCTATAGGGTGAGATTAGGTGGGAAATTGGGGGGTTGGCGCTGGTACCCGGAGAGATGGGGTCATACTGAGAATGGAGCGGGCAGCGGGGGTGGGGGCAGGGGGTTGCATTTTATGCATTTCATAGCACCATAGTAGTACAAATATATTGTATCATTTTGTGTCAGTCTGCAGTGTCTGTGGCAGTATCTCACGTGAATTATATTTTTATTTTAGGTTGCAATAAAAATAATTGACAAAACTCAGCTGAATCCAACCAGCCTACAGAAGGTGAGTCCCCGCTCTCGCATTTTCATTCTGGACCAGCGGAAGCCTCCGTGTGCAGTAGTGCATCTGAGACGCAGCTGCCGTGTGGCGCATCCAGAGGCGCTCGTTCTCAGTGCAGTGCCATGATTCCCAGCCAGCGCTGGGCGTGGCCAGCAGCCCTGGCTAAAGCTTAGCGTTAGCATCACTCAGGATTTTTTTTTCTCCATTTTGTTCCTACAGTGCAGTTCAGTTTTATGAACGTGAGACAAGCGTAGGGTTACTTTATTTATTATGTTTTATTTAGTGTACAAACATGAAGCAAAGCAAGCGTAAGAGGAGGCCATCTTGCTGCAGGTTAGGGACACGACGTGTTTTTTTTCCCAACAAGCCGGGTCATTGTTCGGCCCTCGGACGGCGGGAGGCGGGTGGAGCAGGGCGGTTAATGGTTCACTCCACAGACGGAGGCCCCGTGCAGTGCTGGAACGCGCGCAATCAGTGAGACGTCACGCGCCTCCGACTGAGGGCAGAAACTTTGAGCTCTGCTCGTGAAGCCTCGCTCCTGCGCTGTTCTGCTGCGTCGCTCGCCGTTTCATCGACACCGGGAGGGTCTTTGCACTTCCTGCTGTTCTTAAATCCCCCAAGTCGTCTGGTACTCTCTATAAGATGACCTGCAGTAGTACTGTTGGTGTTACTCAATCGCTCATTTTGTGTGAAATCATTAGAGTGCAAAGAACAGCAGCCTGCGTCGTATGTACAAAATTTGCTCCACTTGAATTCAGGCATTATGAACATTAAAAGTATCCCGTTTCACCAAGGAAGGATGAGTGGAAGTCTCATATCTCTTTGATGCACCGTACAAAGTAGCATAACGGCCTCTGTGCCTGTTTATTTATTTTTTTTTACCTGTGTGTGCAAACTGGCCTGGCAGGTAAGACCTACGGGGATGTGCTCAGGTGAAGTTAAAGCCGTGTGAGTTCACAGCCCTTAGAGCCATTTAGACTGAGACCCGCCCTGACGTGCACAGATCAGCGGTCGGTCCGATGGAATAGCGGTCCGTCACTCAGCCAGCTGATCTGCAGCTGAAGTTGATTTATGGAAATAAGCAGTAGCATGAGGTTACCTTCCCCTCCTCACTTGGTTTTCACATTTGTTAAAACTCTCAGTCTTAGACAAAATTTAAAATGAGTGATCAGTCGTACTTAGGCAGAAAGGGGGCAGAAGCTGATGGAGTTGTCAGGTTTTTGTTTTGCAAACTGAGCAGAAGCTAGTTAACATGAAACAAACAAGCTCCATTTTGTCTTCTGCTGCCCTTCAGGAGCACAAAGTAGTCACAGTTATTACGGCCAAGAATGCTTTCTGGAAAATATGGCTGGCATAGTTATAGCCTGTTGACACTGCAAACACCGACCTGGACAGAGTCACAATTTCTGATGCATTTGAATATTTTTTCCTGCTTATTAAAGCACAGAGAGCTGGGCGGGGGCTGTGGAGGGCTGCATTTGGCTCCCTGGCCCCCAGTTGAACAGCGCCGCTGTATGAAGTGCGTAAAAATGCGCTCGCTTGTTGCACTTTGCAATATGTGGACAAAGCCTTCCGGAATGTTCCTCCTTCATACGGCATTGGGGGGCGTTTGAAGCTCGAAGGCCCGACTTGGCGCCCGAAGCCACGGGCTATTGCGCCCGGGTCTTACGTAAACGCCAGAGCGTCCCCCCCGTCCTCTTCTGACCGGGTCGATATCCATTACCCCGACCCTAAGTGGGCCTGTTTTTCCATTTTCGCTGGATCCCGCTGTGATCGCGGCGAGGGCGCGCGTGCGGCAGCCCGGCGGCGTAAGGGCGTGCGCGGCGAGAGGCTCAGCCAAAAACACGCCCCGAGAGCTTTTCCGTTAGCTGCCGTAGCGGCTCCGCTCTCGTCAACCCCAACCCCACCCCTGGTCTGCTGGCACCCGATGGTGTCCTGCGGTTTGTGCGTTCTCATCTTCACAAAAATGATAATTAGGTGATGCCTTCTGTTTTTATGCAAAACAGCTTAAGGTAGGAGCGCCTGCATGCGTTGCTCCCGGAGCAGTTCGGTTTGATATCGCCGCAGTGTAGGGTTGGGCCGGTAATACCGTGTATAACAATTCCGCTGATGTTATTTCAGTACCGTCCAAACTGTTAGTGCGTCTGTTAATTAATAAACTTTCCTTAGCTCTTGGTAAAGCACTGCCACTGCTGTAACAACATGACACAGCTCAACAAGTGATGTTGTGGAACCAGGCCACAGGCTAATTACAGTTACAGGTTTGTTTGAAGTATCTGTGGGATAGATGGGAGCAGAGAGACGGGACGGAGGCCTGAAACGAAAAAGGAAAAAAAGAAAAGAAAAGGCGTCGGCTCCGGAGTGACAGCATGTTGGCTTATGAAGGGAAACCAGGAGGTTTAAATGAGGTGATCTGCCAACAAAATAAATGGTTTAAACCACGTATCCAGGCTTCATTGTTTGTTCCATTGACATCTTGGGTCACCAGATGTCCAGTAGTGTGGGTCGATCTGGCATTTTGACCTTCTTTCCTGTGACCCAAAAGGAAACACAGTCTGCTGCATTTCAAGTAAAATTTTAGTATTCCGCATTTCGAAACTACGTAATTTTATTTTTTCATGTAGTAGGAAAATGTGTGTCCCTTTCACTAATTGCACTGGGCCACTGGCAGCCACGTCTCATTGTGATGGCGGGGGTTTCTATGGAAACAGTACTACGCTGCAGCGTCCAATTTGCAACAATCAAGGAGTCGGACATGGCCAGTCGTTCGCTAAAAAGTTTGATGTTGCTAGCCGCGCGCGTAGATCTTGGTCAGGATATTGGGCTGCGCTGAAAGGGGTGAACGTGTAGCCAGAGTGTGTATCGGGGAAGGGAAAAGGTGGCCTAGACCCGGGAGACAGCCAAGCACAAACATTTCTGTTCGCTGCGGAAGAGAACGGCATGTGGAGCGAGAGGGCGTCGGTTAGCCTTGACGTACGGCTGTCTGTCACGCACCAGTAAACAAGCTACCAGCGGCCACGTTTTCGCTCCGATTGCATCGTTGCAAGAGCAAGCCTTGTTTTTGAATGGTTGCGTTAATATAGGTTGTATAAATGCAGCGAATAGGGAACACTTGGTGGAACCGATAACGTGTTGCTGTGCCAGCATTACTATGAAAACGGTATACCTCCATAAGCGTGGTGTTTTCCAGTGACGGTACGAAGGTGTGAAAATTGAAAATCGCGGACGCTTTCGAACTCCAGTGCGGCGCGCAGTACGATGCCTTGTCTTCGCCCTCCAATAAGATGGGGCGGGGCTCGGTGTAAGCCTGGCGTGACATTCGATCCTCCGACGTGAGAACGAGCTAACAATGACATCATGCTCCTGGAGCACTTGGCACCTCTCATTCCTAGCCCGGATTTCCAGTAGGAAGTTGGAGAATTTGAAGTGTACTTCTTAAACACTTTTATGCAAATAAATAAATAGAAGTGGAAATGGCATGGTATTGATCTGTGTCCCTGCTCTGTCATTAGTTGGGACAGGGGGAGGGGGAGGGGGAGGGGGAGGGAGGGGCGGGGGCGATCCCTGCAGAGGTGCAGTGTGCACTGCAGTGGAAGCACACTGGCCGATTGTCCCGTCAGCATTATTCCCCAAGTCGGACACACCAGGTGACTCCCTCCCCGCTCAGTCTTTCTCCTTTTCCCCCTCTCCTTCCCTCTACCCCTTTCTCTATCCCTCTTTCTCTCTCCCTTTCCTTCCCTCTCCCCTTTTTTCTTTTTCCCTTTCTCTTTCTCTATTTCTCTCTCTCCTTCCCCCCCTCTCTCTCTCTCTCTCTTCTCCCTTTCTCCACCTCTACCTCTCTCAGCTCTCACTCATCAGGGTCTCTCTGACACCAAACACTGCAGAGCGCAATTACATCTGCAGAGCCCCCCCCCCCCCCACTCAGTCCTCTCCCCTCATCCCCCTCTTTCTGCCTCCTCATCCAGACACGGGACGGTCCCTTTCGCCCCAGGCGACACACACCTGTTCAGACGCCCCGTATTTTTCACATTTAAAAAAATCTGAATTTTGTGCTCCACACTAGGCAGTGAAACAGTGAGGACCAAAGCCCCTGACCCTGCGGAGGCTGTGAGAACAGGAGGTGCGTTGCCAAAGGCAGCTATTTAAACCGCTCGGCGTCGCCGGACTGCGGCTGTCTGGGCTGGCAGCGGAGGACGCGACCTTGCGCGACACTGGCGTGGTGCGCCCACGTGTGCCACCCTCGTGGCATGGGGTTTGCTTAATCCGAAGGGGCGGGCGGTAGCCTTAAGCTAGCGGGTCCCGTGTTGCGCCATGTTGGCCAACAGCTGCCTTCTTTGTTTGCTTCCTCCTTTCAATCTCTCTATGCTTTTACGGGATTCTCGATTGCCGATGTCGAATGCCCCCACCCCCGCCACGGCTGCCCCACCCCCAGCCCCCTTCACCTCCTGAAGCTGTGCACAAAGTTACTTCAGCCAGGTCTGGAGATTAAATTGGGCACCACCTCCCTCAATGCCACGTCTTTGCCTGGCGAGGGGTGGAGTTGGGGGGCAAGTTCTGGACCATGCAGCCACTCAGCTGCTGCTCTCGAGGCCCGAAAGCTCAGCGATTCAGCGTGGGCTTTATGGGGCGGGGCTTGTGTGTCTCCCATTCATGCCCCAGCGACTAGGGACCGCATTCCGTACGGGCAAACAATGGGGACGACTGACCAGGAGGGGGGGCGGGGGCCTCAGGGGGAGGGGCTGGGGTTCGGTGGTGGGGGTCATGCTGAGGGGGCTGCCACGGTGGAGTAAGGGAGTCCTGAGAAAGGGGCCCAGCCACGTGAGCGAAACCAAAGAGAACCAAAAAACTGTGCTGGAAAGAGGTCGAAGGAGTGCGTGTCTGTGTGTGTGAGGGCCCTGTGTGTGGGTAGAGACAGGAGGGGGGTAGCTTTGTGAATAGCAGTGGTACAGACCTGAAGAAAGGCAGAGACCAGGCGGGGGGTGGGAAGCGGCCGGTGGGGGTGGTGCTTTCCCACACAGTTGTTGCAGTGAAAGGGGGTAAGCGGGGTGCCAGGTGAATCGCTCCGACTGAAGTAGAACGATTTCGGAAATTTAGTTTCCCCCCCCCCTCCGACACAGGGACTAGAACAGATTCACACGTGTGTGGTGCTCAATGGCACCCACTGCCTTGCCGCTGCGCTGTAAGGGGTCGTGATCACGCGCCGTGGCCCGCGTCCTGTGGACGAGTCATCCTGCAAACCTCTCCTGTCCCACCCTGGAGACTTTGGTTAAATAAATCTAAATATTTGTGACGCTTGACGTAGACGCCCGGTCGACCCAACGTTACTCGTTGTTAAGGTGGGCATTTCGCGGTCACGCGCGGTTCCGCGTGTCTCTCCGGTGGCCTGCAGTTGAAGCGTGGCGGGGTGCCCTTCTGCCCCTCGTTAAGCGAAGGAGCAGGGGAGCTGGCGCACAATTCGGGCTGGGACGTCCCGCCGGAACAGGATCAGCGAGACTGCTCTGCGTGGAGCAAGGCCTGCTGGGAGAGCGGCGGGATTTTGGAGCAGAACCCAGCAGGGAACCTCCCAAATCCTAAAGACCGTCCCCTCCGCCTCCCCATCATTCCAGCTCCGCTAACCGCGGCTTTTAGCTGCTCCTGCCGGGCCCATCTGTCTGGGCCGGGCCCCTGGCGCGGCGCGCTCTCTCTCGGGCCCCTGAAGAACCACGCGGACGCTCCGTGTTTGCAAGCTGCTCGCCGGCACTCTGCTAATTCGGCTGTGTCCGGTCCCCGGAGTCTCTCCCGTCGGACGCCAGGCCTTCCTTGCACAGTCGTGCGGCCAACGCCCAGTAGATCAGCGGCTCTCACAAACGACGCCGCCAGGGGAAGTCTGGCTGCTTGTTTGCCTCCAGACACTCCTGTTAGCAGATCTGGATGTCAGTAACTGGAATTGCTTCACTTTACAACAGCTGGTTGAATGTTGGCCTACCACTGGTGCATGAGGCTTATAGCCAGAAGGTGTAGTAGAAATCGGCTGTATGCACATTGTGCCTCAGAAAAACACCACAAAATATCTTATCTTATACAAAATGTATACACTTTAAATTTAAAACCCTCTTAGTTCTCTTTTCCCAGTGTAATGCTTTTTCTGTTGACTATGTACATCCAGAAATGCATTTGTAAAAAAGACATCTGGATGTAACATGCTATTTTTTGGCTGCTGATGTTCTGCAATTTCTGTGGAGCCCAGAGAAGTTGTTCAGTTGGACAGTTAATTGTTGTGAAGCCTCCCCCCCTTGTGATCGTCCTGGAACTATGCCCCCCCCCCCCGATTCCATCCTGGATACATCTCTGAACCAACCAGAACCAACTTCCCCAAGTCCCATTACTGCACATGCTCAGTAAGCTCCACGGGCCACCTTGTGTGATATCTCAGGGGGCAGAAGGAGACTGAGAGGGAAACTTAATGATGCTCTGATACAGGAAGTGAGTCATACTTATAAAAGACCGATATGCTCTGGCTCTCGCTCTGTCCCTTGGAACTGAAAACTAGTCACACTGTACAATCACAGGTCCTGTTTGCCACATTAGAAGTCCAGGAAACGGAGATCTGTGAATTCTTTGCTGATGTGTTGTTTTAATACTCTTTTTGCATTCACAAATGGCCAAGAAATATTTTTAAATGATTCTTGCAACAAAAAAAAAGAATAACGTATAAAAGCCTGAGCCGGCTTGCTTTCCCCTTTGGACGGGGGTTAACTGGGTGTTGGTCACGTAACAAAAACCTTAGGTCCAGTGAAATCCTTTCTACATGTAATATGGAAATGAGGCTCTTGCCACTCTTGTGCGGGTAATGCGAGTTGAAAATGCCTGTAGCATTGCCCCTTCTCTGGATGCGAAGAAAAGAAAATATTGTTTCGCCAAAAATGAAGAGGCCTGCAAGAAGTGAGTTTTATTTCTGGAGCCCACGGGCACTGCATATATTTCTAGAACCCGTACGGTTAGTATTTGCGGTTCCCATTTTCACCCAGAACTTGTAGCGGAGCACAGTGGAGTGGTAAGTACTGTAGGCCTACCGTTAGATAGCGACAATCAAATAGCCTTCAAGTAGACTTCTGGAAGATTTTATTAATTTGGGTGTAATGGCCGGTATTTATGACTGCTTTAGAGTCTTATGTTAGTGCACAATAGCTCAGTGTTTCTACGTTATTGCACATTGAATGATGTTCTGGATCAGCTATACAATAGTAAAGCGTAACGTATGTAGCTTTCTTTCATTTTGTCTGGTGGTGTAAGGATACTGCATGGGATAACCTGCTCTAACCAGCTCTAACCTAGCTAGAAATGCAAAATGGTTTACATATGACGTGTCTTACGAATATGAATGTTAATGAGCACAGGATACGCGCCAACCCTGTTCTTGTCTGCTGAACAGGTCACAATAATCTAATAGTGGTTATTACGATTTAATGGCTGGGTTAAAAACCTGAAAGAAATATTAATAAGACAATCAGTTGTCACTTCTGGGGAATATAACCAGAATTTGAATTGAGTTTTCAGGACCTGCAGACAGGTCCAGGCTGTGATTTGTCCCAGGGGAACAGTGAATTGGGCCAGCAAAGAGCTGTTGGGATTGGCTGCTAAGAGCTTTTTGGTTCATTAATGCTTCAGGTTGCTGGGTGCCTTGTCCTGCTAATGCCCTGGGTTCAGTGCAGTGACACTCAACACAGCTTGTATATGAATGATGGAAGCATCCTTCATCTTGTAGCATAGCCATGCTCAAATATCAGAGGCATAAAATTTCACTGGCACCTGCATGAGTAAACAAAGCTTCTCTGCCATCTGTGTTCTTGTGGCAGTGTCTTAAGGTTTGTGTCATTGAGATTTGCCTTTTTAGTTTTCATAATAATGTGATAGTGGAAATGTATGCATTTGGGAAGTTGCCGGGCTATTAACATTATTTTTATTGGGACAACCCATAGATTAAACAACGCATTTTGTGCCAGATATTTTGACCGGCACAATTCAGGGAGTCTTGCATCTAAACTCTGTCGGGAGTAGAACACACATGTTTCTGGCCTGTATTGTTTGACTGCTTGTTTTTACCCATGAAGCCAAAGGCAAATTTCCCCAGAAGTATACAATAAAGAATCTTATCTATCTACCGTCCTGGATTCTGTAATTCCACCAGGCCCGGCTGAGGGAACATTACCACCCCTTTCTGTCAAGAGGCGGACTGATGTGACAGTGATGTTGCACTGCACAGACCCCCCCCCCCCACCCACCCACCCACACACGGTGCGGGACCTTAAAAGCCCTGTGAAAGAGGCTTGTTGGGGGAGCAAGGCCACACTTGGGCTCCTCAGAGGGCCCGGGGACTGCCTTTGCCATAATGGGCAACATGAAAGGGCCCCTCATTAGCATAATCCAGCCTGTTTTTGTGAGGAGGGAAGCTGTGGGGAGAGATGGGGGGGCGGGGGGCAGCTGCAGCCTGCTCATCTGATCCGTTTTGGGGGCGCTCACTAGTTGGAGGTGGATTGAGGAGAATCACAATGGGAGCGGCATCAAAGCATGAACCCCCCCCCATGTTTTTGCAGCGTTTATCACCGATGACGCCCGTGCCTCTCACAGGAGCGGGTTCAAACGGTTCGGCTGTCTCATTTTCTGCTCGAATGTACCGCCGTTCATGGCTTGACATTCCAGGCTGTCTGTCGGCTCAGTGGAACAGGTCACATGACTAAGCGTTGGGCGGGGGGAGGGGGGTTGTTATGTTCAGGCAGGGAACATTGGACCAGGATTAAGCTGTCTGAGGCCCAGGGGCGGCCCGTGGTGATTGGCTGTTTCTCCTTAATGAAGCTCCACGTAAATACAGGGAGAAACTGGGAAGGGTGCAGAATGGGCTGTTTTTATTCATCCTTCAGGAACAGGAAGCGAGGCTGGGGGGATGTGTTCGTGTACGTGTGTGTGTATGTGCATGTGTGTGTGGGGGGGGGGGGTTGTATGTGGGATACGGGCAGCTCCACTGTTGCCCTCTGCCCGGAGCTCCCATGTGCAGGGGATTGTGGGACTGATTTGACATGGTTCCCTGAGGGAATGTGTGGCGCAGGCTGGCCAGAGAAGAGCCCGGTCTTAATACCTGGGTCACCATGGCAACAGTGACGTGGGGCACTGCCTGGGGAATGAACCAGGAAGTCATTTATGTGAGAGAGATGGAGAGATGCAGGGAGAGTGAAAGATGGAGGGAGGGAGGCTTGGGGGAAGGTTTATCTGATTATCATCTGTAGAGCTCAGGTGAACAGCTGATGCTCCCTGTCTCTGTCAGTTCAGTTCGACAGGTCACAAAGGGTCTGTGTGTGTGCATGCGCGTGTGCGCGCGTGTGCATGTTTGTGCATATGGGTGCCGTTTCTTGGGGCCATATTTGCATGCAAATGGATGATGCCGCTCGCGTGTGGCGGGGGGAGAGATTATTCACGCATTGTCACTGTCTGTGACAGAGGGATTAAGTCCGTCAAACATGTGCAGCGTTATGTAACCTGTGCAATTCGCTGTGTGAGAAGTGAGGGGAAGCTTTGTGAGCGCACGCCCTGCACATCGCTCGCCCTGCAGCAGCAGGTATTCCGCTGCCAGTGAAACTTTACGGCATTCACAGCTGAGACCGGCTTCTCCCTGCAAACGTCCCACAACAAATTGGATGTTGAAAAATTAATAATAGTAAAGCGGTGAATAAAATTTACCGCCTGTTAAAAAATGCTCTCAAAAATACACGCGTGTTCTGCTGTGTTCCCTGCGGATGGCAAGATAATATTTGCTTCTGCGTCAGAGGACCTAACTGCATATTTGCAATTCACCTGGCCTACATTTTCAGTAGGTGACTCTGGACCCATTAAATTCCTTGGCAGTGTGAGGGAACTTCATTGGGCCTATGTTCCGGAATCCAATTACTTTATTAGTGGGTGTGTCCAGTGCTCGCCAGAAGCGAAATAAGTTGTTGTTTTGCTTGGCGGTACTGTGATGTGACACTGGTGAGGGAGGAACATCTGCTTTTCCCCCTGGGGGATTCCGCTATGGCGTCACACCCCACCCCCCCACCCCACTAGCGTGAGCTCACTGCCAAAGCAGGGAACGCCTCGTTTGATGTGATGAGATTCCATACTGAACAACTGACAAGTAGGATAACTTGAATGGGCAGTTCACCTTCTGAGGTAAATCTTTTGCTGCCAAGAAGATCCTATTATGCAAGTCATGCGATTTAACAATGGTTAATGTAAACCGCACTGGATAATGTTATAACTTGTTACTACTTGGCTGGTACATTTTAAAGGCTTTTGCACATATGATGCAATAAAACCAGATAATGCAGTAACTTGCTGGCTATGTTAAAACACATGTTTAACAGATAAGGTAATAACCTTTTCTGGATAGTGTCATTTATTTCTTTGAACTTATGACTTTATCCATTGGTTTTTAGTAGGGACATCAGTTTATCTAGGGCTCCCAAAATGATTTCAATCTGCAGTGTCATCTAAATCCCTTTGAAGTCGCTATAGGGATTGCATTGTCACAATTGCTTGACTAATTAGGCAATTAGGGATCAATTGTGACTCTTATAAAAGCAATTGGTTGACATATTAGTCTACAACCGGGTGGCAGGAAAGAATGTGGCACGGACGGAATGTCAAACACAGGAAGTCTGTAAGCGACCGGGTACAACGGTACCCTCCTGGCACACTGAACACCCACTGGAGCCAATTTGCAATGAGTTTGCAATGAGTCCTTTTAACTAAGCACGAAAAATAGACCAGCGTTTACAGACAAAAACATCAAACGAGGCCTGCAGTGAACACCCAGGGCGAATCCTCTGTCGGTGGGGGGAAGAAGCCCATAACTGAGCAGTGGCCAGATGTCATCCGAGATTTGACGGAAGCATTTTTAAGTGCTAACATTTCTACTTGTAAAAAGCTGACGATCCTAAACTACCCAAATTTTCAAATAGGCGTGTTGGAAATGGCAGGGGCATTTCAACTTGAGCCAAAGTACATGCTGCAGCCTGCTTACGTTAATGAAAGATGGCCGCAGATGAGTCCATTGGCACACGCGATTAGGTTTTACGCTTTTTGCTTGTTCTGCAAGGAAAATCAATCGCATCCAATTTAGAAGTTACTCTTGCCAGCAGAGTGTACCTTGATGCAGCAAGTTACACAACATTCACATCAAATTGAAATAGAAGTTGATTTCACCATCGTAACTGCATTTGTCTCGGGTGAGGCAAGCTTGTGCGTGTGTTGTAAGCATGCAATGAAACCCTCAAAGGCATGGTGCCAAATGCAGTTCATTTAAAATGCAATGTTCACATTGTGGCAGTTGCAATTAGCATTTGGGCTAGCAATTTCTCCAAAGCTGACAAATTTGTGGGAGTAGTCAAAAATATTTTTGAGCATTGTTCAAGCAGAAATTTGCATTTTACAGTGCTTCTAAGGAGCATGATGGGATGAGGTTGAGAGTTGACCACTCAAAACTGAGGCTGTATTTGAGGATTTGACAAGTGCTGCACTTCCTAACTTCGTTGCTTAAAAATTATTGCTGCACGAAGTATTCATTCCAAATGTTGCACAGACTCCAAAAGAATACTTCTTAGCTCCAGCCAACTATGATTTAGAATGATGTATCTCTTCCTCAGTACAAGTTTACACTAAACAATCCCTGACCTTGCCATGACCTCATCATTTTCTTCCTTGGAGCTTCTTTCTGACCTCAGTCTCGCCATGTAGAAAGGTAGACTGTGAAATTAGGAAAATCAACCCAAACATTATGATGTATCTAAGATGAGATTTATTCACCGCAATAAGTATTACTTGTGAGTAGCCAGTAAGCATGATTTTCTTTCTTGGTTCAATTTGGATGTTCATGCCTTGGTAACTGCATATTGTTGCATAGCTTTAAAACAGTTTTGTAGAGTGATCTACGAGACTGGTTCTGGATAACTTTAGACTTTAGCTGTCACCTCACACTTTTTAGTTTCTAAAGAAGATTATCATAACAGAAAAGTGACTACTGTAATTACAGTGGCCTTCAAAAACGTCTCCCTTGCTAAAGATCACCAAAAAATATATAGAAAATAAACAACACTGGGAAAAAATGGGAAAATTATAGTTTTTATATAAAGACAATAATTCAGAGGAAACGGTTTTTCCCCAAGTAAGCATAGCTAATTTGTTCACTGACTGACTTTAATATGTGAATATTGCACATGTTGTTGATAGCATAGTTTTGGAATTTAGCTTGTTTAGTTTCAATGGCCTATACTGGTGAAAGTTGAGTTTTAACTTTGCATCATTTTGATATCACGAATTTGATATGTATAGAAGATTTTTTTACTTCCTTTTATAAGTTGTATCAAGCTACATGACCGTGTTATTAAATTATTCATAGATATTTTTTTACCCACCTTTTCACACGAGAACGACAGAATAGTGCAATAATTACATTATTACTTTATCTGTGCACATACATTATTGCACTATCCAACAATTTATTGTATTATTTGATTTTAGTACTTCATAAATTTTTAAGTTATGACAGATTATTTGATTATCGGTTATTATTACATTATCCAGACTTGTATTTAGACTGAAAATGTGTCAGTGCGCATTGTCGCATTAATGCTTTCACTCTGAGTTCACCCCTTTTTCTGTCTGACTGCATTTGAGATGGAAAAATCAAACACTGAGTATAACATACACTGCGGTGCACGTTTCTGTACACAAGCCGCACTGCCTCTACTCACTTTTGACCTAAAAAAAAATGATGTTCTGCTTTTCCTTTAAATTTCTCGAGCTGTGTTGGAGGCATCTTTCCCCTGGCTGATTGGATGATGTCCTGTGTGTGTGCGTGTGCTTGTGCGTGTGAGTGCGTGTGCGTGTGTGTATGTGTGAGTGTGCGCACGTGTGTGTGTGTGTGTGTGTGTGTATATGTGTGTGTGCGCGCGTGTGCTTGTTTGAGCTTTTGGCCTATGTGATCAAGCACAGTAAGTGTACGCTGTGCCAATTAATATATTGCCTTATTTAATTAATCAATATTGTTCTATTAGGTTAATTAACAATATTTATATTAATTGACATATGATTCCTTGTCTACTGTTTTCTTATTTTACTGTTTTGTTTATATATGTGTATGTGTGTGTATGTGCGTATATATGTATGTTCATTAAGAGAGTGCACAGAATATAATGTCCCGGGAACAGTGGCAGGGCAGGGGTGTTTTCGCTCAGCGGTGCTGGGGTAGGTTTTTTTGGGTTTTTGTGTTTTGGAAGAATGGGCTTAACGACGCAGCATTCCGATGCAGCCGCGCGCGCATTCCTGCCATTGTTTCCTGTCACTGTTTGCGTCTGTTCCCCTGCCCGCGTGAGCCGGTGAAAGCCGGCTCTTATGACATCCAGATGGCTTCCCCTTTTTCTGCCGCCGTCTCCTGGTTTCTGAGAGGCGTTTGGGCGCGCGTGCCGGAGGCCCCCAAGACGCGCGGCTCCATTTCCCCCCGACCGCGGCGCTCCGTCGCCCCGCCCGGCTTACCCGGCTACAGCAGATGTCACGAGCAAGACGAGAGAGCTGGCGAAGGAGCCGAGGGGGACGAGCGGAGAGAGGACGGCACGAGGAGCGAGGAGAGAGGGGCACGGCAGGAGAGGGGGACGAGCGGGAGAGAGGAGGCACGAGGCAGGGAGGGGGGGGACGAGCGGGAGAGAGGGGCACGGGCACGAGAGAGGGGGACGAGCGGAGGGTGGACGAGCGGGAGAGAGAGGCACGGGCAGGAGAGGGGGGACGAGCGGGAGAGAGAGGCACGGGCACGAGAGGGACGGGGAGGGGGGACGAGGCGGGAGAGAGCACGGCGAGAGGGGGCACGGGAGCACGGCACGAGGGGGGGACGAGCGGGAGAGAGAGGCACGGGCACGAGAGAGAGGCACGGGCGAGGGGGGGGGGGGACGAGCGTGTGTCTGACTCACTCCCTAACTCCGGGGTGTTGAAGCGCACCGGCACATAGAGCACACAGTAATCTTCCCCTGCTATTTCTAGAAAGGAGGAAAAACTAAAACTAAAAGAATCAGCCCTTCTTGATCTGTGGCGGAAGCCGAAACAGTGGGTTGGTCTGCTCGGAGGTGGCAGTCTCTGTCTGGTCATGTGGTCCCAGGGGAGTGGAACCTGCAATTATTTGTGGGGGGGTGGATTCTCCTGAACTCAGTGTTTGTATGATTGAGTGGAGGACAAATCTAATATCAATCTGTTCTTGATGTCTTTCAATCTATTTTTGTTCAGCTATGTTTATTGTCTTGGCTTAATGTTCACCTGGATTTGGAAGAAGGATAATGTGATTTGTAAAAAAAAATAAATAAATAAATAAAGAGGTGAATACTGCAATGAAATGTTCTGTATGGTTGATATTTGAGGTATGGCGATCTCAGTTTGACCTTGTCTTTGTCTCTCTCTCTAGCTATTTCGAGAGGTACGGATCATGAAAGGCCTCAATCACCCCAACATAGGTGAGTGCCGTGGCCTTAACTCCTTTCTCCTCTGTGTGTCTGCAGAAAGACTGGGGAGACCAGGCCAGTGCATTGCTATAGTCTAGATCAGCCAGTGCATTGCTATAGTCTAGATCAGCCAGTACATTGCTGTGGTCTAGACTGGCCAGTGCATTGCTATAGTCTAGATCAGCCAGTGCATTACTATAGTCTAGATCAGCCAGTCCATTACTATAGTCTAGATCAGCCAGTGCATACATAGCATAGATTAGCCAGTGCATTACTATAGTCTAGATCAGCCAGTGCATTACTATAGTCTAGATCAGCCAGTGCATTACTATAGTCTAGATCAGCCAGTGCATTACTATAGTCTAGATCAGCCAGTGTATTGCTATAGTCTAGATCAGCCAGTGCATTACTATAGTCTAGATCAGCCAGTGTATTTTGTTCCAGTCTATACTGGCCGGTGCATTTTGTTCCGGTCTAGACTGGCTAGTGCAGTGTTCCAGACTGCAGAATCCAGCAGCTGATGCAATGTGATGGGGACAGTGTGTGGAGCTGCACTCCAAGGCGCCTGGGCAGTGAAGCGCGTTCAGCTCCCGCCGCGGGCCGCGCGGTCTTCCCACGCTTCTCTTCCGCCCCCCTGGCCTTTTCGGGCCGGAGAGGCGGGGGCCCAGCGGAAGGGCAGGCCTGCCGCGGGTCGCTACGTTTGCCCTCGCTTGGTCTCCCGTGTCTGTCCCGACCTTGCTGGTGCGCCAGGCCTCTGCCTGTTTGCAGACAGACAGACTGACAGACTGACAGACAAACTGACAGGCTCAACAAGGCCGTGTGGGGGTCTCTCTCCACTGGGGGGGTACTGCTTGTGTTCTGAGGGCTTGAGGTGAAGTCGTGTTTGGGGGGGTTCAGGCCTGGTTTTTTCCCAGTATTCTGTTCTGTATCCGCTATAAAGCGTCTTTGTGTCAGTGTCTCTGGAAAAGGCGCTATGCAAATAAAATGGAACTGAACTGATTGAATCAGGCCTGGCGTTCGCCATCGCTGCCCAACTCGCCCCAGCCCAGTGTGAACACGCTGAAGACTCCTTTCTGCAGACTCAGCTGCGCATGGCCCTGGCTGTACCTGCAGTGCCTACTGTATGCAGCACTTTCATTGCTTCAGTCAGTGGTGGCATTTCATTGGCTGTTCCACAGCTTTGGTCTGTCTATTGGGCCAATCCCCAGGCTGCTCACCGGCAGGCTCTGGGTTATGTCAACTGTGGCCATTTACAGGGTGGTCTTCACTCGCATGCCAGTCCTCTGCTACTTCCTCCTTCTGTGCTCCCTGGTTTTTTTAATGGTGACTTGTTGGTTATCACTAATTTACCTACCAGGTTATACAAGGGTTTTGTAATGTTATGGTAGTAATAATAATAATAATAATAATAATAATAAATGGTCTTTATTTTTCTACACAGATAGGTCTGAATTCCCAGGTGCTCAATATCTTGTGTATGTGTTCGTCTCTCTCTCTGTCCTACAGTTCAGCTATTTGAGGTGATCGAGACGGACAAGACACTCTACCTGATCATGGAGTACGCCAGCGGAGGTGGGTGCCGTCTCTCCGCCCTCACGCTCTCCGCTCTGGTACTGCGTTTAGAATGCACGTAAAGAGGGGGGCCGCGCCCTAAAATCCATTTTTTGGCGGTAAATGGATGTGTCCGCCGACGGCGTGTTCTAAAGAAGCGCGGCCGCTGCGTGGTCGTGCGGGCCAGCTGGCGGATTGAGAAGCAGCAGCGACAGGCCGCGCGAGCTACTGAGGAGCGCATTCCAGCCGGCACTCTGGCTGATGAACAGAAGACACCGCATCCACGAGGCCTGCAAAACATGATTGGGCGCTCCGAATTTGGAGAAAAGAAAAATCTGAAGTAGCCTATTCAAGCTGGCTGAAATATTTTGGGTTTTCATTAGTATAAAGGGTCTAGGTGACCTGACCGCCTCTGGGATTGTCATGACACAAGAGCTCGATATAACACAATAAAAATAAATCTCACAAATGCGCTTGTAAGAAGCTTCATGTGACGTGCGTCAAAAGAAACAGATGTCTGCTTTCAAAACATTGGGGGCAAACACGATGTCTCTCATAAGTTGAATTTTTAACGTAGCACGTTTGTTTAAGCAAATTTGTGCATTATCCTTGACTTACCATTTAGTGCAATTAAAATGTTTTTGGTATTTCTTTGTCCCAAAGCAAAGGGTCAGCTTGTCCTTTGGTAAAAACTACATTGGTAAACCTCTTCCAGCATGTTTGGTGACTAAACACACCCTCAGGGACCTTGAAGCTGCGTTCACCAAATCTGAGATCAGGCGTAGACGTGCGCACGCTTGTTTGCAGCGGTAGTTAGCCGCTGGACCCTATGGGGAAACATTCAAATGGACCCTGTTCAGTCTAAGAGCAAAGTGGCTTGACCTAAAATTCAAGTAATGCGGTTTAGCAAGTGCACTTTTTCATTACCTAAGCAACATTTTTGTTAAATGAAGTGGCTGCCAAACACCCAGTGTTGTGCTGGAAACGAAAAGTAAGCAGCTATCTAAAATCCATTAGTGAATGCTAAGGACAAATGCAGGCTGGACCTAATTAGGGCTGTTGTACTCATGGACCTGTTGCAAAATATCCCCATACAGACATTTCTATCTGTTGAGAATCCGTGAGCGGTTTGTGACCATAAGGTGACCCGCTTAGGAGATAAGATTCCAGACTCTCCTCGACAAGAGTGTCTTGTTCGAATGAAAAGAATTTTCAAGGTTATAAAACAATCAGGCAGCTGGTATAGATTTGTTCCCTTCTGTAGGCACTACATACATACATATACAGTATAAATACATACATATATGCATACATACACGCATACATACATATATGCATACATACATACATGTGCATGCACACACACCACACATTTAGACGCACGTTCACATGCGCACGCACACACACACACACACACACACACACACACACACACACGTTATGTTGACATATCTGTTGCGCTATCCTTCCTCTCCTTGTGTCACTGTTGTGCTGAGCAGTGGGGCCTGGTCGCCACAACACAGTCAAACATCCCCACAGTGTGTCCTGACAGCCCGCCCCCTGCTGGCCAAGCAGCGGTACTGCGCTTCCACAGAGCCGCTCAGGCAGCAGAGCCGAATGGCAGCGCTCTGCCAGAGAGGAGCCCGATCGCTCCTGACACAGAACGCGCTGTTCCCGCGGCCACGCTCGGGCGAAGCGTGGCGTTTGGGCGGGCCGCCAGCCGAGCGCGCGGAGAGGCAGAGGAGCGCTCGAGGCGACGGGCGAAAGGCCGCGTGACTCGGCCCTCGTTTGCGTCGGCTCGCCGAGCAGAGGGGGAGAGCGGCCTCACCCGCCGTTCCCGCCACCAGACCCGCGCGTATAACCGCACGCACGCACGCACGCACGCCGGGTTTGCTCCGCTTCCTCTTTCTAAACTATGAGGCCTGCGACTTGATCTAGTCCACTTGATTATGACATATGAAGCACTGGGCTGCTAGTTAATAGCAGGCTAAAGGATTAGCCCCAAGACCATTAAAAAGCCAAGACGGAGAGTGTCCGTTGCCTCTCCCTTAGCATCCTGGGGTTGTTTAATGTTATTTCTCTTGGCGTTCTCCCCCATGCCTCTGGTATGGGGTTAAGACATTTCTGTCTTGAGATTTCTGTCCTTGTCGATAAATCTTTTTCTTTATCCCTCTCTGTTTTCTCCTATCGGTGTGACCCCTTGTTCTTTTCCTCAGTCTCTCTCTCTCTTGCTGTCTCGGTCCCTGTCCCCATGTTGTGTCCTTCCTTGCTAATTCTTCCTTATTCGTGTCCCTTTTGAAGTGCCACCCCACCCTCACCCCCTCGCCAAACGGCTTGGCACATCTGCATCCCTCTCCTCTCCCTCTCTCTCTGCCTCTGTACGCATTTGCCTCCAGCTTGATACACAAACACACACACACACACGAGCACACACAGGCATATCCTTTATCCTTTTCTGCTCAAACGAATGGATGCACACTAACACACTCACTTTTGTACATGCACTGACACACGCTCGGGCACACAGACATACACATGTGTCTGTCACATCAATCAGGCATCCGGCTTTGAGCCTGACTCAATGCACCTCAGACAGGCTCTCTCTCTCTCTCTCTCTCTCTCTCTCTCTCTCTCTCTCTCTCTCTCTCTCTCCCTCCCCCCCCTCTCTCTCTCTCTCTCTCTCTCTCCCTCTCTCTCCCTCCCTCCCTCTCTCCCTCTCTCTCTCTCTCTCTCTGCCCTCTCCGCCCCCCTCTCATTAAGCGTAGCCTCAGTTTTTATCCTTATCCTCTGACTGCCTCCTGACTTTCAGCCTCCTTCTTCTGCCTTTTAATGAGGGAGATATTTAATCTGTCCCAACACACACACACAAGCGTGCGCATGCACACACACACACGCATATGCATGCAGACAAGCACAGACACAAACACAGATACACACAATGCCGGCTGAGCATTTTTATGATGACTGACATTGAGTGGGGAAAAACAAATAACAATCCTATGATAGTCCTATGATACTGGTGTAGCCATTTGCTTCAACGAAAATGTATATTATGTTCACTCACCTTATTACTATGAAAGGCAGTGGTGTAATTTTTTTATGGTGAGATAGTGGTTCGTATTGAGTCAGCAGTGATCACTATAAGATCCAGATATTCCAAGCTGAAAGGTCTGAGGATAATTCTGTGAGCGCAGCTCTCTGTGGGGAGTTGACATAGTTCATGCGGTCTCTTTCTCCCAGGTGAGGTGTTCGACTACCTCGTGTCTCACGGGAGAATGAAGGAGAAAGAAGCACGAGCCAAATTCCGTCAGGTGAGCCCCCACGCGACGCAAAGCACGGACATAGCAGACATCGTTCCTTTTCACCAAGCTAACCGCCGCCTGTGCGTGTCTGTCTGTTGGTCTCTGTCCCACAGATTGTGTCAGCCGTCCATTACTGTCACCAGAAAAACATTGTCCACAGGGACCTCAAGGTGAGTATGTGGCTGCTGCGGAAGTCCATACAGGTTATCAGTATGTACAGGTCTCAGTGCCGTATTACTTCAGGGGAAAGTTAACTTTCTGGGGTTTTTCATATTAAGTTTTGGTGTATGTTTTCAGTTGGCCCAGACAGTTTTATATGCATTGAAGGATATTTCAGATATTTGCAGAAGTTCATGACAATCTTACCAGCTTTACAATGGCTGGTATTAGGTCATTCTGGTCTTAAGAAACCAAATATACTTCAGGTCACTTTAAAGCAGCTTATACCGCAACACTGTGCCTGCCGATGTTGTGTGTGTGTTTATTACCCAATTATTCTTCAAGAAATTGCGTTTAATATTGCAACCTGAGACTGCAAGCTTCCTGTATCAGCATTACTACACAGGTCAAGAGGTTACGCTGCATGAGAATTGAGAAGGAATAAAGTACTGGCACAATATAAAAACTGATACTTAAATCCTTCATTGCACACTAAAAATATTTGAGCTATCTGAAACTGAAAAGAATATAAAAAAGGTGAACGTCCCCTTTTAAATTTTCTAATAGTCATCATCATAATGTGGATTAAAAATTAAGATGTGCTTTGAGATCATACGGGTGTAGGCTTCCTTATTTTACACTGTGCGTGATTGGCAGTGCCTGTCCATGTGGTACTGAGCAGTTTGAGCCTCGCAGCCTCTGTCTGATAGGCTGCAGGCTCATAAAGAGGGCGGTACCCCTAAAGCGCCTTTCCTGCTGAACAGAGAAACACCCTCAGACTAATTTACGCTTATATTGGGCCATACTTTACTTTTCAATAAATAATAAACACGCAAGGTTTGGCTGCAAACAAAAGCGGTTTGATTAGAATGACTAGGCCTGAAACCGCCTTAGCCTAGCGTCCCCTGACCCTGTCCTGCCTCGATGGAACGCAGGCAGAGAACCTTCTGCTGGACGCCGACTCCAACATCAAGATCGCCGACTTCGGCTTCAGCAACGAGTTCACGCTGGGGAACAAGCTGGACACGTTCTGCGGGAGCCCCCCCTACGCCGCGCCCGAGCTCTTCCAGGGCAAGAAGTACGACGGGCCCGAGGTGGACATCTGGAGCCTGGGCGTCATCCTCTACACGCTGGTCAGCGGCTCGCTGCCCTTCGACGGGCAGAACCTGAAGGCAAGCCCCCCCCCGCCTCTGTGCCAGCGGGAACCCAGGGGTTCCCTAACCTTTTTCTGACGCAGCCCTTAATATGAATCTCCACAAATTTACGTGAACCCGACACCCCCACCCCCACCCACACACTCGACACACCACGATACACCACGGCCTCTCATGCCTCATTGTAGTTGGGTGGCTGTGATGTTCGACATGTAGTAAAGAGACAAAAAATTACCAGTATCAATTATTCCCCCCCCGCCCCCCACCCCTTATTTTCAGCCGACCCTATCCTCAAATCAGGCAACGCCACATGCGATCGCATCCCACAGTTGTTAACTGCTCTAGTGGGTCGTGGGCGGGGTTGAGGTGGATTGCGAATTGACAAGTGAAAAAATCATTACTGGTATACAACGCTCTTATCCTTGGAGAATTCAGATTGGCCAAAGCAGACGCTGCAGAAAGTGTATGCGTTGCGGTATGCTGTACATGCCATCGTTTGGACATCTGTTGACAGATGAGTCACAGCATGCATGTGCCCATTTCCTCATTGCGACTTTAAAAATCTGCCACTGTTAAAAATTCATGGGGGAAAAAAAATTTAAATACCAAATGTAACCAGTCTCGCCAAACCCTTTTGAGCCAGGCAGCGCCAGTTGGCACTGGATTCTTCTGACCTGGGGGCATGAAATCAAAACCATTAGAAAAAGGCCCCCTTTCAATCAGTACCCTGATTGGATATCATTTCAGCGAAGGATGTTCAGTGGTTCGGTGAAAGTGATATCCAGAAGTGCTCTGCTGCAAATCAGTGACGGGAAAGCGTGTGGGTTCATATACAGATGAATAAGTGCGGCTGTCTTCTGTTGCTTCTTCCTGACTGATATTAACCAATCAAAAAAACGCTCTGCCCCTGACCAGTAAAACGTGATTGGTTGTAGTCGTTTATGCTGTTGAGACGGTTCTGCCCGTTAAGCGATTGATGACCCTTTGCTTGCCCCGGCAGATGTAGGCTCTACCCTGGTATACTGGCCTTGGCCCAGCCTCGGCTGTTATCTCATAATGATTTTTTTGTGTTGGGTAAGCTGATCCTAGATCAGTGTCAGGGGGCAGGAGGCCGTGGGAGCTGCTCGTCACCGGTAAACATTAACTGAAGGCTTTCCGTTGTGACGTGGCTGTTTACAGAAGTCCTGTTCCATGCACTGACTCAGTTCTTACCCAAGTGCTGCTGGATTTTTCCCCCCGCTCCCCCCTTCGATAAATTAATCACTCTCTCATGAATCTACCCCTTGTCTCCCAGCAGAGACTAGTTTTGTAAACAACCCCCTAATCCCAGCAACCACGCGCTGCCAGGCAGGACTAAGGCTGGCATGACCCAGGATTCGTGCCCCAGGGTGGGGGCTGAAAGCTGGCCCGGAGTGCATTAACCCGGGAGGCCTTCTTCCAGCTACACCAGCGCACCCGCATAATTTCATATGTATCGAGTGTGCAGAATGTGAGGTTAATGATTAGCAGGGGCCAGAAGGCCGCTCACCAGTGAGCCTCTGTTGCTGAACTGCTGGCTTGATGCCCTGATTAAGAACTGTCCTATAGAGAGCACTGCGTTCAGCTCATCTGTAACATGTGTAAATGCAATTTTAAGTGCATCAGTGTCATGGTCAATTTCCTATTCTCTCTGCCTGTTTCATGCAGTCTCTTTATTATTACATTACAGTGGTAAATATGTATGTATATATATATATATATATATATATGAACACGCACACATATACATTGGAAGAATATGAGTATGAGCAAAGAATGCTGGATAAATTCCACTTTATTGTTTATCAAATGTTTTCTGTGCTGAGCAATATGACAAATTCTAATTGCATAATCTTGTTGTGATTATATAATCTCATTATTAACATGACATCATTTTTATTCGGAAATTGACCTGTCGTTGACACCCCTTGCATTTAGTACTTTTTGTGCCTTCCCTTTGCCGTGATAACCTCACTGAGTCATCTCTTTTAATGTTTGAAGAGATGGGGAACACATAACCAGGTTTTAGTCGAAGGTTTTTAGGTACTTGCTGGTACCTTCGGAAGCAGAACAGCCCCAGTACATCATACGTCCGCCACCGTACTTGTCTGTAAAGCTTTGTGTTCTGGAGTTTTGGGTGGAGCCGGAGCTGTGTGAGTGTCGGAGGCCTGTGCACTGACTGCGCCGAATGTGCCTGTGCTTGCCACACCTGCAGGAGCTGCGCGAGCGGGTGCTCAGGGGGAAGTACCGCGTGCCCTTCTACATGTCCACCGACTGCGAGGGCATCCTGCGCCGCTTCCTGGTGCTCAACCCCACCAAGCGCTGCACCCTGGAGGTGAGGAGGACCAACTGCGGCTGATCGGAGGGTCTTTCTGTTGGAGCTTGCTGCTATGGCCCAAAGCTGAAGGCTAATCACAGGGGCTGGGGGTGGAGTCTTACCTCAGGACCCTGAGATGTAGCCAATCATAAGGGCTGGGGGTGGAGTTCAGATTTCAGGACCCTAAGCTGTAACCAATCACGTGAGCTGTGGGTAGAGTCTTACATCAGGACCTAAAGCTGCAGTCACCAGATTAGTTATTTAGCTAAAACAGGCCCTTTGATACAGTGATATAAGAAGTGGTCCAGGAAGCACAACTCATTTAAATCATTTACGTTCTGCCTGATAGCATTTCAGTCTGACCTGAGATCAACCTTGATATGGTCCCTTTTGTATAGCCAACTATATCAATCCTACCAAAACATGTGCTTCACTTAGGTTCAGTGATAGCTTTGAAATGAACTCCAAGCTTGCTATATTTGCTTTTGTGTTCCAAGTTTATAAATACTGTAGAGCTCAGTTACAATAAAAGCGTAAAATCAATTTGTCTAAGCTTTCCCTGGGAATAAAATGTTGGTCCTGCTCCTGGTGTCAAATGACAGAAACCTTCACTGAATGTTGTCTGTCCTGTTGTCATAAAAGTTGCAATTCGATATTAACAACAACCCCCCATTCAAACCAGCTGTGTAAAGTTAGTCAGGGTTTCATGCCGTCCAGGCCCTGGCTCTGATCTGTGCTCGATTGTTCCTGTCTGTGCCCCCCCGCCCTGTGTCCTCACCAGCAAATCATGAAAGACAAGTGGATGAACGCCGGGTACGAGGGGGAGGAGCTGAAGCCCCACGTGGAGCCAGTGGAGGACTACAACGATGCCAGCCGCATCGGTGAGCGTTCCGCGCCTCGCGTCCCTCGTCTGTCCCCGCCTCCCTCCCTCCCTCCCTCCCTCCCTCCCTCCCTTTCAGGCCTCTCTCCCCTGGCCTGGCACCTGGCCGCTCCTGCGCCTCTCAGATCCGTCTTCTCCCCATTTCCCGGGTAACGTAAATGCAGACGCAGTGCGTTTGGAATGTGTTCTGCGTGCGTATGCATCCTCGTCCTCTCTAAGTGTTATTGGCTGTGGCCAGTAGCCAGCGGTGAGGTCACATGGGGTCCTGAAGGACCCATCTTTCTTCGCCTTCTTTTTTTTTTTATCCCTCTCTTTTTCTTTTCCTCTTCTTTCCTCCCTCTTCCTCTCTCTTTCCTTTCCTCTTAATCTCTTTCCCTCACTCCCTCCCTCTGTATCCCCACTCTCTTCTTCCATCCCCCCTCTATCTCCCTCTCTCTCTCTATCCTCCCCTCCCTCTGTCTCCCTCTCTCTCTCCCACTGTATCCCCACTGTCTTCTTCCATCCCTCCTCTATCTCCCTCTCTCTCTCTGTCCTCCCCTCCCTCTCTCACCCACGTGTTTTTTTTCTCCATGCCTTGCAGAAGTGATGGTGGGGATGGGATATTCCCGTGAGGAGATCAAAGACGCCCTGACCAATCAGAAGTACAATGAGGTCACAGCTACCTACCTGCTGCTGGGCCGTAAAAATGAGGTGAGCCGCACCAGCAGGGGGCGCTGCCAAAGTCTATTTACAACACGCTGCAGGGATGGCCAAGGAAGGATAGCCATTGTCTGTGCCCACTTTTGTTTTAAAACAACTTTTGTTTGTAGTGATTAGTATATATGAATAAAGTGATAAAGTTGGTCATTGTACTTTGGAAATATCCTTCACTGTATAATTGATGCATACTGTAAAAGTATGCATATAGAAAAGTTTGTATATTAATTATAATTTGTAATTAGCTACTATCAAAGATAAGTATTTTAGCTATAGCCAAGAACAGATTCCCTGCTGGGATTTGAACCCACTGTCCACTAGGACTAGGTCAAGGACCCATGCACAGAGAGTAATGTTTAAGCACAGCCCCACGCATACATACATGTGTGTCTTTGTGCGTGCATGCGAGTGTGCGTGCGCACGTGTCTCCTCAGTAGATCCATCTGAGCCCTGCGCTTGAGATGCGAGTGGTCGTGAGGGTTATGTTCCATTCCCCTGACCCCAGAAAGTTCTGTTTGTGGTTGTCATGACAGCTGGAGGGCAGCGAATCGCGGTCAGGCAGCAGCTTGTCCCTGGCGCGGGTGCGACCCAGCACCATCACCAACGGCACCAGCAAGCACGCTTCCTCTGCTGCCGCCTCCTCCTCTGGCTCCGCCTCCTCGCACAGCAAGACTCAGCGGAGCGCCTCCACCTACCATCGCCAGCGGCGGCACAGCGACTTCTGTGAGCGTCAAATCACACAAGCCCTTACTGAAACTGGCCCCAAATCACACAAGCCCTTACTGAAACTGGCCCCAAATCACACAAGCCCTTACTGAAACTGGCCCCAAATCACACAAGCCCTTACTGAAACTGGCCTCAAATCACACAAGCCCTTACTGAAACTGGCCTCAAATCACACAAGCCCTTACTGAAACTGGCCCCAAATCACACAAGCCCTTACTGAAACTGGCCCCAAATCACACAAGCCCTTACTGAAACTGGCCCCAAATCACACAAGCCCTTACTGAAACTGGCCCCAAATCACACAAGCCCTTACTGAAACTGGCCCCAAATCACACAAGCCCTTACTGAAACTGGCCTCAAATCACATAAGCCCTTACTAAAACTGGCCCCGAATCACACAAGCCCTTACTGAAACTGGCCTCAAATCACACAAGCCCTTACTGAAACTGGCCCCAAATCACACAAGCCCTTACTGAAACTGGCCCCAAATCACACAAGCCCTTACTGAAACTGACCCCAAATCACACAAGCCCTTACTGAAACTGGCCCCAAATCACACAAGCCCTTACTGAAACTGGCCCCAAATCACACAAGCCCTTACTGAAACTGGCCCCAAATCACACAAGCCCTTACTGAAACTGGCCCCGAATCACACAAGCCCTTACTGAAACTGGCCCCAAATCACACAAGCCCTTACTGAAACTGGCCCCAAATCACACAAGCCCTTACTGAAACTGGCCTCAAATCACACAAGCCCTTACTGAAACTGGCCCCGAATCACACAAGCCCTTACTGAAACTGGCCTCAAATCACATAAGCCCTTACTAAAACTGGCCCCAAATCACACAAGCCCTTCCTGAAACTGTACCAAAATCACTCTCTGATGCATGTATGTCACATCATGTCAGCCGCAGTCTTAGATTAGATGAACTACTCTGCATCCAGAATAGCTATATAGACACTGGCTAGCTGACAAAACAGTAGCACTTTCCATTTTAATTAGACCACAGAAATTGTAATGTGACCAATGGCCATGTTCCATAAGGAAATATGAGTCTAACTGCATTACTATAAATCCACAATATTGCTCCTGTGCTTGTCAGTTTATGGCAGTTTGCTGACTCTCGCTGTAAGGTGTGCCTGTGTGAGCCGCGTATCTGCACAGGCGGTTTTCCTCCTCGGATGGCTTTAACGACCCTCCCAGCCCTCTCTCCGGCGGGCCCTCCCTGCCCGTGGCGCATCCCAAGCGCAGCCCGACCAGCACGGGCGACGGGGAGCTGAAGGAGGAGCGGCTGCCGTCCCGCAAGGCCAGCTGCAGCGTGGTGGGGAGCCGCAGCATCCCCCCCTCCAGCCCCATGGTCAGCAGCGCCAACAACCCCAACAAGTCTGAGATCCCCGACCGCCGCAAAGAGATTAACGCCACCACGGTGAGGGGGGGAGGGAGAGAGGGAGAGAGAGGGAGGGGAAGGAGGAGGGAGAGGAAGGAGGAGGGGGGGGAGATGGAAGGGTGGGTGGACAGAGGGGCAAGAGGCAGATGGAGTGAGAGAGGGACATGGCGAGAGAGTGTGACAGAAAGGGGAGAGGGGAAGAAGATATGGGGAGGGAATGAGAGGAAAGGGCGGATGGAGTGGAAAAGGGGGAGGAATGGTAAGAGGAGAAAGCAGAAATAAGGCAGTGAGAAAAAGGTAGAGGACTGCAGTGAAGTGAGATTGAGTTGGACAGAGGAGAATGACAGAATGGACGCGGAAATAGAAAGAGAGACCGGGGGGAAAAAAACAAAAAAGAAATGACCGGGCCATGGACCAGACGTGTATTCCCATGTGTTTGTTTTTATTTCCTTAAAGTTTTGGGACATGTTATAACCTACATCGTGAGGTTTGAATCTTTGATGGAGCGCCTGTTATCACTGGCAGCATTGCTGTAGCTAACAGGAGGAGGAGTGCTCAGCATTAGCGCTGTGGACTGGGGCCGTCAAACGTTTGTGGGCTGTGTTAAGGCTGACGGTTACCATCAAAAACTGACGAGAAATCGCGGAAAGCACCACAGCAGGGAAAGACTGCCAAAAAAAGAAGAAAATGGCAAAAATCTGTGACGCCCACGACTTCCCCGGCGAAGCCCAGCCATAGCAAAAAATAATTCTACTGGAAGAAGTAAAAAGACGACCTAGAACCTCCCGCAGAACGTTCCCGTTCCATCCCAGCAATAGTTAAGCTCTTCGCAGCATTATGCTATCTTACATCTGGATCATTTCAACTGACAATTCCTGGCGCAGCTGGAAAATCGCTGTTCGCATTTTGTCGTTCGCTGCCTGTAGAGCTAGACACTCTCTTAAGGTGCACCAGCAGATAATCAGTTCCCCCCACATCCAATAAAGACATTCAGTGCACTAAACAGGTTTTTGAACTGCACTGTTCAAGCTCTGCCTGATACACACGATGCTAATAGCAGGTAGTCCCATTCGCTGATTGCGTAATTAGCCGCAGTTGTAGCAAATAAGATGTTAAATTCAGGCAGGCTGCGAACGTACCGACGTGCCCTCGTCAGGCCGCAATTTGCGACGCAAGTTTTATGTGCATGTCTGGACCTGAGAGAGTAAGAAGAGGGAGGGAGAAAGAGAGGGAGGAAGAAAGGATGAGAGGGCAAATGACAGAGGCCTCCGAAGAGAACTGCGAGGTGATGTGGGCTAAGAATAGGACTTTAGGGGAGGGAAGTGTTCAGCAGCAGATTGTGTGCGTTTCCTGTACTTGCTGTCTGTGTTCTCATCACAGGCTCTGCTCCTGGTCTGTGGAACTGTAAGTGTGTGAAATGTAGCCCTCGGTCCACTGTGCTTCCCGCTCAGTCTGCCGGTCAGACGAGCTGTGGGCGTGCGGGTTCGAGTGCAGGCAGGACAGCTGAACGGCCCGGGGCGTGATGGAGCACGCCCACTGCGCCCAGTTACACCTGTGCTCTCCCCCTCCTCCAGAACAACATCCCAGCAAGTGCCATGACTCGCCGGAACACCTACGTGTGCACGGACCGATCCAGCACTGACAGACACTCCCTACTGCAGAACGGCAAGGAGAACAGGTGAGACGCCCGTGCCTGGTGGTGGTGTGAGGGGAGTGAGTGAGGATGTGAGAGTGAGGTAGAGTGGAGGTAGTGAGTCAGGTGAGGGCAGTGACGCTGTGTTGTGTGCATTACATTTTTACAAACATCTTGGCTAGATCGGCCAGCAGGGATGTGCTCACTCCGGTGGCCGAAGTCAATGTGCAGTTTCGTTTTCTCCACAGACCCTTCATTTTACGTCATTTAGTTTGTGTGAGCTAGCCGAAGCTCATTTCCGCAGCACATACTGCACACTCCCAGCTTCATGCTATGCGCTGAGAGAGCCAACGCTGGCAGCGTGCCCACTTCTCCCACAGTGGCTGTTCCAGTCCTGTCGATATCACACACTCACACACACATACAAACACACAGGCACAGACACACACACACACACATGTACGCACACACGCACCCACAGATGGCCTGGTGCCCTCCTGCCAGCACACAGGCCCTGTCCTGTAAAAACAGCACACAAGTTCCAAAGTGCTGCACATGGCTGTTGAAAGCAAGGCTCTCTCTCTCTCTCTCTCTGACTGGCCCGCTCTGCAGTTTGGGTGGGGGGGGGGGCGGTGTATCACAGCGCTCGCTATTCAGAGCGTTAAGCAGAGCCGCCGGGGGGCAGAGCCCGTCATGCCAGGTCTGTCACGGGCGCGGGGCAGAGGGGCAGAGACGGGTGCCGCTGCCGTTCTGTGCACTGGTGCCACACAGCCAGCCGACGCCCGTCTCACAGCGTCCCAGTCCCCCCCTCTCTCTCTCTCTGTCCCTCCTTCAGTTTCAGCTCCTTTCTTTTTTCTTTTTTTCTTTTTTCCGTTTCCTACCTCCCATCTTTTTCTCTCCTCCCTGCATGAAAGCAGAAAACGTCATGATAGTGCAAACAGGCCCAGTCAGCTTCGTCGGTTGCCTGTCTGTGCCCCTCTCCCTTGTTCCTCTTTTTCCTGGATGCTGTTTTTACTCTTCTGCTTTTTTTTTTTTTTTTTTTTTTTTGCAGTAGTTCTATTCCAGTTTCCTCCTTTTGTTTAGCTTTCTGTCTTTGATTTCCCCTCTTTCACTCGAATGTCTCTCTCTTGCTCTCTCTTTAATATTTATATTGTGTTTTTTTTTTATCTATACATTTTTTTGGTGGGGGTGGAGGGCGTTTTATTTTTATGTGTGGTTTTCGGTTGTTATTTCATGATTTTTGCTGCGTTTCTATTGGATTTTTCCCTTAGAGTTTATTTGTGAAATGTTGAGTAATAAGAAATTGTTCGTCTCCTTCAAGTGTTAAAATAAAAGGGCATCAAAGGACTCACTCTCTTGCCCTCTCTCACACACACTCTTTCGCTCTCTCTCTCCCACAATCATGTCTTTAATTACATGCTGTTCGCCAAAGGGCTGCAGTCTAATTCAGCCTGAACATACATCTCTAAGCAGAAAGCAAATGCACATGGAAGTTTACATGCAGTGACTCATTACACGTAGCCCCCACACAGCCTGGCTTGCATGCGGTACCTTGGTGCACAGTTACTGCATGAGAAACCACAGTACGATTTACAGATTCAGCCACCCCCAGCAAGAGCTGTTTATGCCTGAGCTGTTTATGCACTTGTTCATCATTATTATTACCCAATGTCTGATATTGATGAAAACATTGACATAGATAAAATCGTGTTTAATTTTGATAATTTGTGTAGTCTCTGTATAAAGCAGTTGTTACACGTTTTGCTGTGTTTAAATGTTTTTTTCCATCTCTCCTCCCCATCTTTTCCCCTCTTTCTGTCCCTCCCAACCTCCCTATCTCTCTTTACTCCTCTCTCTCCCTCTTTATCTTGCAATCTCCTTCTTTATCCCTCTCTCTCCCTGTCCCTCTACCTCTCACTTTCTTTAACTCTCTCTCCTCCCTCTCTCTCTCTCTCTCTCCCCCCTCTCCTCTCTCTCTCTCTCCTCCCTCTCTCTCTCTCTCTCTCTCCCTCTCTCTCTCTCTCTCTCCCTCTCCCCTCTCTCCCTCCCTCCCTCTCTCTCTCTCTCTCCCTCTCCCCCCTCTCTCTCTCCCTCTCAGTTCCCTGTCCCATCGGCTCCCCCCAGCCTCCCCCTCCACCCACAGCATTGCGGGGGCGGGGGCGTCCGGCTCCTCCTCCGGGGAGCGGTCCCGGCTCACTCGCGGCTCCACCATCCGCAGCACCTTCCACGGGGGCCAGCTCCGGGACCGCCGCCCACCCCCGCACGCGGCCCCGCCCACCTCCCCCACCCTGTCCCACGATGCCAGCCCCCTGCCGCACGCTCGCACCCGGGCCACCTCCAACCTCTTCAGCAAGCTCACCTCCAAGCTCACACGCAGGTAAGAGGAGAGGGGAGCCGAGGTGGGGGTCCCACCAGCACCAATGACCTGAGCATTGACCTTCTAAGGCGTAAGACCAGAAATATGTGATTAAAATGCTCTTAACTGAACATTCTCATGCTGATGTCACAATTACTACTAGTAATGCTGATGTCACAATCACAACTAGTAATGCTGATGTCACAATCACAACTAGTAATTGAAAGCAATGGAGTTCTAGAACCTCTGACATAGAATTTGAGAAACCATTCCAAGAAACCTACTCTTCAAAGAGTTAAGCATGGTGGAAATGTTAATGGATGCTGTTTAACAAATGTGATCTAATTCATATGGTCTGCGTACAGATATTATTTGAAATGTAAAAATTGACTGTTATTGGTGTAATCCATTAAGAAGTACTTTTTGAAATTAGCAAATTTGTGAGAAACTTGTGACCAATAAATCTGTGTATGTATGTGCAAGAATTGTTTCAAATGCTTTAGAAACCAGTTTAGTTTGACAACATCCCTTTGAATTCTATGAATGTGTGTGTGTGTGTGTGTGTGTGTGTGCAGACATCTGTGTGGATGAGGTAGGCTCACCCCCATGCATGGAAAATTCAGTCCGGCCTGATTAATGAGCATCAGTAGTACTGTGCGTATGTTTGTGCATGTCTGCGTGCGTGCGTGTGTGTGTGCGTGTGTGTGCGTGTGTGTGCGTTTGTGTGCGTGTGTGTGCGGGTGTGTGACAGCCCGCACCATTTTGGGCCTCACCCAGCCAGGGTCACCACGGCCAAAGGCGTCTCTTTTGGGCATAGGTGCATGTAGGCCACCAGCAGGCGCCGGGGCCTGCCGGACGCCAGCGGACCCCTGTCCCCCCGCCGCTCTCGCCACTCCCTTAATCAGCATTGACTCTTCCCTGGGCTTCTTCCTCTATTAACCTCCAGCTTCAGCCCTAGACCATATCTTCCCCTTTTTCTCTCAGTCTTGGCTGTGGTTGGTGGCTTTTTGTTTCTTTTTTGTTTTTCCAATTTCGATTCTTATGTTTGTTTGCTTTTCCTTGCCAATCAGCTGCAAATCTCTTTTTCTTTCTCTCTCTCTCTCTCTCTCCCTCTCTCTCTTCCACCTTCTTTTTCTGCTATTATCACTATTTCTTCCTTTTCTGTTTTTCTGTTCATGTCTCCCTTCTCACTCTTTTTTCTTTGTCTCCCTACTTTCTCTTTTTCTGTTTACGTTTTTCTCTCTTGCCCTATCTCTTTCCCTCCTCTCTCTCTCTCTCTCTCCCTCGTAGGGTCAATCTTGACCCCTCTAAACGCCAGAGCTCAAACAAGTCAGTCTCGGGCTGTACTCTTCCACAGGGATCAAAAACAGTTAGTAAGTCTCTTCCTCCCATGTTTCCGGCTTCTTCGCTCTGTCTGTCTGTCTGTCTGTCCGTCCGTTTGTCTGCCTGCCTGCCCGCCCGCCCGTACGCCTGCCAGCCTCCATCCCATTTTCACTTCCTGTCGGTCTGCTGCCTGCCCCTCTGGCCTGGTCAGGTTTGGGCGCCACAGCGCTCCCTGCAGGTCACTTTCTACACTACACATACTCCCGTTGGAGGAGGGGCGTCCTCAGTCCAAGTCTTAATTCTTCCACAGTGAGGTGCAGCAGGGCTAGGCTGGCATTCTTAGTGTGGCGCTTTCAGGATGCACATTCTAAAAGAGATTCGTTATTGGCTCAGTCACAGGCCCCTCTGGTCTGGTCCTTGTGGGTCAGAAGATAACCTTTTTTGTTTTTTTCCGGCACCTCCGTATCTGTGGAGGGAAGCTGAATCCGTCCAGGCGATGAGGTCATTTGTTGAAACTGCTCGTTGTCTGCGTGTCTGGAGCTTGCCAAAACTGTGGCCCCCGGGGGCCAAATCTGATTGGCTGGAATGTTACAGTACTCCTGCCGCACCTCTGACCCCCGCCCCTCCCTAGGGTGTGCATGTGGAGGCCACTGAAGCCTCCCATCTTAATGTCTCAGTACGTCTTTAAAATGAGGTTTGGCCCGCCCCCCTTTAGAATGGCCAAAATTCCTCCATTTTACCTCCACTTCCTGTCAAGAACCTTAACCCCCCTGTCTCACCAGCCCCAGTGCCGCGGCCCCCCAACACCACTGCTCATTCACTGCCTGCCCCCGCCACAGTGGTTGGCACTCATGTTTGTCTTTGGGGGCGGGGGGATAAGTTTAGAAAGGGATAGGCTGGCTTCATCGCAGGTTTAAACAGGGATTACTGACGCACTGTCACAAGCTTCTTATCTGCAGTTAAGAGCTGCGATTCACTGCAGGGGGGAGGCCGTACTTGTGCTTGCATCCTGTGTAAGGCCCCCTTAGTATTTGAAAAGGGTCTAAAACCACACCTCAGATGGCACTTAAAGCTATGCCCATCTACCAGCTGAGCACTGCAAAAAAGTTTCAGTGTTTTAGTCTTGTAATGAGACTTAAAATCTTATTTTTTCAATAAGTAGAAAATATTAGCTTGTTTTGAGTTCCTTTTTCCTTGACAAGTGAAATTGTCCTACCTCATTGGAAATCTTATTGTCTTATTTAGCAAAAAAGAGATAAGATTTTAAGTCTAAATGTACGACTAAAATACTTGGTAAGATTGACTTATTTTTTGGTTTTTGCAGTGAGATAATGCACGCATCAGTTCCTAATTAGGCTCACCCTCTCCCTCCTGCACGGGACCTTGAGTTTTGGGTTACGCACCGTGGCCTGCCCCCTCTCCCCTGCCCTGCCTGCGGACTGCAGCATGGGGCTCCTGCCAAAAGCTGGCAGGAGCATAAGAAGGGCAGGATTTGCAATTGAGCGCCCCCTATGGGTGGTGGTGGGGGAGTGCTCAGGGCCAAGCACACACGCACAGTGCAGTCCCCACCACCCCTGTCCTCCCTGTTAGGTTAAAGGGTTAGGTTGGCAACACTGAGTCACATGTAAGATAACAGGCCTGGTCAGTCATGCTGAGTTCCACAAAATGGCCCCAGTTCACTGCTCTTAAGAAAAGTCATCCTCAACATCCAGGAGACATCTTTGAGGAGATGCAAAGGCCAAATTCCTGTAGAATGAGTTCACTTTCATTTAAACCATTCAGTTAAAACTGACTGTTGAAGTTATTCTAGAGCAGATACTTCACTAAGACTGGAACGCAAACAACAAATGCAACAATTAACATTTATAAATGTATGTGTGTGTCTATTTATTTTGAGTTTTGACAGCAGGCAGACTTCTTCACATTATGTAAACTGCATTATGTAAACTGACTGATTCATGAGTAAATTGGGAGTTCTGTGCCTTCTCAATCATGTCTCCTTGGCAGAACTTTCAGGAGAGCAGTGTCCCATAATGCACTGGTTTTGGAACACACAATAACTTCCCCTGCTTAGTCACAAACCTGCAGGTCACTGTAGTTCCTGGGGAGATGCTTTCACCTGTTTAAAAACCCTTCCTTTCTATAGACATCATCCCTGGTGTTGCTTTACAGTATATCCTGTTTGTTTGTTGGTTATGTTTTTTTATTTCTTTTGCGAACTGCTGACTTGAGTTAGATGTTGTTCCGTGGGGTGGATGTTGTTGATATTGTGGTGGTCATGCTGGGTGCAGTGTTTCAAAGGAGGTGGTGGGGAGGGGGGTGGTACTTCCCTTGACTGATTCATTCCTAACACTGGCGTTTGTCTTCCTCTTGAGGGTCACAGACGAACCTGAGGGAGTCTGCAGATCTCCGGTCTCAAGGTGAGTATCCAACACAGTGCCCCCAAGTGGTCGGAGGCCTGATATTGACCCTTGTGCTATGCTATACCTTTTACGTGCTTCTGATTGGGGTTTCCTATTGCCTTGAGTTCAGTTCAGAAAAAACAGAATGCAACTTATACAGGCCTAGTTAGCTTGTGTCTCTGGTTAAAATGAAGCCTGAGGCTAGGTACAGTAATTGGACATGAGTGGGTAGTTCTGGCCACAGCTTAGAGAATGCGCACAGAATGGGATTTTTTAGGGGTTTTTATTGACACATACGGCAGTATTTCCCATTCTAATCCAGCAGTGTTTCACTACAGCGAACTTCACTACAAGCTTCACTACTTTTTTTTTCAGATATTGGCTACATTTTACACGGTGTGCCACTCATAATTTTCCTCCAAAGAGGTGAATTTGATGGCAGTAGCACACTGCCTGTAAATGTAGAATGTATAATAGAGCATTCAGCTCACATCAGTGTTCTTAGCATGCATTTCCAGTGGGCACCTGGTGCCATTTGCAACCAGTGTTTCTCTTCATTTCTGTGAGGTTGAGTGATATTTGAGTCACATCTTATTGCCCACCGGGCACATTTCAAACAAAGATAGCACACAGAAGCTATGGTGCACCTGTTTCTAAGGCATTTGTCATTAAAGTCACTGTTGATTAGACGTATTGGGCACCAGTTTCATCCCAGGGTTATCATACAACTGGTTTTGATGTACTTCTTTCCCCACTATAGCCCCCGATGCACAGTATCTGAGTAAAAACACCAGGTAAAATAATGATTGAACTGCCTAGTGAATGGCCTGCTCCTTGTTTGCCTAATAGCACCCTGGGTTGTGATGGCTTGTAGGTCCTAGAGCCTGACTACTGTGGTACTGTGTATTTTCCTGACCATAACTAATTCTGTGCAGTGAAGTAGACTACTAGTGTTTGACACCCACTAGACCTTTGAAGTTGTACAGTTGTCCCAGTTCCCCAATAATGTGAGTGTGCACTCCTGGATTCAAATTTGTTGTGTAACAGATTTACGGAATAATTTGGCACGGTCTGTAAAATGTGTGCTGCACATGAATTTACCCACGAGTGAGTGAGTTTGCGGTTTTGTCCGAGTTGCATTATGAACCAGCTTACCTAGGTGTGCCTGTTCGCTTATGCGGACTGGCTCTGCTTTTACGTCACGGTGTCTGGGCTAGGCTTCTGGCTGCATTACTGTTGAACAGGATGTTACACAGCAAGATCATGTTCCTGTTTCACTTGAAGGCGAATCCATCAACTAAATGTAAAAAAAACAGAAGTTTGAAACATGGTCTTGCCAGTGGGGAGTGGAATGGAGTTCATGTGTGTTTCTGCTCCTTATATGTCTTAAAGATCTGACATCTCATCACTGGGATGGTGATAGGTCGGGGGGGGGGGTATGAGAAGTGTACTGAAGGGAGGGGGGGGGAACGACAATCTGCCTTCTGTCATCATGTGACGAACTGAAGAACAATGAGGTACTCAAAGAGGTAATGGGATTGTGGGTAATCTGAATGAGGGCGCTTTGATTCAGTGTCATGCCTGTGATATATATTTTACGAAACCCAAAATTCTAAAAGTAATTTTACTCCATTTGGTGTGGCGTTGCTCCTGACTTTACTCTTGGCATAAACATGAACAATAAAATGCAGCTGTCATATTGGGTGTTAATCATAAATGACTAGTATGTTGTCTAGATTTAACCAGCCAGTGATTGGAACTGAAAGAGGTTTCTCTTAATAATTTGTGATTGGCTTAAATAATAGTATATCTGGCTGTTTTATAAGTACAGCCGTCTCTGTGTGTGTGCATATCGCGTAACAGCATAGTCCGCTTTACTGCGTAGCATTCACTCAGCACTGTTTTCAAGAAATTATTTTCTTTTGGCTAGAAATGTTCGTCAAAACGTATCCCTTATCTAAATAATCAGGATTTATATTTCGATTAATTAGTGGTGAGTTAAAGACGACGTGACTGCTTTTTAAGGCCAAAGTGCCGGCATGAATTGAACCCCCAGTAATTGTTACCTCTCTCTCCCCCTCCCCCACCACCACCACCCATACCGATCATGCCCCCCCTCCCGCCCATCCCTGCCTTTCTCCTCCTCCTCCTCACAGTCGCCATCTACCTGGGCATCAAAAAGCGTCAGAGCCCCGGACCCCCCGATGCGGCTGGGATGTGAGGGTGCGGAGCCCGCGGGACCCGGCGGAGGTGGTCCTGGCCCTGCGCGAGGCGGCCCAGGGCTGCGGCTGCCAGGTCCACCTGGCCGGCCCCTTCCTGCTGTCCTGCACCCACGGGGCTGCCGGCTCGCGCGTGGCCTTCGAGGCCCAGGTGTGCCAGCTGCCCAGCGGGCCCTCCGAGACCAGCGGCGTGCGTTTCAAGCGCCTGTGGGGGGCGCCGCTCGCCTTCCGGGACATTGCCACCAAAGTCTCCAAGGAACTGGAACTCTGAGGGCGACAGGGGGTGGGGGCGGAGAGGCGGAGGGGAGAAGGACCGAGAGAGGGAGAGACACTGCCGCCGACCCCTCCCCCACCCCCGCTTCGACATCACACAGACACACGGACACGGACGGGTCGCCATCCACCCCCCCCACCACCCCTTACCAGAGACATCACTATTCCTGGGCAAAAGGAGTCCAACTGATTTTATTTTTATTCCTGTTGATGATATCGTTGTCGTCGTCATAATGATTATAATTGTTGTCATTCTTTTTTTTTTGAACAGCTGCTATTTAAAATGTTTTTGATTTTTTTTGTTACGGGCAGGGGATTCACCGTCTTTTGTTGTTTTTCTTTTCTTTTTTTAAAGTCTTTTTTTTGTTTTAAATCCTAGTTTTTGAGAGATGCATACATTGAAGTATTTCAAAGCCGCTTGAAAACATCTGGCCCGTCGATGTCATTCTAGACTACGGCCACCAGGGGGAGATATGCAGAAACGCAGAGATGCGCAGAGGTGCAACCTCCAGAGAAACAGTTTTCTCTTCCCGGTAACCGGCTGCCAATTTTAAGCCAAGATTCCCTTCGTTGTTTTATTTGTCTTTTTTTTCTCGGTGAGGGCAGGAACAAAGCCGTCTGACTTCACAGTGTACAAAGCTGGGTGCGTGATGACTTGCTTTTCTGAGCCACTACAGGTTTTTTTTTTCTCCATGTTTTCTCCATGCACATTTTAAGATAGAGCGTATGACCTGTTCATATATTAGCACTTTGAACTAACCGTAACCCCTCTGAAAATTGTACCCCCCTTCTAAAATGGTACCGTTCCATGTGTGTGTGTGCGTGTTTTTTTTTTTGTTGTTTTTTTTTTAATGGAGACTTCTGCACAAGAATTAAGATGAAATGACAGTGACCGTTTCCTCTCTCACTGCTCCTTTGTCCGCTGACAGAACAATTCTGTGCCAAGCTGAGCCGCGCTGGAACTAACACTGGCCTGGCTGACCAGGGTATCTCGCTTTTCCGTTGCTGTGTCCCAGGCTGTGACCGTTGCACAAATTCGAACAGAAACGGTTGATAATTGCAATTTCAGACGTGTGGGGGAAAAAAATGGAGGAAGAGACACAGCCAAGAACGGAGTGTTCTTAAGCTTTCCTTTTACAAATGTGTTTCCTAGTTAACCAGCTAACATGAAAAAAATAACTCCAGTAAGCTCTATTTTGTATTAATCCTTGTTAGAGTGGTGCAATTTATAGGTATACAGCTACACATGCTTTCTGTCATAAATATAGAGTCAGCATAGCTATCACTGGCTGTTGCTATCACACAGCTATTTTAATGAGGATATGGCTATTTGACTCTCATGAGCACAGGAATGAAGGCTTTGTTTTTAAAAAGAAAAAAGTACTCCCAACGTCGAAGGGCAATTTGGACTCGTAATTGTTTGATTGCTGAGATGCTAAGGAACATTTCATGAAATTTCAGACGAGGCCTCCTGTAACGTTACCTCCCTCCTGACGAGTTTTGGCGCTGACTGTTGCAGCATTTATATTTTGCGGGCCCTCACTCTTGGCGTGCTTCTGAGCATGCATGCAGCAGATTAGATGCAGAGCTAGGGCGGTTGGATCTCGCTCAGCTTGACAAAAAAAACTACTTGTGAAATGAAGTTGTGGTGTAAGACCAGGAGACCCGGTGTACACCAGGTGAAGCTGTACCTGAGCCCTGGCACACCAGGGGAGAACGGGCGCTAGGTGCACTCAGTTGGACTTCATCCCGCTGTTTCTTTTCCTGTCATTAAAAATCTTCACGTCCGCCCACAGTTGGCTCAGGCGCTTCGTTGCGTCTTGGAGTCATTGGCTATCAGCAGAAATTTAAAAATGGAAACGGAAAAGGTTTTGAGAGTTTTACGGCGCAGAGGATTTTGTTTTTTCGAGGGTTTTAACGTGCTTACTCTTTGATGTATTTCTCTGCTTTCTAGGTTGCCTTTCCAAATGCTCCCACACTCTTCTCTCCTTTCAGCAGCACTGACCTCTGACCTCTGATCAGTACTTGGTGTGACATTAGATCCGGTCTTACTGGTTAGACAGGATCTGATTGCTGATTGGAGGAGAGAGGGAGGGAGTGGTTTGGAAAGTAAATCTGTAATGGCCTGGGAGAGCCCATCAAGGCATCTCAGTAAGAAGTGGAGCTTGAAGGAGGGCAGACTTCAGTTCCTTCCTCTGCATGTGAAATGGGACAACCGTGTTGGAAGTGCCAGTGGTTTGGCTGGTTCCAAAATTTGCACAACTGTCTGGCTCCCTGAAGACACGTTGGGAGAGATCTCTCACAGCCCCCTCCTGGAGGACCACAGTGTCCCTTAGGGTTCTGATCCACATCACAGCCCCCCCCCCATCTGAAATCTGAGTGCTTTAGTGGCTTCATGGTTTATGGAGTAAGAGTCTGCTCTTCGGGACCCTTCATTGCTGTGCTATTGGGAAACACACATGCTAGAACTGGTGCTCATACATGTCTGCCAGATGGCCTGGTGATGTACTCCAGATGTGTTTCAGCTTGGTCAGGCCCGGCCACAGCAGTAGTGCGCTTCTCTGCGAAAGATTCAGCCTGGGGAATCGCTGGTTCGAATCCGGGCTGCGCTTCAACCCGACGGTTGGTCAAGACTTTGGCAGGTGTGGGTGGGCGGAGCCTATTTGACCTCTCGTCTCCTGGGACCTCGACTCTGCCAACTTGCCCGCAGCCTGTTCGGGAACCCGCCTTGCAGTTTCACCTGGCGGCTTGACCCCGGAGGGATGCGTGGGACATTTTAACTTCCAGTCAAGAGAGCGGGATGGTTTCTCTTTGCTTTGCTTGCTCTGTCTGGTCTCGTGTTAGCCGTCCCTCAGGCGTGTCCACCTGCGGCTGTTTGCCTCCAGACCAGAGAGGGCGCCATTGTAAACAGATCTGTCAAAAGCCTGCAAATGAGGGTGGTTTAGTCTTTCCGGTGGTTTTCCTGTTTTCCATACCTTTCCATTAGGCTGTTTACATGCGATTTGTGACGCTTCTCCTACTCTCTTCATTCCATGTTGTGTAATTTCATGTTGTTTTTCAGATAGATTTTCTCCACTCCGGGACAAATGAATCCCAAGACCTCTGACATGCGCACACAAATCCTCCCCCCTCAAATGGCATTAACCCCTTTTTCATCTTCTCATGGTTCTCATACAAAAACAGTATTGCACACTGGAACTCCTGTATAATACAAAATCCCATTGGTGGTGGTGTGGCTTACAACAGGTGTATCCAGGACACTAACTTGTACGTGAATCTGCCTCATCCAGAGGAATCGTGGGATATGATAAACGCAGGCCTCTGAGTCGGTAAATGTCTTAAATGTGAAAGCTGTGATTTTTGGACACTTCCTTGGATAAAAGATTTTCATAAAAATAATAGTACCTTAAAAGAGGGGCCTGTCTTCTGCTCATCACTTAGATATTGTTAGATCTTAGGGACATGTCTAAAGAGTAGGAAGCAGTAGGTTTAAAACAATTGTTACTACAGAGGGGGTGCCATAACAACCTATTGCTGACTCACAGTCGGTTTTAACTTAAAAAATAAAATGACCTTTTCTCACACTGTTGATTGGTCAGTTCATTGATTGCGAGCGCTATTGCTGTTCAGATATGATTCCAAAAATCACAATTCCATGCAAGAAGTCGTTTTGGTCAGTGCTAGATCACCATTAGCCACTGTGCGATTCAGCACGAGCATATTAGCAGCAGTTAAGTTCAGTGGACCGGGAGAGGTCTAGGGTCCCTCTTTGGTATTTGGAGGTGGAGTTAGGACAGGATTTTAAGGAAGTGTCCAGCAGGAACCTTTCTTGTGATAAAAGAGAGAGCATATTCCTGGGGATTTTGTGTCTGGTGTCAATATTGGGACAACTGACAGCAAGACCTGGCTTATAGTAAGATTTAAAAACAAGCATTTTAATGGGGTGTGACTTGAAGGGGGGTGTGAAACGGAAGCCTTTAAAACCAGAGATGTATCCATTTAAGAAGCCAGTCACCAGTCTGTGAAAGAGAGCTGCAGTATTCTTGTCTTGTTCATGGGGAATAATGGAAACAGGTCCAGGCCATGTTCCAACCTTAAATTTGACGGTAACAATGGAAGGTGAAAAAATGGCAGAACTGGACCGCCGCAGGTTTACAGAAATGCTTTAGTGCGGTCCCCTATGGGAAAAGTGCCAACCAGTGAAGTTTACTGCTTTGTAGTCATTGCTGTGTACCAAGTGCTAGTTGCAACCCCCGTTTTGAATCGCTTCCTTGTCCAGAGTTGAAAATGTTAAATCAAGAAAAGGACCGACTTTGCATCCTTCACTCGACGCTGTCTTTGAGCATTTCGTCTACCCTACCGTGCTGTTCGGCTGCAGGTGTGCGTGGCTCGGCACTGTTAATTTGGTCAGCGAATCACCGCACTTTCACACCTTTCTAGCTGATGTGACACTGGCCGATGTGATTCAACGCTGATGTGACGCCAGGAACTCTTGAGGCATCTGTTAAAAATGGATCGGATGAAGTCGTCCCCTCCCAGAAAAGCAAACGGTCCTTCCTGACTACTGAGCAGCAGTCATGCTTCACCCACGAGTTGAGTGAGCGGACTCCCCAGCACACAGCAAAGGACCCTGATGCCTTTTTGAACACGGAAGTTTCTAGCATAAGCAAAGCACTGTGCCCTGTGCTTGAGTGCGCGCTGTTTGTCCCTCTGCAGCATCTGTACAGGCCACACAGAGGAACACCCCAAACCCATCGCACGCGCACTCAGAACACACACCAACGCACACACACACTCAGACACATATACCTTACTCTCCCTGTAAAAATCCAGCAGAGTGCTTGTATTTGTATCATTGTGTAGAAAAACAAAGATGAGAAAAGAAAATATGGGTCAATTTCTTTTTTTTTCTTTTCAATTTTTAAATTATTATTCTGGTGCCGGCTGTGGTGCCTTTAGATGTAAAGAAAAAATGGGAACTACAGAAAAAAAGTTCAGAAATAAAAATTCACTGATATTGGACCTTTCCTGTTTTTCTTTTTCTTTTCTTCCTTTTTTTGTACATGATTTCCAGGTCTAGCATCAATTCTCTCTTTGTAAGCTGCTATAAAAGGTATTTTTTCCATTTGTGATGCAGGTGTAGTGGGGTCTGAGTTGTGTAAATGTTTCTGTAGAATGCCTGGTGTTGTGGAAGTGGTATTAACAGCAGACTCAAGGGTGAAGAAACAACAGACTGACAATTGATTGTTTTATGGGGCGAGATTTATTGAATTAATTACTTTATACAACCAAAAAAATTCAAATTTCGGTGAAAACACAAAGCCAGAAGGCATCTGACTATGTGGTGGTTTGATCCCAGGATGTTACAGAACAGGAAGGATGAGTGGAGAAAAAGAAAGGAAGGAAGTGGAATAGGTAGATGAAGAGAGAGGACGGAGAGAAAGAACTTTCTGGAAAGAAAGGAGCAGATTCAGGAGAGGGGGTGGGGATGGACAGAGCTGCAGTCTTGTGTGCTCTCCTGCGTGTTCCATTGCTGTTTTGTGATATAAAAAAAGAGTGTGTTTCCGACTTTACTTCTGGGCGGGGATCATGTCATCGATGGTGCCGCCCTTCTCCAGCTTCTTCTCCATTTCGATCATGAGCTTCACGCCATCAACCACCAGCTGCACCTGCTGGACCTCCGAGGAGCCCAGGCGATCAGCGTTGGAGATGTCGAAGATGCCACCCACAGAAGCAGTGTCCACACCGCCTGGTGCACAGAACAAGAGAGGGGTGTCAGCACTCAAGCCAGTAAACTTTAAACCTCTGCGCCCCCCCCCCCTTCTGTAAATGCACTCTACATTCACATGGTGTCTGTCACAGAGTTCCAACTGATAGGAAGTGTCGTCAACATACAGTTGAATAGGTAGTGTGGTGCTGAAATATACATAGAACGTTCTCGATCGAAGCCAGGAAGAACATGGGCTGGGCCACCCCTGCTAAGGACTGGAGAAGGAACAAAAGCACCCTGAGAGCTATGTTCCTGTCCTAGGCTTGAATGAGAGAATATTACAAAAGGCCTTTAATATGAGCTACTGGATAGTTCAAAATCTCTCCAAAAAAGAAATTCGCCATTTAACATTTATAAATGAATACGTAATCAGATTACCTTTAATAGTAGTTTAGAAGGAGGATAATAGGTTTTTGTCTCATCACTGGATGAGTGTTTTGGATCATGTACCGCAGGATAGACCAGCTGTGTGCTATGTCCGAGGCATGCTAAGGGAACGGGAAGCTTTTTTCGGCCAGTGGGTGGGACAGGTGGGCAGAGCACCGTACCTGTGCCACGCTTCTGCAGACGGAGCCTGGTGAGGATCTCCTCGAATTTGGGGTGTGTGCTCAGCTTGGGGAGCTTGACGTGTACACCACCACGGAGGCCGGTACCCAGGTTGGAGGGGCAGGTCAGAACGTAGCCCAGATGCTCGTTCCACATGAAGCCATGGTTGTGCTTCTTGAAGATGCCCTCAATCTGTGTCATGGGAACAGAGAGAGAGAGAGAGAGAGAGACTGTTACAGGTGAAATGAATACATACCTCATGAATGAAAGGTAGCCATGAAGTTATTTTGAGTACTTGTGAGTGCTGACGTGATTTCACTAGTCAGTGTTTACATGTTGTGATTCAAAATTTTTAATAAGCTGAATCAGGTGGTATGGTGTTGAAGTGTAAGTAGAACATTCTGAACAGAAGCCCTGGAGCAGGGATACTCAAATCTGGCCTTCAAGACCAGTCGTACTGCTGGTTTTCTCTCTTCCACTGTAATCAGGACTGATTTAAACCTTGCAAACCCAAGTTAAACCTGTAAGTTAAATTCCTGGCCAATCAGGAGTATTAATCAATCGATTAACTATCTGGAAGAAAAGAAAACCAAAAGTCCTGCTGGCCACATTTGAGTAGCTTTGCCCTAAAATTCCTAGACTGGGCATCCACTACTATTGATCTCAGGGATAAGAAAACAGGACATAGAAATCCTTGCATCACCTCACACAGTGAGTATTTTCATCAATCAGTAAGCACGCTGGTAACAACCAATAGAACAATGCTTATGATTGGTGAATACCTTCTGGCTGAACTCCAGGACATCCTGTGAGTTTCTAGGAAGTAGTATCCACCTATCACTGTCAACTTTGTTCTATTATTCTTACCAAAGTGCCTCATGCCGTGGCGTTTGTTCAGCTGAAAATAGATGTGACATGAGGTTGAGACCAATGGTCAGTTTGAAGCTTTAAAGTTTTCTACCCTCTCTACTTTCAACTGCCACTGACTTCATGGTTGGTGGAGTTTCTCTCTGCTTTATACTGCTAAGGGGACATCACAACTGTCTTATCTATACTTTATCCCTATTTTATCTTGTTCCTGCATAACAGACGAGGATGTCGAGAGCTATGCTGCACATCTCGCACCTTCTGCAGGCCGGTGCAGAAGCGCTTGAAGACCTCCTTCATGTTGCCGCCCTTCTGC